>NC_048299.1:14448879-14664785 GCF_013100865.1 Trachemys scripta elegans | reverse complement strand
CCCCCCCCACACACACGCTGAGGGGCCGGGCCGAGCCGAGGGAGGTCGGCTGCCGGTTAGTGCGGCCTCTCCGCCTGGCAGCGGGGCAGCCCGCGCGCGCAGCTAGGGGCCGGCCCCCCGCGCACAGCCCGGTGCTGCGGCACCATGGCCGCCTCCGAAGCTCCCTGCTACTTGGGATGGGACTTCAGCACCCAGCAGGTACAGGGGCGGCTGGCGGCTCCGCTCCCCCGGGTGGAGCAGCCAGGCCCGAGCCCCGGCGGCTGAGCACAACCCCCCTCGGCTGTGGGAGGAAGCGGCCGAGCCCAGCCCAGCCCCCGGTTTCCGCCCCCTTCCCAGCGAGCGGACAGAGCAGCGCTCGGGAGGCCGCCCGGCCGGGTGGCAGAGCCTGGGGTGTTCCCCAGTCAGTGTAATCCCCGCCCTCTGCGTGTGGGCCCGGGGGTTGGTCCCGGAGCAGGGGCCACGCTGTAGAAGGGCCCGTCTGTGAGCGGGGGGGGTCTGTCTGGCAGCCGCAGGGGGATTCAGCCGCAACAGTCTGTCGCCCGCCACTGGGCTAGGAGGTGGGCCCTGCTGGCGGGTGGAAAAAAGCCCCCGCTGCTGTAGTAGTAGATAAGAAAGGTGGGTGGAGGCAGGTGAGGAGGGGTGACGCAGACTGCGTGCCTGGGCGAAGTGCAGAGTTCATAGCTGCAGGGTTTGGGGGTGTTTGGAGCCAGGATTTTGATTTGGGCCATGGGGGGGGGGGCAGGCACAAAGTTTGGCTTGGTGTCCACGTTTTTTGCACTTCATCCTATAGTGCTGTTGGTAGATGACTTTGGCTCTTGTATCCAGTGCCCCTATGAAACCCGGTGCTTCAATGGTTAGAATAACGTCTGCTTTTCTCATCTATTATTTTCCTTGCTTTTTTTTTTTTAGCAATATATTTTTGATAATAAGCAAAATATTTTCACCGATATGCAGTAACGGTAACGAAATAGAAACTGCTAATCTCCAGGAAACTGCAAGACAGCAGAAATTGTGACTGGGTTCTTGGCTCACTGGGTTCCTGGAATTACAAATCAAAGGTCAATAGTACTAATGTCCACATTTGGCCCACTGATTTTACATTATCTTGCTCTCCTTCAAACTGAAGAGAGGGAAATAAAGGGATGAAGGGGTAGAAACTACTAGTTAAATTTCTGCCTGGACACAGGTGTTTTATGTCTCCTGTGCAGCATGCATACACACTTGAAGGTTATGCACTTCTTAGCTTCTGTAGGCTGAGCTCATTGCATGCGCTAGGGACTCCTTGTATTCCTCCATTCTCTCTCTCCCCCAAACTCTCCGTGTATCACCTTTCTATGCCCTTCTATTACTCCTGCCACTTCTTTCTTCGTGCCAGAGGTTGTGTCCCCCTCAGGTCCCCCTCCGCCATGGTAGTGGTTCCTTGTGTTCCCCCCATTGCCTACTTCTCTTATTTCTGTTAGAATCCAGGCTACAGATAGTTTCCCCATGCAGAAAATTAAGCTTCTGCCTTTGATATGTGTAGGCAGCAGTCAGTGATGGTAGAGAACTTTCTCTTCCTTAGCACCAAGCAGCCTGGGGACCCTAATTTTCCTCTGAATCAAGCTTTTTTGGTGTTCTGATCTGCACCAAAATCAATGGGGTTGTGCCCATGGATGCATAGAATATTCTCTGAAATGTTGGAATTGATTGGATATGACATTCCAACATTATTGTGTTACTAACCAACAGAGAAATGCCATGGAATGTAGGGTCTCACTTTGCTTGGAGGTATGCACAATTTACTTATTTGTGTCATGCCTAGTTGAGAAATCTGAGGAACTAATTTAATGAAGATATTTAGCATTTGTCTACATTGGAGATTTAAGCACAGATGTTGCTGTACTGGTGCAAACCATCAGTGTGGATGTGCTGCAGCAGTGTAAAGAGTGACTTGTACCAGCATAGTTTACCAAATCAGGGTAAGCTCTACCAGTGCGAGTCACTTTTTCCACTGATGGAGTTATCTACACAATAATGATTTGCAGTAGTGCAACAGCAGTGGAGCTACATCAATGGTGACATACTCCATCTCTCCACCCACAAAATAAGCTAAGTCCATGTGAATTGCCAGAATAATATGCTACTCTCTGTATATTGTGCAAAGTATGTTCAAAGTATGATCATGTGTGCTCTGTGAGCTCCACTGGGCTCCTTGAGTTTGTCTGCCCATTGATGGGGCTTCAATATGATCTGGGCTCTGTGATTGGAGAAAAAAGTCAGAAACTTGAGACATCACACTGTAAACTCTGGATCTGTGATCCTCCCTCTCACTCTCTTATGAGAAAATAGTTAACAATGTTGGTGTTTAAAATGTCATCACTGAGCATCTGAGTTAACATCTTACTCAGCTGAATGGGACAATTAACACCTATTAGTGCTTATGTTCTAGTCTCTCTACAGACTCATCTCAGCATCATTTACACTGTGTTTACATTTTTGAGCTTTTCTTTGAAGCTGTAACAGCTACAGACCTAGGCCTTGTCTACACTACAAAGTTAAGTCGACATAAGTTACATCGACGTTCAGCTACTGCTGTAATAAAACCTCTGTTGCATGTCCACACTAAGCTCCTTTTGTCGGTGGAGTGCATCCACAGTAGCAGCTCTTGCATCAACACAGAGAGCAGTGCTCCGTGGGTAGCTATCCAACTCGCCACCATCTACCAAAGGGTATTTTGGAAAGGTTGTGCAATGCTTCCTGGAGTCAGGTTCAGCGTCCCATTATGTAGTTTCCTCATCCCATCATTCAATGTGCATCTTACTACGTTTTACACCACTTTTAAACAGCCCCTGTAACCTGTGCGCCTGCCATCTCTGTCAGAAAGTATGGGTCCTGGACTGCTCTCCAGTATTGTTATGAGCATTATGAGCACAAAGTGCCTGATCCTGTAATATTTAATGAGCTGTGACTCTGATGATGATACCTTGGTGTCTGCTTTGCTGTTTGCCATGGAAAGAAACAATTCAAGATTGCTGTTGGCATTCACAGAGTGGCTGCACATGGTGGACTGTTGGTTCCAGGCTTGAGAAACAAGCACTCAATGGTAGGATTGCATTGTTATATAGGTATGGGCAGTGGCTGCAGAACTTTCCGATGCGCAAGGCCACTTCCTGGATTTGTGTGCGGAATTCGCCCCAGTCCTCCGGTGTAGAGACACTAAAATGAGAGATGCACTCACTGTGGAGAAGTGAGTGGCAATTGCTGTGTGGAAGCTGACAATGCCTGACTGCTACTGATCAGTCACAAATCAATTTGGAGTCAGGAAATTCACTGTGAGGGTTGCTGTGATGCAAGTGTGCAGGGCCATTGACTCCTACTAAAAAGGACTGTGACTCTGGGTAATGTGCATGAAATAGTGGATGGTTTTTCAGCAATGGGGTTCCCTAACTGCGGAGGGGCGATAGATAGCATACATATCCCTATTTTGGCCACAGACCACCTTGCCACGGAGTACATCAACAGAAAGAACTACTTTTCTATGGTATTGCAAGCACTGATGGATCACTGGGGTCATTTAGCCAACATCAACATGGGCTGGTCAGGGAAGATGCATGACACACGCATCTTTAGGAATATAGGTCTGTACAGGAAGCTGCAAGCAGGGACTTTCTTTCCAGACCAGAGGATTACCACTGGGGATGTGGAAATGGCAATAGTGATCCTGGGATACCCAGCCTTCCCCTTGTTCCCGTGGCTCATGACCAGCCATCTTGACATCAGTAAGGAGCACTTCAACGACAGGCTCAACAGGTGCAGAATGACTATTGAGTGTGCCTTTGGCTGTTTGAAGGGTCGCTAGCGCTGTCTCAGGAGGTTAAACTTCAGTGAGGAAAATATCCCTATGGTCATAGCTGCATGCTGAATTTGAGTAACCAGATATCAGGGCTATAAGAGAGGCTCAATGGGGGACCTATTCAGCTCAGGGAGGTTTTGAAGGAGCATTTTAACACTGAGTCACAGTAATGTGTGTTGCTGTAATATGTTGAGCCTGGCATTGTTTTTTGGCACTGTGCTATGAACCCTGTAACGATTGGTGTGTGTGCACTACTGTAACAAGGCAAATGCACCTATTACTGTCATTCACAGATGACAGCAATCGGTCACCATATTGTGGAGCATAATAAAGATTCATTCTGTTTCCATAAGTAGATTTTTATTCCACATCCATGCAAACATACGTATGTAACGCTGAGGTAAACTTCATACATACATGGTAAAGTATCTTTAAAGAGGAAGGAACAGGGAATTCACAAGCATATACATCAATGGGGCTCTCACAGCTGGGTATATGTGGGGCTGTCATTATGTTTAATCTCCCATGGGGTGGAGCGCCTTGGGTATTGCTGCAGCCCCAGAAGATACATGTGGCACCATTTTCCACAGGCAGTGGTGATCGTAGTTGATATCTCACTCCTGAGGGTAACCAAGGCTTCAAGGGAGCAGCTCCTGCATGCGTCTGGCTGCAGACCAGGTCCATATGCTGCTAACCTGTGTGCTGCAATGGTGCTTGCTGAAGTAATTGCCGAGTGGCATGGCAAAGTGTCCTACTGCAGGGCGAGAAACAAGGCAGCCCTCCCAAGATACTGTTGGCAAAGGATTGCAGATTACCTCCAGGAAAGTTTCCTAGAGATCTTTATGGAGGATTCACGGGACATCCCGGTGTGCATAAACAAATCGTTCCGCAGGGCCCCCTCTGCCTAGCTGTACAGGGGAATGAGAAGCAGATAGCAACTGTACCTGTATTGGTTATTTTACTACCTCTTCTAGCTTGATTAAAAAAGTAGTACATGAGGATATGTGTCCATGCAATATTGAAGCAAAGTGAGTACTTACCAGAGGTTCCCTCCCCTGCATCAGACTCACCATAGTTGGAGTGCTGAGAGTGGCTAGACTGCTCAGGAGTCAAAAAGAGGTCCTGGCTTGCCATGCTATTGGATCTCTCTGTCACCTCTCCCCCATCCTTCTCCTCCTCCATTCCTCCTCCAGCACATCATCCTTGGGGTTCACTCTGGTGGCCTCTGACTCCAGCCCCCAAAGTATCCATGGGAGCTTGGTGGTGGAGGAGGGTTTGCCACTGAGGATGGCATGCAGTTCCTTGTAGAAGTGGCATGTCTGCAGCTCCGCACCAGAATGACTATTTGCCTCCCTTGCCTTCTCGTATGCCTGCTTCAACTCTTTGGTTTTTATGTGGCACTGCTTATTGTCCTTATTGTAGCTCTTCTCCTTCATGCCACAAGTGATCTGGCATAGATGTCAAAGTTCCTGTAGTTGGAGCAGAGCTGTAACTCTCGCTAGTGCTTATAGTAATTTTGGGTGCCCAACTTGAGACACCTTGAGGGGGTCTGGTTTTCAGAAATTGCTGAGAACCCACTCTTTACAAATCATCCTCCTTTTGAAAATGTAGGCCTACTTTTTGTGCACTTTTGATTTCTTTCAGCTTAAAGTTATTGCCATTGATGAGCAGCTGAGAGTCATCTATGAGGATAACATTCATTTCGACAAAGATCTTCCGGAATTTGGGTATGTTTTTGAATTTTATTCAGTTAGTGCAAGGGTCGTCAACCTTTCAGAAGTTGTGTGCTGAGTCTTCATTTATTCACTTTAATTTAAGGTTTTGCGTGCCAGTAATACATTTTAACATTTTTAGAAGGTCTCTTTCTATAAGTCTATAATATATAACTAAACTATTGTTGTATGTAAAGTAAATAAGGTTTTTAAAATGTTTAAGAAGCTTCATTTAAAATTAAATTAAAATGCAAAGGCCCCCGGACCAGTGGCCAGGACCCAAGCAGTGTGAGTGCCAATGAAAATCAGCTTGCGTGCCACCTTTGGCATGTGTGCCATAGGTTGCCTACCCCTGAGTTAGTGTGGTGTGATCGGTCCAATGTGGTGTACCTTTTGAAGGGCCTTCACTCCAGTTACACCCCATGGATCTACTGAGTGTGGAGGCATGAACAGAGTTTCCAGCTTCTCTCTGTGTGTGGTATTTGGCAACACTGCAAAGGTGATGTAAACTCTTGTGATATTTAGTGCTTTTCTTAACGCCTCAGCTCCTGGAATCCTCTGATTGCAGGAGAATCTCAGCTTTCATTTAAGAAAGAAAGATTTTAGCTTTCATGGTTGTGGCAAAAAACTTGAAAACATGAAATGAGTGCATTCTAAAAGACCAGAAACCAAAAAGCAAATACCAAGTACCCCCTAATTTTTTAAAAAGCTCCTGATTTTAAAAAAAAGAAGAACAGGAGTACTTGTGGCACCTTAGAGGTGGGCTGTAGTCCACGAAAGCTTATGCTCTAATAAATTTGTTAGTCTCTAAGGTGCCACAAGTACTCCTGTTCTTCTTTTTGCGGATAAAGACTAACACGGCTGTTACTCTGAAACCTGATTTTTAAGTCAATCTCATGAGTTTTTTGGGGATGGCTCATGATTTTTGAAAATTGAGGGTTGAAAATACTGCCTTTGTGTTTGGTACGGGGGTGCTATGCCAACACCAAATAAGGTTTGGAAGGGACCTTTGGAAATATGCTGGAGCAGATCCATTGATCAAAAATGCTCTCAGGGGATGTAGGAGGGCAGTGCCTGTTACTCCAATCTGTGGTCTGGAGTGTATACATTCCATCCTGCAAGCTCACAGACTTTTTGCACAAAACCTGCTTGCTCAAATTTTATATGGCAAGAAGTGGATTTCACCCATGCTGTGATGTGAAACCATTCATAGTAAACATTAGGAAGTTTAGAAGGTGTTATGACTGACAGATTAAGTTTAATTGGTGCATCAAAAACTCCATGTCCTTTATTTAAGAACAGGATTTAGGTGCCGGATTAGCTGTTTGCATATGCACTTACTCAATTTATAGGAGTAAATTTAATAATCACAAACAGCTGAAGTAGGGGTAACGTGTGGCAGACTGACAATATCCTATAATATCTTGAATGAATTTTATTGAATTAAGTTAAACCTTATTGAATTTTAATAGCTTTGGGGTACATTGTACAGGTCTGTCGCATCTTACTCTGGGGTTACGTTCCACAGTCAGCGCGTAAAGCGAAAATCACGTATAGTCAAAATTACATTGAGTGTAATAGCGGGTGGAATCGCCCTCACTACAGGTACAATATTAAAATTGTTATTTTTCTCTCTCTTTTTTTTTTTTTGCGGACCGCGTAAAGCTGAAATCGTGCATGTTAAATGCGGGTAAGATGCGACAGACCTGTATTAGAATGCAAATATTTATGTACTATTGTGAGATTGTATGGTACTTCTTTATCAGGAAGACAAGATTAATGCAATATCTGGAAGATATTAGGAACTTCAGAAAGTCTTTTTGGAACAAAACATGTGGATTCCCTAGGAAATTGCTTGGGGTGATGGGAATGCAAATTCACCCTCTGAAGCCAACCTTTTGAAGATATGCCCTGGAGGGAGAGACCCATTGTGTACTAATTACCTACTTCTGGAAACTCCAGTTCAGAGACCCCTGAACTAAAAGGGAGCTGAACATTGTACGAGTGTGCTTGTTCTCAGCTGAAGCTGTGATGAACTTGTAACCAAAAGGACTCCCTTAGGGTGGGTGGAGGTGTTGAAGGACTTATCCTGTCAGAACCCATGCTAGAGTTGGGATGTACTCTGGTAGGCTAATTAGCATGCGTATAGATTCTTTTATTGTTTTTAATATGTTTTCTCTGAAATGCTTTGTACCTTAAGAATAAAGTAGGCCTGCTTAGAAAACTCTGTGTGGCACTTATATCTGTAGCAATCACTCTTATCAGTCTCTAAAGAGAAAGCAAGCAGGTTTGTTTAGGCAGAACATTTAGGCTGGGAAATATGCGGTGAAGGCAAGGAACTGTAGGTCAGAAGGGAGAGAGACAGATGTCTCCATCCAAGAGAGGCAACAACTGGGGAGCTGGAAGCCTGAGAGTTGGTGCCTTCACTGCACCACCAAGGGGAGATACAGGTGCAGTTGCCCTGAACTGTGACATAAAGTATCATGCACATGTACATTTTGCACACTAAGGGTATGTCTACACTACGAAATTAGGTCGAATTTATAGAAGCCGGTTTTATAGAAATCGTTTTTATACAGTCAATTGTGTGTGTCCCCACATAAAATGCTCTAAGTGCATTAAGTCGGCGGACCGCGTCCACAGTACTGAGGCTAGCATTGACTTCCGGAGCGTTGCACTGTCTCTGCCGCCCATTGGAATTCTGGGTTGAGATCCCAGTGCCTGATGAGGCAAAAACAGTGTCACAGGGGATTCTGGGTACATGTCATCAGGCCTCCCTCCCCTCCGTGAGAGCAACGGCAGACAATCGTTTCGCGCCTTTTTTCCTGGGTTACCTGTGCAGACGACATACCATGGCAAGCATGGAGCCCGCTCAGCTCAGCTCAGCTCACTGTCACCATATGTCATCTGGGTGCCAGCAGACGTGGTACTGCATTGCTACACAGCAGCAGCTAATTGCCTTTTGGCAGTAGACGGTGCAGTATGACTGGTAGCCGATGTTGTATTACGACTGGTATCCATCGTCGTCGTACTCCTCAGTGAGTTCGGTCAGAGGCGCCTGGGCAGACATGTTTTGTCTCCTGGAGACTCAGTCCTGCCGGCAGTCCTATTGCACTGTCTTGACGATGATGGCTAGCAATCGTAATGCATCATCTTCTGCCAAGCACCCAGAAGATGCTGATGGCTATCAGTCATGCTGCACCGTCTGCTGCCAGCCTAAGATGTAAAAGATAGATGGACCAGATTTGTTCTGTATTCATTTGCTTCCCCCTCCCTCCGTGAAATCAACGGCCTGCTAAACCCAGGGTTTTGAGCCCAATCTTTGGGGGGGCCATTCTGTGTGACAGTTGTGTTTCTCCCTGATGCACAACCACCTTTGTTGATTTTAATTCCCTGTAAGCCATGTCGTCACTCGCCCCTCCCTTCCTCCCTCTGTCAGACAATAGTTTTGTGCCTTTTTTCAGCCCAGACACCATAGCACTGGGATCATGGAGCCTGCTCAAATCACCGTGGCAATTATGAGCACTATGAACACCATGCGCATTGTCCTGGAGTATATGCAGAGCCAGAACATGCCGAAGGAAAACCAGGCGAGGAGGCGATTGCAGTGCGGCGACGAGAGTGATGAAGAAATTGACATGGACATAGACCTCTCACAAAGTACGGGCCCCAGCAATGTGCAAATCATGGTGTTACTGGGGCAGGTTCATGCCATGGAATGCCGATTCTGGGCCCGGGAAACAAGCACAGACTAGTGGGACCGCATCGTGTTGCAGGTGTGGGACGATTCCCAGTGGCTGCAAAACTTTCGCATGCGTAAGGGCACTTTCATGGAACTTTGTGACTTGCTTTCCCCTGCCCTGAAGCGCCAGAATACCAGGATGAGAGCAGCCCTCACAGTTGAGAAGCGAGTGGCGATAGCCCCGTGGAAGCCTGCAACGCCAGACGGCTACCGGTCAGTCGGGAATCAATTTGGAGTGGGCAAATCTACTGTGGGGGCTACTGTGATCCAAGTAGCCAACGCAATCAAAGACCTGCTGATATCAAGGGTAGTGACTCTGGGAAACGTGCAGGTCATAGTGGATGGCTTTACTGCAATGGGATTCCCTAACTGTGGTGGGGCGATAGACGGAACCCATATCCCTATCTTGTCACCGAAGCACCAAGCCACCGAGTACATAAACCGCAAGGGGTACTTTTCAATGGTGCTGCAAGCCCTGGTGGATCACAAGGGACGTTTCACTAACATCAACGTGGGATGGCCGGGAAAGGTACATGATGCTCGCGTCTTCAGGAACTCTGGTCTGTTTCAAAAGCTGGAGGAAGGGACTTTCTTCCTGGACCAGAAAATAACCATTGGGGATGTTGAAATGCCTATAGGTATCCTTGGGGACCCAGCCTACCCCTTAATGCCATGGCTCATGAAGCCGTACACAGGCAGCCTGGACAGTAGTCAGGACCTGTTCAACTATAGACTGAGCAAGTGCAGAATGGTGGTAGAATGTGCATTTGGACGTTTAAAAGCGCACTGGCACAGTTTACTGACACGGATAGACCTCAGCGAAACCAATATTCCAATTTTTATTGCTGCTTGCTGTGCGCTCCACAATATCTGTCAGAGTAAGGGGGAGACCTTTATGGCGGGGTGGGAGGTTGAGGCAAATCGCCTTGCTGCTGATTACGCACAGCCAGAGACCAGGGCGGTTAGAAGAGTACAGCAGAGTGCGGTGTGCATCAGAGAAGCTTTGAAAACCAGTTTTGTGACTGGCCAGGCTACGGTGTGAAACTTCTGTTTGTATCTCCTTGATGAACCCCCCTTCCCCCCCCCCCCCAGTTCACTCTACTTCCATGTAAGCTAACCACCCTCCCCTCTCCCCTTCGAGCACCACTTGCAGAGGCAATAAAGTCATTGTTACTTCACATTCATATATTCTTTATTAATTCATCACATAACTAGGGGGATAACTGCCAAGGTAGCCCGGGAGGGGTGGGGGAGGAGTGAAGGACAAGGACACAGTGCAGTTTAAAACTTTAACTCTTATTGAAGGCCAGCCTTCTGATGCTTGGGCAATCATCTGGGGTAGAGTGGCTGGGTGACCAGAGGCCCCCCCACCGCGTTCTTGAGCGTCTGGGTGAGAAGGCTATTTAACTTGGGGAGAAGGACTGTTGGTTACACAGGGGCTGTAGCGGCGGTCTCTGCTCCTGCTGCCTTTCCTGCAGCTCAAACATACGCTGGAACATAACAGTTTGATGCTCCAGCAGCCGGAGCATCGACTCTTGCCTTCTGTCAGCAATCTGACGCCACCTATCCTCTTCAGCCTGCCACTTGCTCTCTTCAGCCCGTGATTCAGCCCGCCACCTCTCCTCTCGTTCATATTGTGCTTTTCTGCACTCTGACATTGACTGTCTCCATGCATTCTGCTGTGCTCTGTCAGCATGGAGGACATCTGGAGCTCTGAGAACATATCATCCCGAGTCCGCCATTTTCTCCTTCTAATCTTCACTAGCCTCTGCGAAGGAGAAACATTTGCAGCTGGTGGAGAAGGGAAACACATTTTAGAGAACAATGGGTACACTCTTTCACATAAAATTTTGCTGTTCACATTACACAGCACGTGTGCTTTCGTTACAAGGTCGCATTTTTCCTCTTATATTGAGGGCCTGCCGGTTTGGTGTGAGAGATCACTCACGCAGTGCCAGGCAACAGAATTCGGCTTGCAGGCAGCCATGGTAAGCCACAGTCTTTTGGCTTTTTTAACCTTCATAACATGCGGGACTGGTTTCAAACAGCAGCGCCCTCATTTCCCATACCAAGCACCCGTTGGGTTGGCCATTTAAAATGGGTTTGCAATGTAAAAGGAGGGGCTGCGGTTTCCGGGTTAACATGCAGTACAAACCCAACTAATTCCCCCCTCCCCCCACACCCAATTCTCTGGGATGATCACTTCACCCCTCCCCCCACCGCGTGGCTAACAGCGGGGAATATGTCTGTTCAGCCGAGCAGGAATGGGCACCTCTGAATGTCCCCTTAATAAAATCACCCCATTTCAACCAGGTGACCGTGAATGATATCACTCTCCTGAGGATAAAAAGGAATGGATGTTGTCTGCATGCCAGCAAACACAGGGACCATATGCTGCCATGCTTTGTTATGCAATGATTCCAGACCTGGCGTGGTAAAGTGTCCTACCATGGTGGACGGGATAAGGCAGACCTCCCCAGAAACCTTTTGCAAAGGCTTTGGGAGTACATCAATGTGATAACTATAAAGGGAAGGGTAACAGCCCTCCTGTGTACAATACTATAAAATCCCTCCTGGCCAGAGACTCCAAAATCCTTTTACCTATAAAGGGTTAAGAAGCTCAGGTAACCTGGCTGACACCTGACCCAAAGGACCAATAAGGGGACAAGATACTTTCAAATCTTGGTGGGGGGAAGGCTTTAGTTTGTGCTCTTTGTTTTGGTGGGAGTTCGCTCTTGGGACTGAGAGGGACCAGGCATCAATCCATGCTCTCCAAATCTTTCTGAACAAGTCTCTCATATTTCAAACTTGTAAGTAAACAGCCAGGCAAGGCGTGTTAGTTTATCTTTGTTTTCTCAACTTGTAAATGTACCTTTTGCTAGGGTGTTTACCTCTGATTGCTGTAACTTTGAACCTAAAGCTAGAGGGGGGTCCTCTGGGCTCTTTAAGTTTGATTACCCTGTGAAGTTATTTTCCATCCTGATTTTACACAGATGATTTTTACTTTTTTCTTTAATTAAAAGCCTTCTTTTTAAGAACCTGATTGATTTTTCTTGTTTTTAGATCCGAGGGGGTTGGATCTTGATCCACCAGGAGTTGGTGGGAGAAAGGAGGGGGATGGTTAATTTCTCCTTGTTTTAAGATGCAAGGGGTTTGGATCTGTATTCACTAGGGAATTGGTGAAGAGTCTCTCAAGGCTACCAGGGAAGGGAATTAGCACATTGGGAGTGGTGGCAGCGGCCCAGATCTAAGCTGGTAGTTAAGCTTAGAAGTTTTCATGCAGGCCCCCATATCTGTACTCTAAAGTTCAGAGTGGGGAAGAAGCCTTGACAATCAAGGAGAGCTTTCTGGAGATGTCCCTGGAGGATTTCCGCTCCATCCCCGTACACGTTAACAGACTTTTCCAGTAGCTGTACTGGCCGCGATTGCCAGGGCAAAATAATCATTAATCATTAAACTCGCTTGCTTTTAAACCATGTGTAATATTTACAAAGGTACACTCACCAGAGGTCCCTTGTGCGCCCTCAGGCTCTGGGAGCATGCCTTGGGTGAGTTCGGGGGTTACTGGTTCCAGGTCCAGGATGATAAACATATCCTGGCTGTTGGGGAAACTGGTTTCTCCGCTTCCTTGCTGTGAGCTATCTTCATTGTCTTCATCATCATCTTCCTCGTACCCCAAACCCGCTTCCCTGTTGCGTGCTTCTCCATTGATGGAGTCAAAGCACACGGTTGGGGTAGTGGTGGCTGCACCCCCTAGCATGGCATGCAGCGCCGCGTAGAAGCGGCATGTCTGCGGCTCTGCCCCAGACCTTCCCTTTGCCTCTCTGGCTTTGTGGTAGGCTTGCCTTAGCTCCTTAATTTTCACGCGGCACTGCTGTGCGTCCCTGTTTCGGCCTCTGTCCTTCATGGCCTTTGAGACTTTTTCTAATATTTTGCCATTTCATTTACTGCAACAGAGTTCAGCTAGCACTGATTCATCTCCCCATATGGTGAGCAGATCCCGTACCTCCCGTTCGGTCCATGCTGGAGCTCTTTTGCGATCCTGGGACTCCATCATGGTTACCTGTGCTGATGAGCTCTGCGTGATCACCTGTGCTCTCCACGCTGGGCAAACAGGAAATGAAATTCAAAAGTTCGTGGGGCTTTTCCTGTGTACCTGGTCAGTGCATCTGAGTTGAGAGTGCTGTCCAGAGTGGTCACAATGAGGCACTCTGGGATAGCTCCCAGAGGCCAATACCGTTGAATTCCATCCACACTACTCCAAATCCGATCCGGAAAGGCCGATTTCCGCGCTAATCCCCTCGTCGGAGGTGGAGTAAAGAAACCGGTTTAAAGGGCCTTTTAAGTCGAAAAAAAGGGCTTTGTCGTGTGGATGTGTCCAGGCTTAATTAGATTTAACGCTGCTAAATTCGATCTAAACTCGTAGTGTAGACCAGGCCTAAGGCTTTGTCTACACTACATCATTTACGGTGGTGCAGCTGCACCGATGCAGCTATGCCACTGTAGTGCTTCTGTGAAAACGCTCTAAGCCTACAGGAGAGAGCTCTCCCGTCGGCTTAATAACTCCTGCTCCACGAGAGGTGGTAGCTATGTCAGCGGGAGAAGCTCTCCCACCAATATAGCACTGTCTACACTGGCACTTAGGTCGGTATAACTTTTGTCGCTCAGGGGTGTGGATTATTCACACCCCTGAGCGATGTAAGATGTATCAAAGTAATTTGTACTGTAGACAAGGGCTCACTTTGGATAGTCTTTGTGTGGGTATTTTGCTTTTAGTGTCAAATTGCCTTGTAGGACACCAGCATGAATATAAAAGACCAAGAGTTTACTGCTGCATGAGATCTGTACAGACAGACCCTTCCACCTATGCAGAACCTCAGTGATTTCAAAGTACTGGGCAAATGTAGGAGTCTGTCCTCTTAGATCTCACTGCAGGATCAGGGACTTTATTTTTTTTCCCTGTGACTAGTCAAAATATCAAAATGTTAGTTCCAAAGAGCAGGCTGAGCTTTCTAACTTTTGTTTTTATCCTTGCTGTGTACTAAATAGTACCGTGTGCTCTTTGATCATAAATGATCATGTGAAAAAACTGCTTGGAGGGGGAAAAATGACCAAATGTGGAAAAAAAGACAGGTTCTCCTCCCACCTCAAGAGAAAATATTGTCTTTCTGCAGGACTCATTGCGGCGTCCACGTCCACAGTGATAAGCTGACAGTGACTTCTCCTGTGTTAATGTGGGTCAAGGTCAGAACATGTTTTAATTTTGGTTGCCTGAGTATATTTGTGTTATTATATGATTCATCTTCTTAACTCAGGATTATAATTATGAGCAGCAATTAAGATTTCCATTCAAGCTAAGGTGTTTCGTTTGCTTGTTTTCTATTTCTTTTGCATGCAGATCTATCTCTTTGAAATGGAAATTTTCACATCATGAACAAGTGAAGCTGGAGTTCTTAAATTGTTATGCTTTTGTTTCTTCACTCTCCATTATTTTTAATACTAGATGCATGAAAAATAGAAGTTCTTTCATAACTGATTTTGAACCCATTTCAGCCCTGCTGAATATTGCAGAATATTGCATCTGCTGGATAGAATTTGGCCCATTCTCCTTCTTTTTTTAATTAGGAAAACATTCTTTGTTTGCTGTCTTTGGGTAGGTCTACACTTACCTCCGGGTCCGGCGGTAAGCAATCGATCTTCTGGGATCGATTTATCGTGTCTTGTCTAGACGCGATAAATCGATCCCAGATCGATCCCGGAAGTGCTCGCCGTCGACGCCGGTACTCCAGCTCAGCGAGAGGAGTACGCGGCATCGACGGGGGAGCCTGCCTGCTGCATCTGGACCCGCGGTAAGTTCGAGCTAAGGTACTTCGAATTCAGCTACGTTAATAACGTAGCTGAATTTGTGTACCTTAGTTTGAAGTGGAGGGTTAGTGTGGACCAGGCCTTTGTTTCATGTGGAAGAGGAGCCAGTTTGGCTTTGCTTTGTTTACTTCTTTGTTTGTGCAACATCAGAGTTAATTTCATCCTCTGAGAATAAGATTTATTAGCCAGGTTTTGTTTCCCTCTGCTGGCTGGTTCTGCAGCGGCTGATCATAAAACTTTGTAGTGCAGGCCCTTTATGATATTGGTAGAAAATATTTAGCTTAAAATACTGATGGTTTCCTTTTGTATTCTAAAAACATATATTCACGATCCAGAGAAAATTACTCATGTAGGTCCAGATTCTGTACCGCGTATTCACATTGAGTAGAATCTTACTATGTAAGTAGTCCTAGTAAGGCAACTTGTCTAGTGAAGTCGTGAGTAAGGGTGACAAAATCTAGGTCACAGCAATGATTGTGTAAAGGTAGATTAATTTTTGGTCCTAAGTTATTTCAGAGTGTCCTTTGAAAATCTCATGGCAAGAGCAAAATTTTCAGACTTGAGTGTCTAAAGGTTAAGCATTTAAATCCATATTTAGCCATCTGAATAAATCATCTGAATTTCAGAGGTGCTGAATGTCCATAGCTCCCATTGAAATCAGTGGGAGTTGAGGATGCTCAGCATCTTCCAAGATTGGACCTTGCCCCACAAAGAATTCCATGGGTTTTCCAAATGTAAGAACAAAATAAATTGTTCCATTTTGCACCTGTCAACCTCAACAATGTCTCTTTAATATATTGGAACCCGATGAAGACCAAAAAAAGAGCCAAGATCTAATGATTTGTCCTTTGTGATTCAACCTGTTTGAAGAATTTTTTTCTGTAGTTCCCTTTTTTAAAATGGGCTCCTGCTTAATAAAGTAATTTATTCAATTTCTCAAAAAATCCCTAGTCATTAGCTAATTTTTCATTATCTATTACTGAACCCTTATCAGTGATGACAGATACTTACAATTTAATTCTGAGGACTGTGAGTATGCATAATTTGGTAGCTCATTACAATCACTCTTGATTCTGTTTGTTCTTGTAGGCTCTGGATATGATCTTGGAAAAGATGAAGTCTTCTGGCTTTAACTTCTCTCATGTGAGAGCTTTTTCTGGGGCTGGACAGGTTAGTTTTTAAAGGGAAAAATCAGTCATATTGTATGTCCTCAACAGAGTATTTAAGGAATAATGATACTTATTATTTAGTAGTATTATAATAGCATCTAAAGGCCTCAATTACGATCAAAGTTTCATTGTACCAGACACCGTACAAATACATAATAAGAGACAGATTCTGCCTGAAGAACTTAAAAGCTAATTTAATACAAGATGTAACTTGTATACAACTGGAAGAAGAGAATAGGACAGAGAGGACAAGGATAACAGTATGGTTACATAGACTAGGTGTGTACAACTTGATGGTTTCATGTCATTTAAATTCTTCACACTTACGGGGCTCTATTATGGTTTTGTAAACTTGAGCCATGTTTGGAGATGGAGGGGGAGTTTGAGCAGCTGTGTCTGCAAGATTGTTTCACAGGCACTTAAGGAGAGGGGAATATACATAGTGAAGAACTGAACATGCAAAATCTATTCAAGGTGTAGCAAGCATCCCTCTCATCAGAGCTCTTCATTTGCTGGGTGGTGCACCAGGCATCCTCAGGAATAATGGAAACCAAATGATGGCTGCCTTGTGTGTAAATGTTGCCTCTTGCTGAGGCACTTGTGTAGGGCTTCTCTAATTTAGCCTATATTGCACAGTGCCTTTCTTCTGAAGATGTCAAAGCACTTAGACATTCATTCACCAATTAAGCCTCACGCCATGCCTGTGAGGCAAGCAAGTCTTAGACCCATTTTGCAGTTGTGTAAAGTGAAGTGCAGAGAGATTAAGGCAGACATTATCAAAAGTGTCCACTAATTTTTGGTGTCTCTGTTGTCAATTGCTCAGCTTTAAACTCCTAGGACTGGTTAAACAGAGGTGCTGAACTCTTGCCATTTCATTGACTTCAGTTAAAGGTTTGGATGCTCAGGGAATCAGGGGCTATATGTTTCAAGTTGAATACCCCAAATTAGTGGTGCCTAAGGGTCTTGCTCTGGGTTACACAGTGAATTAATGGCAGACAAAGTACCTTGAATATGATTAAAGAACTCAGGCATTCTGATTCCCACTTCTCTGCTTTAATCAGAAGACAAAGAGTCTAACCCTGTGTGTTGGGCCCAAAATGACAGAAAGTCATTCAGTGGAACCCTGACTGCACTTTATAGATGCCCTTCTATGGTAGAATCCTTGGGTAAGGCAATAGCTGCAACTAGCAATATTATAGTAGTGTCCCCTAGATGCTGCTTTAGTTAATAGTCTACATTTTTGCCAGATAAACTCCTGTATTTGATGATTTGGCACATACATTGCTCATTCTTGAACTGTAATTAAATGATCTAATTGGCCTGGATGTCTCCAAAAAAGGTGAATTGTTTAATGCATTAGTTAATCAATAAATCTGTGTCCCACTTTGGACATGGTTCTCCTCCATTTAATGTTTGAAATCCAGATCGGAATCTGTATTTGACATCCTGGGGGCCATCTTTAATTTAAAAATTTATGTCCTCTACAGCAGCATGGAAGCGTGTATTGGAAAGAAGGAGCCAGCCAAATTTTAAAGAATTTATCACCTGATCTTCCTTTACATCAGTTACTAAAGGTAATATATGCAATGAAGAGCTTAGAAGGGAGAGTGAGCACACACACTCCTCTTTCTGACACTGAACAGTTGCTTTTTTCCTTCCAAAATATTCCCGTTGCCTGTTTGTGTTAGAAGCCACTGCAGTATACATTTTTTCCCCTTTATCCCAGGGGGTTCAGTATTTCATCTTCCCCCGGCATGACAGCATGCAATTTTGTTAAAACATGCAGCGCCCAGTGAGCACCAGAATGTGTGACAAGTGGTCTGTTTGTTGTTTTATAAAGCTTAATATTTTTTTTAAACATCTTTGCCATTATGGATAATATGTTTAGATCTGATTTCCCATTCAGCTCACAAGATTTTATTAGCAAGAATACTTATGTGAAACAGGATAGACTTATCGCTGAAGTTCAAACTATGGTCCTAGGAGTTCCTGTGCACAGAGTGACTGCTTGGGGTTGTTTTGTGGCTTGTGGACATAGATTTGAAAAGCCTTCTCCTTTAAAGATATAAGCAAAGTAGTGGTCTGTTTGTCTATTGAAGTCCTCTACATTCAAGTTACATCTTGAAACCAGCCTTTCCCACCTTGAGATCAGAGAGAACTTTTAAACATTTGAAGAAGACGTCTGTACAACTGGTCTATTCAAATCTTAAATCTGTATATCCGGATTCCCGAATGAAAATATTGTCTGCAATGAACATTTGAAGAACTCCTGGGGACTGGGTTAAAATACTGCATAGTGGTGGTCTGAGTGTCACGTGAAGAATTCCCAAAAGACCATAACTAGTCATTGGAGACAACAATGTCAGTACAACCCCAATAAGAACAACAGTAGTTATCCATAGGGATAAATCCTGAAAACTGGAACAAAAGGACTATGCTGTGAGAGAACTGTGATGAAGTAAAGCAGAGCCCAGGAATGGAATCCTTAGCCCCAGCATCTGCTTCAGGGCCTGGTAACCTGCATAGCTGTCCCATGGCTAGCTACTGCAAGATACATAAAAGAGTGGCAGCTACAGCTTGCTTCTTCTCTCCAACATGAGGTTTGGCCTGGGGTTTTCACACTGTTTGCAAATCCACTGGCTGTCTCTCCAACATGCTGGCTTATATGGATTGTAGATGGGTGTAGAGTCTGACAGTGGGGGATCTCCAGCGCAACAGTGTGGCATTTCCATGTGCATGTTCTTGGTGTCCTCTAACATGCTGTAAGCCTCTAACTGCCAGATGCTAGTACTGGATGATAACCTCAGGGGATGGATCATTTGATAATTGCCCTGTTCTGTACATTCCCTTTGAAGCATCTGGCATTGGCCACTGTCAGAAGACAGGATACCGGGCTAGAATTGCCCTTGGTGTAACCCACTATGTTCATTCTTCTGTTCTATTGTATTTGGGCCTAATATAGGCAGAGGTACCTTCTCAGGATTTGGTCATTAGTGTGAAAGTCCCTCCTGGAGTAATAATCTTTTTGATGATTTATTTTTTTCCCCAGGCTTGTTTTTCTGTCAGTGACAGCCCTGTCTGGATGGATTCTAGTACTACTACCCAGTGCTTATCTCTTGAGAAAGCTGTTGGAGGGGCACAGCACCTAGCTAATATCACTGGTTCACGAGCATGCGAGGTGAGAACTGGAGGAGGAAAGAATGAAAGTTCTTATAGAGTCACTGGTACCTCATTGCAAACTTAGAAAATAGTGTCCACAGCCACTAAGTGTGATATCAGTATGGGGCTGAAACTTATGAAAAGTTAAGTTCAGTCTGAATATTGACAAAAACTGTCTGGCAGTGAAATGTATGGGGCTTTGGAATAGCCTCACAAAGGAAGGGGTGATGTTCTATTGCTTGGGAGTTGTAAAATTAGACAAGTCAAAGCACTAGAAAATGCATTGTATGAAGCAAACTTGAATTGGCAGAAAGAGTGACTGGATGAATTATTACTGTAAATTACTTCTGTAATTCTGTGGGTCAGATTCTCAGCTGATGGAGCTATGCTAAGTATAGGACCTGTCTCTGAGTTTAAGTGAGGAAAAAGATGCAGGAGCAGATTAATTTCAATTTTTGCTTTCATGCAGATGCCCACAGTAATAAAACATATTACAGAGTGTTTCTAAATTTAATTTTAGTTAAATTAATAAACATCTCTAAACAAGACATCCGAGCCCAGCAACACCACTATCCAGTCCTACCCAACACCCATCTCTTCATATGTAAGGGAATAAAAATGGACCTTCCAGTGCTCCATGGAGGCTAACAAACTGAGACTTTTTGTGGATCTGGGGGATAAGTGAGTTCCAAAGTCCACGGCCATAACAGAGAATGCCCCATCACCCCACCCTTTTTATTGCAATGGGGCTTCAGATCAGGCACCTTCTCCTACCACAATTGTGACAATATGTCATGGAGTGAGAGGAGTCTTTTAGACCAGTGGTGCGCAAACTTTTCCAGTTGTGCCCCCCATTACCATTCACGGAATTTGTTATGTCTCCCCCACTCATCACTTGTAATCTGAAGTAATCCCTTACTTCTGCACTGCTGCTGGCATTGTTGTGCAGAGTGTATGCTCATTTGGGTTGAAATGAAACTTTAAACAGTGCAAAATGTTTCTTTTTAACTTATAATAGGCAATGAATTAACTTAAAAAAAGTTCAGTATCTTAAGCATTTTTCTTTTATATGATTTAATACATAGATGAGAAATAATTATTCCTTAGCCATTAGTTATTTCTGGCTTGAAACATCCTGTCCCCCATTTACCCCACCCATACAGAGTTGTATAAGTTGGGAACCTTTTAAGGCTTTGGAGGCCAATGTTTGTGTTGTATTGGGTTCTTCTGTATGTAATCAGTGTGATTCATTCCATTGAACTGTCATTTCTGAAACATAAATTATGGATAGTAATGCTTTTTCACAGCCTTTTTCCAAAAGGTGAGCAAAATTCTCATAATGAGACTATGCATTATAGCCTGTTTAGTGCAGATTGCCTGCTGTGCACTGACTTTCATCATGCATCAGGCAAATTAAATATCCAAAGTGCAATGTACTGAACTCATTACACAGAGTTAATGATTATTGACTCCATTTAGTGTTTGTATTCCTAAGCATTTGCATTTCTTTCTCAGCGTTTTACAGGAAACCAGATAGCAAAGATTTACAGCCAGAATCCTGAGGTCTACGCACAAACTGAGGTTGGCTCAACTTCAGTCCACTTACTGGAAATCACAATTGAAAATCTTTTTAAATTTTTTAAGGAAATATAAAAAAAGTTTTTGCTAAAAAGAAATACATTTTGTTTATTGAATTAGTTTTCATAATGCAAAATAGGTAATGCTTTTATAAAGTGGGTCTGTTTTTTTTAATTGTCATTTATTTGGCAGATGAAAATCAAATATCAAATCCTTTTAGAATGATGCATTTAACATTGTGAATATTTCTGAGTCACAACATTTTGAATTGAAGTTTTTAAAAAATAGGCCTTAATTTTGCCTGCACAAAATTGCATTTGCACCAGTTTGTGCGGGTATTACCACATTTGCTCACACAAACAAGTGAGTATGCACAGTTGATACACCCACAGAACAGCTATTTGCATGCATCAGTGCAATGTTTGCTGATGCAAAACAGGTGCCAGGCAGCGTTACCCAGGAAAAACTGGAGGTTGAGTTGAGCCCTTTTTAACAAATTGGCCCTTGAAAGTTATTTTGATCTCTATAATTATAAAATAAATTACATATTTCAAACGAAAGTTTCCTTTTTTATTGACATTTCAGAAATCAACAATCACAATTATTATTTTAACTGCTCAAGGCTGAAAATCTGATGTTCTGCCTCAAGCAGTGATTGATTACTCCATGCTTCAGAGCAAGATGATAAACCCCTGTAATGCATGTAGGCAGTGCTGTACGTGAGGGAAGAACATACACCCTGAAGCATGAGATCTGTCTGAGACTTCTGTTTTGGCATTTATTACTGCACTTGATAAAATTTCCAGGGCTTTTAAAATCTATTACCAATATGGACCAGTTGACTTCCTGCAGCAGTAAGTCTCACAGGTTCACTATATGCTTTATAAAGAAATATTTTCTTTAATATTGTTCTGTCTGTATTTGCATGAATGTTATTGTGACACCCCTTATTCTAGTGTGGGGTGGAGTGGAATGGATAGAAGACAGACTATATATTCTGGTCACAAATTTAAGATCAAATACAGAAGTGAATTAAACTGGGATCGTTGCAATGTGAGCCCTTGATCAGAGTGGGTCTAGAGGCTGAGGACTAGATTGTAACTTTGGCTTCCCCAGTTATGCTGAAAGGAATGTGGCAGTGCCATATTACAACCAGAGCCCCCAGGAGGAATTCTGTCTTGGTAAGAATTCCGCTTGAGGACCCTCCAGCAGCACACACTAGCTTGGCAGCTCACTACTTTATAGAGGATGCAGTGCGTTCCCTCCACTGTGCCAGCCTGTTTTGCTGGCTGATTTATAGAGTTGAGCCAGAACCAACCTTTAACCCAACACTCCTCATTCTCTTTCAGGCAGCTAGTGTCCTTTGGAGCACTAGGAAGGGCAGGGCCTGTGTTCCTCAGCCATGTTGGGATGTGTCCCTGGGTAGAGCCTCAAAAAGAGATAGAGGGTCATTAAAGCCTACCATCCTTATGATTCCATCTACAATCTATCTCTGAGCAGTTAGTTTGTGGTATAGTAGCAGGTAGTGTTGCAATGCATAGTTGATGGCTGTCAGAGGGCTAACTGCAGGGGTGATCTATGTTGCCTGACTTAGGAAGAAGTTGATGGACTCAGGAAGACAAGAGCCCATGTAGGGGTGATGGAAGAGTCTCTCGGAAGAGGCAGCAGAAGTTTGTAAGATCTATTCCTTGTTTAGCTTTGGTTTCCCTTTGGATTCACTGATGGATGTTGTCGGTATGGTTTCTGTGCTGTCATCCATGCTTTGATTTTTCCGCCTCTCTGCTTTTTTGTATGCAGACTTCCTTTTATTAAATTGTGGCCCTTGGATACATCATGGCTGTGCAGTAATTCATGCTAAGGCAGAATACGCTAATATATTGTGTATATTTTGTATGTTTCAGAGCTAAAAGCTATTAAAAGCTTTTATTATAAGGTACCTTTTTATATGGATGTCTTCTATAAGCCCAGGAAGGAAAATTTTACTGGATAATCCTTGATAAACTACTATTTCTGGTAGACAGTACCCATTGCTGAGATTTTATTAATATTTTGTCTCTTTCATTTACTCAAACTGCAGTTGCTTTGGCATGAATGTTGACGGGAGTTACTATCTCATGTTATCTTTTTGTTTCAGAGAATCTCTGTGGTTAGTAGCTTTGCAGCATCCCTTTTTCTAAGTGCTTATGCACCCATCGATTATTGTGATGGTAAGTGTTGTCTCTTCTTTTTCGGTGGGGACAGTCTAGCATGGGAGTTTCTTTTGTCTTCCCATCATGAGTAGAAAAGGGGCAAGATGTTCAAGCCTTAATGCTCTGATGATGAGTGTATGTAAACTTGTGGCTCTGCACTGAATTCATTATTCCCATTTTAGTGTTCATCTTAATTCTGTCAGTCCTTTGTCCACATGTGCATACATGCATGTGCGTGCGCGCGCGCACACACACACACACAAACTCACACTCAAACTCACTCTCTCTTTCTAACCTCCACTTTCTTACAGAATCCCTCAAAGGTTTTTACAAAAATGGATTTGTGCACTTTATTTTTCTGCTTTATGATGTATTAAGAATGTATGAAATGTCTGTCAAAGTTATAATTTTGCTTTTTGTTGTCTTAGACTTGACATTCCTGATATTTCTATTCTTCCGTCGTTTGGATTGGATCTCACAACATGTATATGAGCTTTCTCATTTTAATTGGTGGACAAATTTATAACACAAACATCCTTTCTCCAAAATGTTTATTAGCTGATGTTGTTAAATAGGTGTTAACTAAAGCAAACTGTTTAAAACCCTTTTATTTATCTAAGTAAAAAATCCCTTCCCTTTTTGATTGCTTGATGTCATCACTTTCTTGTGATGACATTGTCTTGGTATTTTTTCAGTCATCAAAGTGAGCCAAGACAGGGTCTTAATTGCTAATTTAAAGAGAAAAATCAGCAAAAATAAATAAGAACAAAACAGGCCTTTTGCGTCATAATACAGGCAAAAAGGTGACTAGCCCAATTACCTTTTTCTTTGCAGGTTACCTTTAAGTTTAAGTAAGCTTCAGTAATAATTTTTGTAGGTCTACATCATCTTTCCCAATGGGCTAAATCCTGAAAGATTCTGAGCACCTATCACTCCCATGATCTTTAGTGCAGGTTATGGATAGTCAGCAAGTGCAACCCATTGACTTTATTG
Source organism: Trachemys scripta elegans (assembly GCF_013100865.1). Classification (NCBI taxonomy): domain Eukaryota; kingdom Metazoa; phylum Chordata; order Testudines; family Emydidae; genus Trachemys; species Trachemys scripta. The sequence goes on along the minus strand of NC_048299.1, from coordinate 14,640,546 downwards.
GGAATTGAGGGTGCTTAGTCCCTCACAGAGCACCTCAGCACTTAGGAGAATCAACCCCAACATACTGTACTTAAACTAAAGCTGGTCAAAACTCTTTGGGATTTTTGTGTGTGTGGAAAAAATGACTTTTTAAACGAAAAGAAAATTTTAATTTTGGTTGAAATTTTCCATTTGTTTTTCAATGAAAAACTAAAATGGTTTGATTTTTGAAAACTATTTTCAGAGAGAGAAAATAGGGAGGAAAAACAACTTTTTCGGTTTTTGAAATGGAAATGTTTTTTGGTTTAGTCAAAAAACCAAAACATTTTGTGGAAAACTTTGACCAAAATGGGAAATATTTTGTTTCATTTGAAATTTTTCACAGATAACATATAGCATTCTAACCAGCTCTAACTTACACATATGGTGCCCTTCTAATTTTGTTGTTCCTCTGGACATTTAAATATCTAGAGTAAATATTCAGTCCTGAGGATATAACATTTATTAAATCTTTGTGTGAAGAAGATGAGAGAGTGAAGTAAGACATTACAGTGCTAGTCTTTACTAGACCGAAGATCATGTATTATTTAAGTTACATTTTGTCTTCCATTCCCTTGTCTTCCATTAACATAATGGGAGATCATTCTAATTCCAGTAATAAAAAATAATTATTATGCAATAGTTATTTTGCTGCTGATTACAAAAGCCTGTTATTTTCTCATCTTGTACAATTTCCTGCAGTTCACTTGATCTCTTTGTATATTGCATTTGGAAATACATCTCTCAAAATAATGTTCATATAATAGACCTCTATTCTTCATTTCTGTAGGTTTAACTTCAGGTCACATAGGCTTTAAAAGACCCCTCAAGTTACACTAGAGGACTAAACAACTTATGTCTTTAAAGTTGTAGATTACACTAGGAAATGTTACTTACTCCAATTTAAATTTTTTCCTTTTTAAAACCCAGTCTCATAAGGCATGACTCGCTATCCATAAGCAGCAGAACACACTTGCTTGCTTGATTAAAAAAAATTAACTACACTGTGGGAAATGAGGAACAATTTCCATGTATGTTGTGCAGATGTTAAAAGTAAGATACATTTGGGACCTAAAATACTTGAGTGTGTCACCTTGAGGCATTGTTACTTTTAAAAAAAAAAACAACACATTAAAGAACAGCTACTCAGCTCTTGACATGGAGAGGCTTTTATGTTTTGAAATGTTTTGTAAGTACCTTAGGCACACCATAGCTTAGCATACTTGTTTATGTTCTACCAAAGAAGAACATACTAAATTAAGGCCTTTGTCAAGAGGAAGCATGTTGGCCTAAATTCATCCTGGTGTAGCTCTGTTGGTGCCAATAGTGATATACGAGCTACGAATTTGACTCACCAAGAAACCAAGAAGAGAGCTTCGACACAAATACACTATACAAATACACACATATATGTTTTACAATATTGATCACTGGATATTTTTTTCACTTAGTCCATTAATAAATCCAATTAGGCGATGTCTTTTTGCCCTTTGTAATAGAACTTTGTTTTTTTCCCCCAGTGTTGAATCATTTAGGCTTTTTTGCATCAGTAATTAATATTTGCTGATCCTGACTGTACTTCTTGATCATCTTGAGCTACCAATCAATGATGCTTGCAATGAGATCCTGAATCCCTTCCATCCACATATGGATCCTCTTCTCAATCATTGAACCATGACCTCCGATATTGAATCCATTTGTTGTTGAGTGTGTGTCCATATGAAGTGATAGGTCAAAGATCTGGCTTTGCTTTGTATGGCTTGACTCACCTTGATTTTAACCCTTGGAGTACTGGCAATCTTTAGACTGCCATCTAGATGAATATGTAGGAAGGTATGTGTATTCTACCTGTCTTTTATATGTAAAGGTAGATATAAGTAAAATATTAATTTCTCCCTATAGGCTCCAATAGGTTAATAGCTCATTTAAAATATTTTTTACATTTTCTCAACCAGGTTCTGAATGGGAAGGTAAATTAAATGATCCTTTCACCCTTGAGTAGTATAGAAATATCTGAACATTTATTAGCAATTGGTGGCCCAAGGGAATTGAATCATCATCTTTTCATTGTAGGAGCTCAGAGTGAATTGCAAAGGTTGGTGTTTTGCCCATCTAATTGGCTTTGTGGTGTTGTGAACACTGTCAGAGCATATAATATATATATGAAAGCTATTTGACATTCAATAAATAATGCTATGTCCATACAGAGAGAGCTCGGTGGTTTGAGCATTGGCCTGCTAAACCCAGGGTTGTGAGTTCAATCCTGGAGGAGGCCATTTAGGGAACTGGGGTAAAAATCTGTCTGGGGATTGGTCCTGCTTTGAGCAGGGGGTTGGACTAGATGACCTCCTGAGGTCCCCTCCAACCTGACATTCTATGAAATCAAAACACTTTAAATCATCCATTTTAATTATGATTTACATCAGTAAGCGGAAAACCTTGTTATAAATACTCAATTTTAGTTGTGTTTTACATTTATACTTTAGTTATTTGCCTAAAGAAAGTGTGATTTTTATTAGAGCATGTTGATTTTTAGTGTGTTGATTTGCAACTATATACAGCCTTTATACTAAATTTGTTGCTTCTTTTTGCTAACAAGGCGGATACACTATACCTATACAAATTTATTTAAACTATATAAGTTAACACATTTATTCAAATTCTTAGTTGTTTCTTTTTTGTTATGGTAGAAAATCGTGAATGATGCATTTCTTATTAACTAGTAGATTATTTTTTTTATTTGTGATTTGTATCAAGCTTTTATTTGGATGGAAATGCAATTAAATTAAAATGCTCAAAAGCAGCATTTTAATTTTTTATTTATTAAATAAAACTACCTTAAATGTGCTGGATATAAAGTAAAAAGTGATCAAAAAGTTTATCAGAATATGTTTTGTATTCAAAAGTATCTGATTTATTATACAAAGGAAGTATTATCTGTAATGAATTAACTGAACTGATTGTTTCTAGTCACCATGTCCTTCAAGATTTTAGAACCAGTAGATTTCAACCTTTCACACCTAGTTTTTATTTGTAGACTGGAAGGGGAAAACAAACTTTCCTGCTTTTGTCAACTTGCAATTGGTTTCTTAACTTTGAACAAGCTAGTTATTGCACTGAACTAGTTGAATAAATTGATTCGAAGAAGATACTCTCACTGCACCTGCAGAAGAAGCTTCAGCTGTCAAAAGCTGGTTTAGTACTTCAACAAACTCTGGTTCCACCAGTTCTGTGGTTTGACTTTCTTTGAAACTTGGCAGCAGACCTGTACTGATTACTATTACTTTTTATATTTAATTTAAATTATTTTAATAGATTATAGTAATTTTAGGCCTTAACCTGGGTTGTCAATTTTCAAATTTAATTTTTAAAAGGTTTACTTTTAAAAAGAAACCTATATATGATTTAAATCAAAGACATTTGATTTAAATAAACCTTACAATTTTTTTATTAAAAAAAATCAATTTTATGCATCCTGTGTCCATAGAACAGGATTAAAGTGGGAGGTTTTAATGCTCTGGCAGTTGCATTTTGCATAGAAGGGACTAGAAAACTGCATACAAACACATGGTGATAGAGTTTAAAGACTGGAACTGTCATGCCCTTTTACAAAACGGCATAAGAGAAGTCTGATTAAATGTGTCTCTAGGTTCAGATAAAGAATTTACCCACAAAATCACCATATGTTTCTTTAAAAATTGTATTGCTCACTGAATAATTAAACCTTTAGACACTTGGCATTTTACTCTAGGAAGCTAGATGTGTGATAGAGCTTTTCCACAAAACATCCCTCTTTGGCCCTTTTAGGTTTGTCCAGACACTGTGCTATCCCTGCAGAGCCCTTGTGCAAGGACTCCCATTATGCTTAGACCAGGGGTAGGCAACCTATGGCGTGCGTGCCAAAGGCGGCATGCGAGCTGATTTTCAGTGGCACTCACACTGCCCGGATCCTGGCCACTGGTCCTGGGGGCTCTGCATTTTAATTTAATTTTAAATGAAGCTTCTTAAACATTTTAAAACCCTTATTTACTTTACATACAACAATAGTTTAGTTATATATTATAGACCTATAGAAAGAGACTTTCTAAAAACGTTAAAATGTATTACTGGCACGTGAAACCTTAAATTAGGGTGAATAAACATACCACTTGCCAACCCCTGGCCTAGTACAGGGGCCTTAAGTGGTGGGAAGAGGCTCCTTGCACCCTCTGTCTCTCTTGTGAACCTCTACTGGTGTTGCATGTCGTTTGTCCTGAAGAGTGTGGTGACTGATTTTTTTAAAATAGTCCTTATAAGAGAACGTGGAAAAAGCTGGAATATCCGTGTGTCTGTTTAAATCCTGTTGTACTTATTGCATTTGGTGGTGGTGGGTGTGATTGACACAGGAAAGAGAAATACATCTCTTGTCCATGGGAAGTGTGCTGTGCTGTATTGAATTCCTGCTGCTGAATCATAGGGCAAATTAACCAGCATATAATTTATTAAGTGTATTTAATTTGCATGAAATGAGATAGATTGAATTTAATACATTTAATTTCATTTATACATCATTAACTCGGGTAAGGTGTAATCTAAATTTCCTACTATGTGGCCTGAATTAGTGTCTCAAAAGTGTATAATACACTCTGTCTGTAAAGCTACATTCACTCTTGAAGCCCTGGCACTGTTATGTTTTAACACTGGACCGTGTGTTATTTGGTGTAAATATCCCATACATACTCATTGTTGGACACCTCTATATAATGTTATGCCACCAAAGTGCAGAGGTCTAGCGCAAGTCCCACTGTGCCACTTAATCCCTCTGTGAGTGAGTGAGTGTGTGTCTGAGTGAGAGAGAGCGCTTTTGGAAGAGGGGCTGCAGTGGGGATGGGGGTTATTTCTGCACCCTATGAGCACTGTGGATGGGGGCTCTTCAGTAGCCTGAAAGAGCTTGGAGCAGAAGAGGCTGTTAGGAATTAACCTAGGGTGTGGCATATAGCTCAGTGCTTGCATATCCAATGGTCTCAAATACTTGTATAGGGGTGCAGAGGGGCTACCCCATTGTTTAGGTTAGGGGCCATGTTGCAGCCTTGTGGTCTGCCAGTTGGTTGAGGGGTGGACTACATTTCCTTCCCCCCCCCCCCCGCCCCACAAAACTCCATGGACAGCCTGATCTCACAGTCCCTGTGCAGAGGGTGAGTTTCACTCTCCCTACATGTGTTGAAGTGTCTAAAGGTCAGTAGCACTGAACAAGATTCCATTGGTTTCAAATTTCCCAGTCAGTTTGGACAATGATTGAGTTTCTGTCAGTGAGATAAACAGGTCCTGGGCTAATTAGATATAAAAGCAAAAGTGTTCTTAGCCCAGGATAACATTATTACTAAGTTAAGAGAATTCACCTCAAGTTATTAAAAGTACAGTGACATGTCTAATTAAATATATCTTAGACCAGGGCAGGGAATGAGTTGATGGTAATCAACATCTCCACAGTTAGTGCTCACTCAATCATGGGTTTTAAAAATGTTTGCTCTTTTTAACTAGAGGAGAAGCTGGAGCAGTGTAAACAGAGAGGGGAATGCAATGAGCTACTGAGGCAGCCCTGGCCATTCAGGAGGCCTGATTAATCTAGTGTGCTAACTGCAGGGTTCGGATTTAGAGTCACCTCAACTCTAATCCTGGCTCTGACACTGACTCACTTATGTGGCTTTGGCCAATCATTAAGACCAAATTTTAAAATGTGTCCAGTAATGCACACAGTGAACCTGATTTTTAGAGGTGCTGAGCACCCACAACTCTCATTGACTTCAGATGGACTTGAAGGTATTCAAAAAGTCTGAAAATCATGTCTTAAATGTATAAAACTGGACACTCAAAACTTGTATCACCCAAAATTAGAGGTTATAGTACTTTTTAAAATTTGGGCCATGACCTCTCTGGATCAATTTCCCCTTTTGTAAAGGAGGGTGATAATACAAACATAAGCTCACAGGCATCTTGGGAGGATAAGTTACAGCAAAACGATGGCCTAAAACCACAGCCAAATAGGGTGCAACGCAAAGGTGCATACCACCTTAGTAGGAATTCCTGCAATATTTAGGGTGACCAGATGTCCCGATAATTTTTTTTTTTTTTTTTTTTTTTATGCTCTGCCTCACCATGTGTCCTGATATTTTCTTTCCCCTATCTGGTCACCCTAGCAATATTGTGCCTGAGAGACAATTCCCTCGACTGCAGAGGAAATGCAATTGCTGCATCACCCTTTGATTGGGTGCAGCATATGCTTCATTTTCTGCTGGCCAATGTTGAGGGGTTGCAGGGTCTATGTCTGTACCCCCCACTTATTTTGGGAGTCTAGCATCACTGGTTGGAGTGCAAGGACTTTGACTATATCCCGTCCCTATGCAGTGTGGAAGATTCCTTGCCCCCTTCCGCTTTCCAAAATGAAAGTTACCACAGAGCTGTGAGTCAGTAACTTTACAACATCCCTGTGCTCTGCTCAGCTGAGACCATTCCGTTTCAGTATTAAACGTCCACTTTTATTTATAGTTTCTTTTCTGCCTTTAGGCAGGTGAAATCCTCTAATTCAGTATATTTTGTTTTCTTTTCATTAGAAACATAAGTTCATAAGTGGAACATAAGTGTATGTATATTTTGTGAATAACTGGAGGGAGATCTGAAGTCAGAATGCTGCTGTTGTCTTTTCATTAATCTATTCTTACGTTCCAAGATCTACATTGCTTGTTTGAATACTGTTGTCTCATAGGTTCTGGAATGAATTTACTGCAGATTCGTGATAAAATATGGTCCACCGCCTGCCTCAATGCTTGTGCGCCTGGATTAGAAGAAAAGCTGGGACCTGTTGTGCTATCCAGCTCAGTATTGGTATGTGCCAGTGGAGGATAACTGCTGATGAACATGTCATTGGAAGATTTTGGGGCTATGCTCTGTGTGTAACAGCTGGGGCCCCTCTTGGTGTACGTTCACAAGGAGATGCTGTGCTCCAGGGGTAGTCCCCAGAGCTGTTCTGGCTGACTAATATGTCCAGGAGTGCTGTGAAAGTGCATTCCAGAGCAGGAGCGCTGACATCTTTGAAAGGATGCACAAGCTTTACTTTTGTGGCTGCTAGCTGTCACTACTTTCAACACTAGATTCCTCTAATCTTTGCATGCTGGGGATACAAAGACTAAGATTGTGGTGACCCCACTGGCAGTGCTCAAATGATAGAAGTCTCTTTTCTCTCCTTGCACACCCACAAATACTTATTTGACTTTAAAAGAGCGAATGATATTTACTGTATTCCTTTTGTTATCAGTCAGTAACACTGAAGAAATAGAGCCTGACATTCAAGCTTCTCAAGTTCAGTACTGTATGGTAGTTATAAAGTTTGTAGGGCTCATGCAATAACTTCAATCAATTATCAGGTTTATTAAAAGCCCCTCAGTTCACCCAGCATATCTTTGTTATATTGCCAAAACGAATCAGGTTGAATACCTTTTGAAATAGATCAATTTGGTCTGATCAGCACCACAAAAAGAGAGATGGGCATGTGTGGGAGTGGGGATAGCAGGCACCCAGCCACTATATAAGCACTAGTGAATACGATTGACCCATCTGGGAGCGTGCTGTGATTCCAGTGCCAAGTGCTGGTCTTCTGGTATTGGCAGTGAAAACTGGAGCAGTGTTTTAGAAGTCATTTTAAGTGTCCTCTTACATTAAAGAATAGTCTCCTCTTGCTACTACTTATTATTGGTGAGATGTAAAAGAATGGAATCCTCGACCCTTGAAATAAAAGATAATCGATGATGAAAATTCATATCACATCTGATCTAGTGATGCATACTACTGTGTATGTGTTTTTGATTGCATATCAATCTGTATTCCTATCTAATTTTGAATATTAATATATATGTATGTGAGTGTGGAACATAAGTGTATGTATATTTTGTGAATAACTGGAGGGAGATCTGAAGTCAGAATGCTGCTGTTGTCTTCACCGTTTCAGAATCTAATCTGAAGGATGTTTTCAGGAGGTTTTCTTGTTTGTATCTTACAAAAATGTTAGCTCAAAAATTTCTAAAGCACCGCAGTGTAAAACAAATGTCAATAATTATTGCAGCTACTGTAGAAGTACTATAGAATCAGTTGGAAATCTGTGTTATAGACGTACTTTGACACTCGGGGATTAATTTGCACTTTTCAGCTTTCTTCATGTGTTGTTTATTCCCTAGGGCTCTGTTTCTCCATATTATATTCAGCGCTATGGGTTTAGTCCAGACTGTAAAGTAGTAGCATTTACCGGGGACAATCCAGGTGAGATAGTAAATAAATATGCTTCCATAATTCTGTGTTTGTGTATTATCATCTTCACTGAATAAATCTCATTAATTCTTAGATGATCTATATGTGGTGAAAGAATATATCACACAGGCACCTTTTTCCAACCGCCTTTGTCACTGATTCTTCTGAGGTACATAGTTTGTATGAGATATATACTGCATATGGACTCCAAATGCATCTCATAATCACAGTGCACCTAAATTGCACCTTGAAAATTTAGGTTTTGGTTTGTCCACACCTGAGAAACTTCCTTTGCCAATGAACACTTCCATTTTAGCTTGAGAAAAATCTATTGTTTAAAGAACTTGCATTTTCTCCTCCAAGCCTGAAGGCAGAAACCGAAATCAGAGAGTCACTCTAACTACTAGAACTTTTCTTTAATCAAAGAATCAGGCTGTTAATCCTGAGTATGAAGAAGGTAAAACATAGTTCAAATAAACATATATATAAATTAAGATAAACCAATTCCCAAACCTTTAAAAAGAAATCACCTGTTAAAAACTGAAAAAAAAAAGGTTTAAAAGTAAAATTCTATAAACAGGAAACAAACCCTTTAAAAGTAGTGCACAGTTTCACATTAATAGTCCATAACACTAGTACTTGCATTAATGATACTTCAATGCTTTAGACCAGTGGTCTCCAAACTTTTTTGATCGTGCACCCCTATCAGTAAAAAATTTTTGAGCACGCACCCCCTGCCGCGCCGACTCTACCATTTTTGCTGAAACAACAACAAAAACCGCTCGGACTCCCGCCTGAACTGACGAAGCACCCCACTTTGGAGACCACTGCTTTAGACGGTTACTTGTGTAGAATAAATACCATAGTTTTTTAAAAAGGAATAACACAGTGACAGAAGACAAACTTTGTCACTACAAGATACAGTGTAAGCCTTACTTGAAAGAGACAGTGGGAGGTCAGGCATCAGAGTGCTTGAAAGTTTGTTTTTATTCTTTTAATCTCCAAACCTCATTAATCTTGTGGGTGCAGAAATTTTAATGCTGCCCTTTACTAAAATTCTAATTAAGAGATAATTGCAGGGGCTTCAAAATTCCCTGGTGTCCAGGATGTGCTAAATTTAGGGATGTTTTGTGGAAGTTCTGAAAACTATGGACTAGAGTGCGGAAGCGCCATTTCTTGAGATTTTTAAATGATTATTCATCTATATTACAGTAGTGCTTCCATATCTGAACCAAGATAGGGGCTTCATTATCCTAGGCACTGTACTTACGTATAGTAAAAGATAGAGTTATAGTCAAAATGGACAAGTCAGGCAAAAGGGATTGTCATTGGCCCCACTTTATAGATGGGCAACAGAAGGAGATTAAGTGACTTGCCCAGAGTAACACAGGAAGTCTGTTGCAGAGCCAGGAATTGAACCAAGACTGCCTGAATCCCAGATGGGTACTTCAACTACAAGACTATCCTTCTCTAAGGTTCAAATCCAGCAAAGGACTTAGGCATGTGAATAGTCCCACTGATATCAGTAGGGTACCTTGTCTGTTTAAGTACTTTACCAAAACAGGGCCTAAGATATTTAAAACTTGAGAGAACAAAACACTAGAAAATATACCATAGAGAACAATCCTGCACTGGGGAAAAGTGGGAGTGTGTGGACTAACAGGTGACATGATAGAATTTTTAATCTCCAACTCCTTTGATTCTAGGATGCCCTATAATGACCAACTTCAGTATTTAGGGTGAACGTCTCCAAAGTGAACAAGGCCTACTCACCACTTAAGTCCACTTTGAGGTTATGCTTGGGCCTTGCGCTGGCTTTCTGTACAGAATAGAATGTCATCTCTAGTGCAGCATAATTACTTTGCATGCCTAGTTATTAATTGAAGTATCTTACGTATGTTTTCAGCATCGCTTGCAGGAATGAAACTTGAAGAAGGGGACATTGCGGTAAGTCAATACACATTCATGAAAAATGTTCACATCACTGTGATAAAATTAGAGCTACTACAGAGTGTAAAATAGTAACTTGGACAATAACCTTAGGTCCTCAATAAACCAAAATAGAGAATCTGTTGATTTTCTATGTACTGGAGTCAGACTGATTCTCATTTCAGTTTTTCCTGGAGCTGGATGTAGGATTTTAAGCAAACTCATGGAATATTTTTAAGATAATGCCCCAAATTTATAAATCGCTGGATCTCTTTCTATCTCTGGAACATATTTCATTAGGGTGACAACCTGAATCAGTGCTTGCTATAATAAGAATCCAGTTCACTTAATGTGTGATTTAAAAACAATTAGCAGTAATAATAAATGGGTTTAATTTAATTTCTATATTGCCTTCCATGTGATAACACTGCAATTATTTTCTTCTCCAGATTAGTCTTGGCACAAGCGACACATTGTTTCTTTGGATTAAAGAACCAACGCCTGCATTAGAAGGTCATATTTTCTGCAATCCTGTTGACTCTCAAGCCTATATGGCACTTTTATGGTAACATCCTTTTATATTATTTTTCTCTTACATTTGAAGTCAACAAGATATTTTTTTTGTTTCCTTTGCAAAATGATAATGAATAAAAAATTCAGTATTATGTACAGTATATGACAACATTTGCATCGACATTATGACATCCCCATTATTTAATTTGGGGATCAGGAGCTGCAAAATTGTGAGGAATAAGCTCTAGTGTCAATAGTAGGGCTGGGGTTCATTTTTCTATAATTTGAGGCTGGTGAGCATGAATCTAAGGCAGTGTATTAAATTTAGAGGAATAGAAATCACGTGAATGGTAATGGTTTGGGGGGCTAGCTCCTTGACCCAAAATATGTAACTTTTGCACTAGTAGTACAAAAGGGATTTAAAGGTACCTTAAAGAGACATCTGGAGATTCCTCTTTCACAGAGGGGAAGAACTGCTGTTGTTCTGAGACATACTGGGTGTGTAGCTGGAACACATCATCCTATGATATTCAGCTGATGGAATGGTCTCTAGGATAGCCCTGTGGCTGCTCTAGTTTGTCCCCTAGGCAGCACCAAGTTCAAAGTAGGAGAGACAGTTTGGAGCCACCTTTGTCTCTCCCACCTCAGTTGCACAGACTTATGGTTCCCTGGACTGAGTCTTTCAAAGCAGTCTAAGGAATTTAGATATATGTTCCATTAAAGTTCGTGAAAGTTGTGTGTATAAATCCTCTAGTGTGTCAAAATCCTCTTTAATAATCTGGTGGGGGAGGGTCCAAATGACTTGGAAAATGCAGTTTTTGAATATATAGTTAGTATTGTTGTTTGTTTTTAGTTTTAAGAATGGCTCTCTAATAAGAGAGAGGATCAGAGATGACTGTGCTTCAGGCTCCTGGGACGAATTCTCCAAAGCCCTAAAATGTACTGTTGTTGGAAACAATGGAAACCTAGGTATGAACCTTAGCAAAGTAGAGTTTGCTTGGATGCAGTCATTATTTCACAGGTGGTAGAAGTGAAAACTTGGGTGGTGATAAAGACCAAGAGTTAAGAAATCCAGAGTGAGGGGAGAAAAATAGTCCCAAAATGTACCCAGATATATTCTACTTTGTTGGAAGACCAGTTTTCATTTTAGCCTTTGTCTTGAGTGGCCACTACCAGCATCTTATTCTGGAAGCTGTCTTGGCAACTGAAAATGGGATAGTACTGTTTCATTACCACACACACAGGACACAGTTTGATCTAGAGAATAAGTTAAGCACTTAGTGTACTTTGTATACATTGTATTTTGTGTCAAACTGTTTCATAATTACACAAACAGGGGAGACACTTTGATCAAGAAAAGATGAGAGATTTCAATCAGCACTAAATAGCAGTTGCCCATAATGATTTAAAAGAAATAAAAAATAGAATAGTTAAACTATTATGTCATGACAGTAGTAGTCTTGAAATGGTGTAAAATAATGAAAATATAAAGATGAAAAAAACCTAAAATAAAATGAAATTTTGAAATTCCAAAATGAAAACCTTTCAGATTTTTCCTTTAGCAGGAAATTCTGAAAATATTTCTTTTCATCCCGATTCAGCATGAAAACAAATTTTGAAATGTTGAAATTTCCCACAAAATAGAAATTCTACGTTTCAACCAGCTGTACTAGGGTGGGTCTTTATGTTTAAAACTAGAGCTGTAATAGTGAGGAAGATGGAGGGCAATAAAATGTCTAGGGAATGAAAAAGGCTTTCATAAAAATTTTCACTGTTCGCCATGGGTCATATCTAAAGTTGATTAAAGTCAATGGGTGTCCGAGCAGTGAAATAACTAATAACCATAGTATGACGTTGTGACCGGGGTCCTAATGGGGGCCAACTATGATCACTCAATTAGGGTGAACTGCAAAGAATGGGGCAGACAATCCCCATAAAGCTAGTGGATATTCCATATTTAGATTTACCAAGCCAGCATAAAACAGATTCTTTATTACTTTACTGGTTACTCAGAAGTCCAAACAACACAGTTCCCTTAAAGTGATCAAGCCTCAGGCCTCCATCCAGGTATCCACGTCAAAGATGATGAAAATTTCTGTAAATCTTATTTCATCATATAAAAGAAAAGATTCTACCAATCCCAAAGTATCGGAAACATTACCTACCAGGTTACTGAATATTCGATGTTACCCAAATACACGCTACAGCCAATTCTTATTAACCAAACTAAACTTTATTAAAAAACAAAAGAGAGAGAGAGTATGGTTAAAAGATCAATATGCATACAGATATGAGTTCAATTCATTTAGGTGCAGATTCATAGCAGAGATGATGAGCTTTGTAGTTGCAAAAAGTTCTTTTAGAAATAGTTAATAGATTATAGTCCAGTGTCCAAATATCATAGTCAGGGCATATTGGCATAACTGGGACCTCAGTCTTGCCCTGATGAAGCCTAAGCAGAACTGATATAACAGAATCAGGACCAAAGGATATTTTATCCAATTTCATGTCCTTTTTGACAAGTTGGAGTTCAAAAGGTAATTAGCATGACTTTGAAGGAGATCCATCACTGGTACTTAGCTATATAATTAACATAAGGCAATTTGTTTGTTCCTCCACCATTCACAGATTATTTGCTATACAGCTCAAAGAGAGATGAGTATAGAGAGAGCCCATGTTTACAATTCATTTAAATGCTAGGATGTTCTTTTGATCTCTGAATTATCAGAATACAGCATAGACAGGGACTGTTGATTACATTGTCGACCCTACTCATACATCTGTAAATACACAAAAACATTATCTCCCCACGTCTTTTGAGGGTTATTTATTTTGCAGGATGTTTAACCCTTTCTAGCCACGTGTCACAGACATTTTTAATATTGAAATGTTACGTTGTAAGCAAATCAGAGCAAGTGAACAAAGCACTAGTATCAATGTTACATGATAGTCATGCCTAGTCTACACCTGAAATATTTGCCAGGAGTGTGAAAAAAAAAAACATACCTGTAACCAACATAGCTATGCTGGCAAAAGCCCTCTTGTAGCTTATTGCAGCTTGCACTTATTTTGGCAAAAAAGTTTTTTTGCCGGTATAGTTTATTTTGTTTGGGGAAATTGCATAAGTTATACTGGCAACAGAACTCTTTTGCTTGTATAAACTGTGTCTGTACTTGGAGGGTGTGCTGGTATGGCTCTACTGGCAAACCCTTTCTTGGGTAGACAAGACATCAGACCTTTTCCCAATGCGAGTCGGTGTTTCAGTACTCAGTGTCGTATTTAAGTGAATTAAAACTATTTTCCATTATGCAGAGAATCAAAATAATAGTTGAAATAGTTTGTCTATTTATACTTTGTAAAAGATTTATATTTGAGGATATTTTATTTTCCCTCCTGAACTTTACTGTCCCACATATAAGTGTATTGGATAGCTCCTAGTGAAGTTGACGAAAGCTGCATTTGTATGCATTCTAATAAATAAGACTGGGCCTTGTTCCAGTCAGCTGACCATCTAAGATACTCCTTGGACTTTCTCAGCTCTTCTTTCCCCACCCCCATTTTCTTTTCCTTATCTCATTCATTGACAAGTGGCAACAGACCTTTCTCTCAAATTGCTCCTATCTAGAAAACCCTCTCTGCCTCTTATCCCTGATCTATAACTTCTAATGCTGTCTAAAAAAGCCATCAAATCTGACACCAAGAGCCTTCCAGTTTGCCTGTGCTCCTTCTCCTAGCTTCCTATCACTTGTTCCTTTCGTCTCTCCCTTTCCCACTTGCCCTGTATCTACTGATGCTACCTCTAAGATTTATTGTAACCTACGTACACTATTTGTATACGTGTGTATTTGGTTGGTAATTTCTGTTAGTGAGGCTGAGTTGCTGGATTTGTCTTTTTTTATTATATGGTTTGTGTTTCTATTGAAGTATTAAAGGTGCCTGGAGTCAGAGATGCTTTTAAAAAACACATTCTTATTAATCAATGAAAATAGAATAAATTAAATGAATGTGTGGACTGGAATTGGTCAGGAAACATTCTGTGATTTTATTTTGTGTATGGAAATTGCTATACAGAATTTAAATTTATTGTCTAATAAATCAAATTACTTTGTCTTGCTTCACTCTGTTACCATTCTGTACTCTTATGGGCATTATATACACTTGTTATTTTTCTAGCCATTTGCTGAAACTAATACTTTTTTGTGCCAGAAGAAAACATGACTATCTTTAATTTGCTTTGATTTAAGGTTTCTATTTTGATGTGATAGAGATTACTCCTGAAGCTGTTGGGATTCACAGATTCAACAGAGACAACAACAAGGTAGTAATAACCTATTTAACACAGTGTAGTAAATCATGTTGTGTTCATGACTTAAAGGAGGCTCATCCCATCAAGGCCTGAGAACTTTGCTCTCTTCTGCATCTATGGTTATTCCTTCTGGATTTCATATACTGATGTGATCCTTAGAGTGATTTTCTGAAGACATTTTCTGGCCTGTGTCCCAGGCTTAGAGGTATCCACAGTACTGATTCTGAACCCAGCTAGCTCATTATAAACTGACTAACGTCTATTTATCGTGCTCCTGGGTTAGGGGACTTGATGTGCTCTGAAAAGTGCAGTGCAAACCAAATAGTGCTAGATTAACATAGGCTGTTGCCACAGCTGAGACTAAAGTAGGGTTACCATACGTCTGGATTTTCCCGGACATGTCTGGCTTTTTGGGCCTCAAATCCCCGTCCGGGGGGAAATCCCAAAAAGCCGGACATGTCCGGGAAAATAGGGAGGGAGGGCCAGGCGGTGTGGGCCCAGGGTCCGGCGTGGTGCTCGGCAGGGGCTGGGGCCAGGGGCGCGGGGCCGGCGCGGTGCTGGGCCGGGAGCCGGGGGCGCGGGCATTTGGCTGGGGGTGCGGAGCTGGGCCGGGGGCGTGCTCGACTGGGGGCGCGGGCACTTGGTTGGGGGTCGGGGTCGTGGGCACTTGGCTGGGGGCCAGGGCCGGGGTTGGCGCGGTGCTCGGCCGGGGCCGGGGGCGCGGGCACTTGGCCGGGGGCCGGGGCCGGGGTCGGAGCGGTGCTCAGCCGGGGGCTGGGGGTGTGGGCAGTTGGCCGGGAGCCGGGGCCCCAGGGCCCAAGCCGGGCGGGAGACGCCAGAGTCTCTTGGTCTGGGCCGGTCGGCCACCGAAGGGAGCCACTCGGCCAGGAGGGCCGGACTGAGCCGCGCCGCACCCCGCCCCGCCCCAGCCTACCTGCTGCCTCCCTGTTTTAGGTTTCCTGCGAACATTTGATTCGCGGGAAGCAGGGGAGGGGGAGGAGCAGGGGGCGGAGCGTTCAGGGGAGGGGGCAGAGTTGGGGCAGGGCTGGGGGCGGGGAAGGGGCGGAATTGGGGCGGGGCCAGGGCCCCATGGAGTGTCCTTCTTTTTAAAAATTAAAATATGGTAACCCTAATTAAAGGTTTGAGTTTTGTACACTGGCATCCATTTTCTGTGGGCACAAATCACTTTTCTAAGTCAGTGTCTAAACTGTGAGGATTGTTGCGGAACAACTATGGTACTGTAACTATGCCAGCATAACCTTGTAGTGCAGACACAGCCTACAGCAACGGAACAAGTTTTTCTGTCACTGTAAGAACACCACATCCCTGAACAAAGTTAGCTAGGCTGACAGAAGCTATCTGCTGTTGAGCTAGCTACGACTACACTGGGGGTTAGATTTTCACAACCCTAAGTGTCATAGTTATGTAGGTGTAGACCAGGCCAAAGTCCCTGATTTGCATACACAGGCAGAGGTGCACACATCTTAGTGGCACAAACTATGGGCACAAATAATTGCTTGGTTAAGGATGAACTGAAATTTTGGCCTTTAAAAAGTTACTTTTTTTGGCCAGCTCCCCCTAAATATACAAAGTAAAGAACTTTCCCCGCCTCTCTGTCTCGATCCAAACGGTCTGAGAGTCATGTGGTGGGCTGTAATGAAACACTGGACCAAATCAAATTGGAATGAAAATAGAATAAATTTTTTTGGGCAATGGATGTTAACTGGCTTATCAGGTCTATCAGTAAAGATGCTAATGAGACTAATAATGACTGGAAATTGTAATAATCATTGTTGAGTGAATAGAAGTTAGTACAGTCTGTCTTTATAACCGCACCAATCTCAAACTCTTACTGATTAAGGGGTTGAAAAGTTCTCTCTTACTGTTATCCAAATCATAGGCAGTTATTACATTGCATGGGAAAATGCTACAGATGATAAATAATTATTTATGAAATGTAGCTTGCCTCAGGTTTGTATCTGGCTGTTTTCTTATTTTAGTTGCCTTTCTCATATTGTATATAACTAAAGGAGGAAAAAATATTTTCTTTGAGTGGCCTTTACACATTCCCGCCATTGCAGCTCTGATAATAGAACGTTTCGTAGCAGGTCCTGTTGGAGTGCTCTCATGTCCTCTTCTGCCCTTCCCCCTTCCCCACCCACTGTTTCTGAATATTCTGAAGGTGAGGCTATAACAGGGGGTGTGGTACACTGGTCACCTCAGTTCCTTCCATGTGCAGTTGCTGATGGATTGGAACCTTCCAGATTGGACTTGGATCCACTTCTTTAATCAAATAGTGCCATAGTTAGTTAAGAGTACAGTATTTTATTTTATAAAAGTATTTTATTTATTAATATGTTGAGACTCTCTTTAGGTTCTGCACCTCAGTGCAGTCTCATGGATTCTGTGGTGGATCCAAAGGGAAATCCACCAGGTTTTAAGTGAAATCCTTTTTTCCTGCTGTTTTCCTTGCCTCCAGCTCCTGTATGAGGTGTCTAGCGTTCTTAGGAGAAGGACACATTCTTTCTTAGTGCAAAGTATATAGGACATTTACTTCAAAAGCCCACAAGGAGCAGCAAAACTGGCTACCAATTCTTCTGTTACAGGAGGACCTAGTGGCCAGACCCTCCGGTGCTAATCAATTTGGTTCTGTGAGTAAAGTTAGGTCTGCATCCTTTGAGAACTAAGAATCAGCAACCTAAAGTTCTGCAAAATGAATTATCCTCCAATGCAGGGAAAAGAGTAAAACTCTTGATATTGAGAGATCCTAAGTTGTCACCAAGAGTAGCAGAATGGTACATGTGTTGGCCTCTGTTAGCAGAGCCAGCCCTGTCAAAAGAGCCCAGACTCCTGGTTTGGGGCAGAGTGGTATTGCGTGATGCTGCCTCCATTTTTATGTCCAAGCACCATCTGGAATCCCTTTCAGATTCTTTGGGATTGATTCCAATGTCATTCTCAAATCCTAAAATGAAGTCTAAATTGGAGGTTCCTGGTATATCCCATAAGGCAGGTGATATGAGTGTTACCAATCCAAAAATCATCTCCAGTGCTGAGGAGCCACCTGTGCCAAAGTTAACAATTATAGCCCACTACATGGCTCAGATCCTAAAATAGCCTCAGATCCAGAAGACACTACAAATTACAAAATAAAAGGGAAGCAATAGAGGCACCTGCTCTGCTTTCCCCTATGGGGAAAAAGACAAGAGGTTATGGAGCATATCCAGATCTTCCCTGAACTGTCTTTTCCCTCTCCATCAACTCCTACAGGCTTGCTGGGAAAATCATCTTCCCCTTTTTTAGTTTTTAAGTTTGCATAGACCTCTAGTGTCACTGTTTTCAACTACCTCAGATCTGAGGTTGGATGCACACTCCAGTGTGGCGTCAGATAGACAGGTTACTTTCCACTTGGTTCTGTTTTGCTTACAAAACATATATTCTCAATGACCCATACTCACACAGAACACACCCATATCCAGGTGGGTTCCATGATACAGAAGCTGATTCTGAGTACTGCCAAGACTGGCAGTGTCCTCCTTGAGCTGGATGGTCCTATTGGCCATCTCCTAGGTATTATGAGGAAGCTGAACATATGTAGTCATAAAGGGAGTCATCCCCTCTGAGACACCTCAGTGGCCCCAAATCTGTCTACATCAGCATGTATAGACAGCAATCTCCAGTGGTGGTCCCAGATACTCTTTCAGAAGAAGAACCAATGTAGAGTTCCAGGACACTGATTTAGAGACTGGAGACCAAATCTCTCCAAGTGATAATGTAAGAATAGCATAGCATCTTCACTGTCTGATGATATAATATAGTTCCATGGCTTGGTCTTTAGAAGGGCTTCCAGTTTGAATATACCATTAGTCTCTATAAAAGAGATCTCTCATCTATTTTTTTATAACTTGGGGGCTCCTTCTAATTCAAAGATCACTCTACCAGTACTGGAAGTACTTTTGAAGCCACCTAAAATAATTTGATTTAATCCAGCTATGAGTCTGGTCATGTTGAAAAAAGCAGCTGCTCTATGAAGGGTTCGTGCTGTTTCACACTCACCTTGCTCCCAGCTCACTGATGGTGGCTGCAGCTGTTCAACAAGCAAAAATATGGTCCGGTGCATTCTGCTCTGTCAGATAGGGAACGTGGAAAATTAGACACTTTAGGGAGGGAGATCATCTGCTCATCAACTTTCTGTGTCAGAGTCTTAAACTACCAAGCTCTGATGTATCAATATCAGTTCTGTCATTGGGAAAAAATGGTTGTTTTTGCTAAGGACCTTCCTGAATAGAAAAGAAAGTTAGTGAAGCTGTTAATTACAGAGAGACAGTTTGTTGCCAAACAGTCATTAAGAGCTGCATATGATATTTCAGATTCTGTTTCAGGGGAAGTGGCATCTGCCATTGCCATAAAGAGACCTGCATAGTTCAGGTCTTCTGGTCTACCACCTGAAACTAGTGCATGTGTAGAAGATCTCGTGATGCCCTAGATCAATGGCCAGATCCCTTGGTGTCTATCAACCTCCAACAAGAAGGTTTGGAGTTCCTGTCTTCAGATATGGCTTCTGTTAAGCAGGAGGTCAGATTAGATGATCATAGTGATCCCTTCTGGCCTTAGAATCTGTACCACAGACAGAAGTATCCTTCTTCACTTTTCTCCTTATATTTTACCCAGAGGTACCCTGATCAACAACAGCAGCCTGTTCCTCAGCAACAACAAAAGAGAAAGGAACCACAAGCTTTGTCCCCAGAGAAGGCAGACAGCCTCATCCTCTTCTGCACCACGCCATAGATCTCAGGTTTGACAGGGGGAGCGAGAGCTACAATCCAATTTCCAGTCAACCTCTGACTCTGGAGATAGATATTCCCACTATTTCCATCAATAGAGTGCCATCTCCATGAAAAATGGATCCCAGAGATAGTGCCAAAATGCTATTCGATGCAATTTGACTCCTTCTCTCCCTATTCAGGGACTCCTCTCATAAGAACCTAGTAAGAATAGATGTTCTCTCCCTTCTAGAAGCAGGAACCAACAGGGAGGTGCCGAGAGACTTTAGAGGGGGAGGGGTTTTATTTAAGGTACTTCCGGATCCCAAAAAATGATGGCAGACTGAAGCCCATCTTTGACTTCAGAAAATGTAATTCTTCCATCAGGAAGTTCAGATTCCATATGATGACTTATGCTTTCACAATTCCCTCTTTACCCACCCAAGATTGGTTCAGAACTCTGTCTCAAAGATGCATACTTCCATACATATGTATCTCAGACCTTCGCATCTCAAATATTTCCATTTCATGGTTGGGGAAGATTGTTATCAGAACAAGGTTCTTCCATTTGGCTTTTTCTTCCACTGCACAGTCATAGCAATACAGTTAAGGTGGCAGGTATTTACATATATCCCTATTTGGACAATTATAAAGGCTTTATCTCAAGAGTCCTTGACCATAAATATGGACCACATGCGTAGCCTTTTAAAAAAGCTGGGACTCGGAATAAATTGGAAAAAAATCACATTATCTTCCTCCCCAGAAGATCCCTTTCTTTGGGGCAATCTTAGATTCCTAATCTGGAAGAGCCTTCCTCCCAGAAGCAAGATTCCTAGAGGCAGTCTGTTTTATGTGAACAAATGGTGAGGAGCTTGTTCCTCCCAGCTGTGTAAGAAAGCTATAACACTATGGGACCGATGTGTCCTTCACAACATTTACTCAATAGCATTACACTTAGCAGGAAAAGACAACAACCTAGCAGATCAACTGAGCAAAGACAGGGACACAAATAGTCTCTGAAAATGTTATTGTCAGAAGAAAATATTCGTTCCATGGGGTCACAAAGAGATACATCTGGTCTCAAGGGCAGACAGTGAGATTGCCTGAGATTCTGCTTGACACCAGGAGTAGTTATCTTGTCTGTATCAGATGCATTCCTTTTCAATTGGGGAATAGGTCTCTTCTACACCTTTCCCTCATTCTACTCAAGAGGGTAATACAGAAGAAGAGGCAAGATATCATGAGGATAATTCTGATTTCCAGACTTCCTTCACCTCTTCAGAGGAGTGTACTGATTTCTTCCTATGACCACAGATCTGATATCTCAGCAGCATGGCCAAATCTTGCTTCCAGACCCCCCAGTCCATACACTTGATGGCATGGTGTGACAGAATACACCCTTGTATTCACACCCTACACACTATTGTAATGATCTTTGTACAAAGTATCACTTGTAAGGTATCATTAGAAAACTCATAATTTGTTGGTTAGTATTGTTGGTAAAATATATGTGGCAATATCGTATGTGAAGTTATAAGATTCCCTTATATGATGTTATTAACACATGTTCCAAATCTCACAGCCAAGCCCAGGCAAAAGTCAGGTCTGTCCTAAACAAAAGAAGGAATGTATGCTTGCCTTAATTTGCATTTAAGCAGTAAATAGAGTCATCAAGGAGGGAGGGAAAACAAAGGAAGTTCAAACTGGTGAAAAAAAGCAGCGGGGAGTATCTTTTGACAGAGGCCTGCTCTACACTACAGGGTTAGATTGACGTAAGCTGCCTTGTGTTGAACTAGCTGTGGAAGTGTCTTCACTTAAATTTGGCTTCTGCCAACATAACAGCCTCTCGACGCTGATTTAGTAACACTACCTCCATGAGTGGCATAGAGTCACAGTTGATGTAATTAGGTCAACATAGTGTCAGTGTAGACACTGTGATGCTTATATTGACTGTTACTGGCTTTCAGGAGCTGTCTCACAATGCCCCATACTGACAATACAGGTGCTCCTAGTGAAGATGTGCACTGTCGACACAAGAAGCCAAGAGTGCACACACACAAGCAATTGAATAATTGTGATGTCTGTATGTTGACATAAGTTAGGTCAACATAATTTTGTAGTGTAGACATGGTCATACACTCTTTGTCTCCTGGGTTTCAACTAGAAATGTTTTTCAAGAGGGGGACTGAAACTATAAAAAAGAGGGACAAACACCCCCAGGCACCCCTCGCTCTCCATGCCCATGGCATTCACCACACCTGAAAAGACAAAAGAAAGCAGCAGTTGGACTTGGGGAGAGGGGTCCTGATCTGATGAGTTTGGTCAGTAATCTGCTGGAGCATGTGGTGAGAGAGTTTGCCTTGCAACTAAGATCGTTTCTTAAGTAGATGCTAGTAAGTGTTTCATCTTTATTTTTCTTGTAATCATTTCTTTTATGCCTCATAAAATCATAGGACTGGAAGGGACCTCAGGAGGTCATCAAGTCCAGTCCCCTGCACTCATGGCAGGACTAAGTATTATCTAGACCATTCCTGACAGGTGTTTGTCTAACCTCTCAAAAGTCTCCAATGATGGAGATTTCACAACCTTCCTAGGCAATTTATTCCAGTGCTTAATCACCCTGACAGGAAGTTTTTCCTAATGTCCATCCTAAACCTGCCTTGCTGCAATTTAAGCCCATTGGTTCTTGTCCTATCCTCAGAGGTTAAGAAGAACAATTTTTCTCCCTCCTCCTTGTAACAACCTTTTATGGACTTGAAAGCTGTTATCTTGTCCTGTTATCATGTCTTCTCTTCTCCAGACTAAACAAACCCAATTTTTTCAATCTTCCCTCATAGGTCATGTTTTCTAGATCTTTAATCATGTTTGTTGTTCTTCTCTGGACTTTCTCCAGTTTGTCCACATCTTTCCTGAAATGTGGCACCAAGAACTGGACACAGTACTCCAGTTGAGGCCTAATCAGTGTGGAGTAGAGTGGAAGAATTACTTCTCATGTCTTTCTTACAACAGTCCTGCTAATACATTACTTATACTCACTTAAAATCTCTTTGTAGTTCATAAACTTGTTTTACTCTTTTAACTAATCCACTATATTTAAATTGAAGTGTCTGTGACTATTAAGGTAATAAACTGGCATATTATTCCCTTAAAGGAATAATGGACTTAATATATTTGTAATGTCCAGGAGAGGGCAGGGCAGTACAGGACATATATTTCTGGGGGACGATCTGGGACTGAGGGGGTATTGGGGTCATCCTGCAATATAACCAAGGCTGGTGAGGGCCAGGGTGTAACTGGCAGGTTGCAATTATGCATAGACACTCAGGGTGTGGCTTGCATGCTGGAAGGCTGTTTGTGAGCAGCCCAGGGGGGAGCCACTACCAGCAAGGCATTGTAAGGCACCCAAGTTTACAGGGCAGAGTTGACACAGCCCCCACTGGTCTGAACTGTGCCCCGATATGTCACACTTGGACTATAGGATTCTAACTGATTTAGAGATGTCTTGCTCATCAGAAGTGCAGTGTTATCTGCTGGAGAATTGCTAATATAGTTCCTATTTTTAAGAAAGGGGAAAAAAATTATCCTGGAAACTACAGGCCTGTTAGTTTGACCTCAGTTGAATGCAAGGTCATGGAACAAATTTTGAAAGAGAAAGTAGTTAAGGACATAGAGGTAAATGGTAATTGGGATAAAATACAATATGGTGTTACAAAAGGGAGATCGTGCCAGACCAACCTGATCTCCTTCTTTGAGAAGATAACTGATTTTTTTAAACAAAGGTAATGCAGTAGATCTAATCTATCTGGATTTCAGTAAGTAATTTGATACATTTCTACATGGTAAATTATTAGAGAAGATTGGGATTAATGTAAGAATTGAAAGGTGGATAAGGAATTGGTTAAAGGGGAGATTACAGCGGCTCACTCTAAAAGGTGAACTGTCAGGGTGGAGGGAGGTTACTAGTGGAATTCCTTAGAGACTGGTCTTGGGACCAATCTTATTTAACATTTTTATTATTGACCTTGGCACAAAAAGTTGTGCTAATAAAATTTGTGGATGACACATGGAGGAGGACTGGAATATCATACAAGATCTGGATGACCTTGAAAACTGGAGTAATAGAAATGGGATGAAATTTAATAGTGCAAAGTGCAAGATCATGCATGTAGGGACTAACAACAAGAATTTTTGCTATAAGCTCAGGATTTATCAGTCGGAAGTGACAGAAGAGGAGAAAGACCAGGGTTGATTATATTATTATTACTATGAGCCACCAATGTGAAGCCTCTATGAAAAAGGCTAATGCAACCTTAGGATGCATCAGGTGAGGTATTTCCAGTCAAGATAGGGAAGTGTCCATTATACATGGCACTGGTGAGACCTCATCTGGAATACTGTGTGCAGCTCTGGTTTCCCATGTTTAAGATGAATTCAAACTGGAACAGGTGCAGAGGAGGGCTACTAGGATGATCTGAGGAATGGAAAACCTACTTTATGAGAGGAGACTCAAAGAGTTTGGCTTGTTTAGCCTAACCAAAAGAAGGTTGAGGGAAGATATGATTGCTCTCTACAAATACATCAGAGGGATAAATACCAGGGAGGGAGAGAAGTTATTTAAGTTAACCACCAGTGTGGACACAAGAACATATGGACATAAACTGACCAGCAACATGTTTAGGCTTGAAATTAGATGAAGGTTTCTAGCCATCAGAGGAGTGAAGTTCTGGAACAACCTTCCATGGGGAGCAGTGGGTGCAAAAAACCCCTAACTGGCTTCCATACTAAGCTTGATAAGTTTATGGAGGGGATGGTATGATGAGATGCCTATAATGACATGTAGCTATGATGTGACTGCTAGCAGCAAATATCTCCAATGCCCAGTGATGGAATACTAGATGAGGAGGGCTCTGAGTTACTACAGAGAATTCTTTCTCAGGTATCTGGCCAGTGGGTCTTGCCCACATGCTTAGGGTCTAACTGATTGCCATGTTTGGGGTCCGGAAGGAATTTTCCCTTGGGTCAGATTGGCAGAGACCCTAGAGGTTTTCACCTTCCTCTGCAGCATAGAGCACAGGTCACTTGCAGGTTTAAAGTAGTATAGATGGTGGATTCTCTGTAATTTGAAGTCTTTAAATCATGATTTGAGGACTTCATTAACCCAACCAGTGTGTTCCCACAATTGTAGATTATTTTAAAGCTTATCAGGAGCTGTTAAAGAGAATGTGTTAAGGACTGGAATTTGAGGAGTCAGACATAGTGGTTGAAGCAGGAGTTGGGAGCTGGGAAATGGAACCAAGGGTCAGAACTAGAGTCAGAGACCAAATGCTTGATCCCAGAGTCAAGCCAGAACCAGAGTCAGGAATCAAAGACAGAGATCAGAACTGGAGTCAGAGGCTGAATGCCAGAGCCAAGCATCAAACCAGAGTCAGAGCCAGGAATAGGAGCTGGGTTACCTGGAGTCAGGGAAGGCAGGAGCAGGGCTGGAACAGGGCTGGCATAGGATAGGAGTGGAACTGGTACAAGGCAGGAGCAGAAGCTAATGCAGCCACAGATGAATGCTTTGAGCAGCCACTGTACTACTGCTGCTGCTGGGCTTAAGAGCTGGTCTGCTGACTCTTCCAGCCAGTCAGGTGGGGCAGCCTACTACAGGTCAGCTGTGCTCGTTAGGTTGCCTGGGGGTTAAGCTAGTATGTAAGCAGGCTAGCTGCAGGTCATTACCCGTGACAGAATGGCAGTGATCATTTCCCTTGGAGTTTGTTCAAAAGAAAACATACAAGCTATTTGATAATCTTCAACCAGATGTACAAAGTAGAATATCTCTTCCAATTATTGAGGGAATCCTTGAACTTACGGGCTACTCCAGCATCCATCATAGCAACCTCAGAGGGCTGAATGCAAATATCAAGTCCCACCAAAAGGATTTGAATATTTCTATTTGCATAATCTCTAGTGGTTACTGCAATTAATGAAATGTCTAAGTGGGAGGTATTGCAGTCCCTTCTAAGAATCATAGAATAGAATATCTGGGTTGGAAGGGACCTCAGGAGACCATCTAGTCCAACCCCTGCTCAAAGCAAGACCAATCCCCAGACAGATTTTTGCCCCAGATCCCTAAGTGGCCCCCTCAAGGATTGAACTCACAACCCTTGGTTTAGCAGGCCAATGCTCAAATCATTGGGCTATCCCCACCCCGAGACTCCCCAAAGTTTGATCTTTTTGGTCAAAATGTTTATTCTGCCTCTCTTCAGGTTATAATTACAAATTATCTAACTGTGCTAGTGAAGTATAATTATATCTAATGGGATAGAGCAACAAGTAGATAAGCTACTTGCAGATCTGAAAGAGGAATCTAAATCAATTTGTTCAGAGGGAAAACTCATTGCTAAGACCTCTTTACAAACAGCCCTGGACTCTGCTGACATGAGCTAGATCAATGGCTGTAGGATTTACAAGGAGAAGAGATTCATGGATATTTCATTTGGGACTCCCCAAGGAGGCCTAAACAACTGTGCAGGGCTTACCATTTGATGCAAAGGATCTCTTTAATTAAAAAAATGGATGAAACGTTGCACTCCTTGAAAGACTCTCAATCTATACTTAGTTCTTAGTTCCCAGATTTTAGGAGGAAGCATTCTAAACTTCAGTTTTATTCTAGATGGACATCTCAGCCGATCACTTCTTCGTATTTTTATCATAAGAAACAGTAGGATCAGATGAGAAAGAGGTTGAGGTTCCAAAAGAGAGAGCCTGCCCTCACTATTTAGCAGCCAACTATCTTAGTCTCAGAAGCAGCAATTTTGATGTTTCAGTTGAGGATACCAGACTAGAATTTGCGGAGTTACACCTTCCTCCCTCCTTTTTGTTCCCACCTTTTTTTCCCCAAGGAAGCCTAAGCTGCAGTTACATCAGAGCATTAGGTCATCCAAGAGGGGTATACCCTCCAACTTCATTCCACACCTTCCTGTGGCACCTCACGCTCCATGTCCCTATTCAGGGACCAATCTCATATGAGTCAAATGCTGCAAGAAATAGCTTCTCTGCTGGAGTTGAGCTCAATAGGGCAAGTGCTGTTAGCTTTCAACAGAAAAGGATTTTATTCTGCTTATTCCAAAAAAGAAAGAGGGTTAGTGGCCCATACTAGAACTGGGACTTCTTAATGCTTATGTAGTGTGCACCAACTTTTGCATGGTGACTCCTGCATCTATCATACTCCTTCTAGATCTGGTGCAGTACCCTCAACTTGCAAGACACATACTTTCATATGCTGTTATATCCATTGCACACAAAGTTTCTTCACTTTGTGATATCACTCAGTCACTATCAATTCAGAGTCCTTCCATTTGGCCTTTTAGCTATACCTTGAGTATTCACAAAGTACTTGTCAGTAGTAGCAGCAGGTTAGGGTTAGGGACCCGGTGCTGAGCGTCTCCTCAGGCACCATGCCTCCACCCCCCGGCACTGACATTGCAGTCGGTACTGGCTGAGAAAACCAAGTTGGCACCGACCGTGCTGACTAAATCAACACCACATCTGATAGCACCAACGAGAGCGCCCACATCGGCACTGCCGGCACTGACATCAGAACTGCCACAGAAATTAGTGCAACAGAGAGACTTGGCTGTGTCCT
Source organism: Trachemys scripta elegans (assembly GCF_013100865.1). Lineage (NCBI taxonomy): Eukaryota > Metazoa > Chordata > Testudines > Emydidae > Trachemys > Trachemys scripta. The sequence continues at coordinate 14,613,116 of NC_048299.1, read as the reverse complement.
CGGCACCTCAGTCCCCACTACTCGGTACTGAGAGCTCTCCCTTAAGTTATAGAAGAGATCCCCATACTTCTCATGGCACGGTACACTTGTCGAGTGATGATGATGATGATGTGCAGGAACCATGTGCTTTCTCACCGCATCACTCATTACCGAAAGACTGACGACTAACCTGGAGCCAGAGGGTCCTAAATACTCTTATAACCAGTCGGCCCAACCATGGTAATGGACCACCATGGATGTATACACAGATGGCCTTCCCAATGCAATGGGCATTTTGGGAACGCTGGACAACTTACTGGGGCCCCCAATCCAGGCCACCCACGGCTCAGAGGCGAGCTGAAGTCTAATCCCACATCTCCCACCCCGCAACCAACGGAGGCTCAGGATGTTGGGGACAACACAGAAACAGCCACTGATCAGGAAGCAACATCTCCTGCTCACAATTCTTCCTCCTTCCCAGATAAAGCAATCATGCCACTCCTACCTACCTCGGTGGATGACTTCAAAACAGTCTCAGGAACTGTTTAAGCGGGTTGCCCAAAGCCAGGACATCCCAATGGAGGAAGTGCAGACAAACCAACACAAGCTGGTACAAATCTTACAACCTTCATTCACTTCCAAAATTGCTCCGCCCATCAATGATGCGATCTTAGAACCAGCAGAGACAGTCGGGCAGACACCGGCCTCAATTCTGCCAACATGCAAAAGGGCAGATAGAAAGTATTATGTCCCCACCGAAGGGATGAATTTCCTTTTCTCATATCCGCCTCCCACCTCCTTGGTGGTCAACGCTGCTAACCAACGTGGCAAACAACTACAGTTTCAATCGACCCCACACGACAAAGAATGCAGGAGGCTCAACCTCTTCGGATGAAAAATTTACTCCTCAACGACATTACAATTCTGAGTCACCAACTATTTGGCCTTGCTGATCAAATATGATTACGATAATTATGGGAAACTCAGCTCATTCACAGCGGAGCTCCCTGAGGAGAAACAATCACAATTCCAGGCCATTGTAAATGAGGGTCATCTCTTAGCTAAAACAGCCCTCCAAGCATCTTTGGATGTTGCGGACACGGCAGCCAGAACCATGGCCACGGCTGTAGTCATGCACTGGGCATCCTGGTTGCAATCTTTTGGCATACCTAAGGACCTCCAAAACAAGGTAGATGACCTACCTTTTGAATGAAAGAAGCTCTTTTTGAACAAGACAGACGAGGTGCTCCACTCAATGAAGGATTCCCGAGCCACCCTTCGCACTTTGGGGATCTACACTCCACCTGTGAAGAGAAGATGATACCAACCTTATCAGAGGAACAGGGATTCCTCTTCCAACTGACAGCAACAACAGTGACAATACGAGAACCAAAGACATCACCAATGGTCGCAGCGATGGAGAACACCTCAAGCTCAACGGCTGGCTTCTCAATCGGCTCTGCCCAAGCCACAATTTTGAAGTTTTGGTTGAGGGTCTGGACGAGCTCCCTCACCAGGCAATGCTTTCACCTGATCTGTCCCCATGCTTTGGACACTGCCTTCGCCCATTCTACCACATCTGGATGTCAATAACAACGGACCAACGGGTGTTAGATATCGTACCCCCTTATCTCCCAACTGCCTACACGGCCCCCCTCCCCATCCCTCTTCAGGGACCCTTCTCACAAGCACCTGTTATGACAATAAGTCGATCATCTACAACTAGGTGCCATGGAATGAGTACCTTCGTAACACACGAGGAAGGGGTTCTACTCCCACTACTTCTTGACCCAGAAGAAGAAGGGGGGATGGAGACCTATTTTGGATCTCAGGAAACTCAACAAGTTCGTACGCAGTAAAAAGTTCAAAATGGTGACCTTGGGCATGATACTTCCAGTGCTGCAAAAGGGGGACTAGTTTTCAGCACTCGACCTCCAAGATGCTTATTTTCATATTACTATGCACCCCACTCACAGGAAATTCCTGCATTTCACAGTAGGACATGGATACTTCCAGTACAGAGTACTACCTTTTGGCCTATCCACTACACCAAACGTTTTCTTCAAACCCTAGTGTAGTAGTGGCACATCTATGCAAACAGGGAATAATGATTTTCCCTTACCTGGATGATTGTCTTCTCAAAGGCCCAACTCAACAAGAAGCACTGGACTCAGTCCAGATGAAGAGCACACATTTCAGGGATCTAGGGCTAGAGATAAATGAATGAAAATCCACTCTAATCCCTATCCAACAACTGGACTTAATTGGGGCACATCTCAATGCCATAGAATCCAAGGCATCCCTGCCCCTGAACAGATTCACAACACTGACCAACCTTATCTCAGAGGTAAGAGTCAGCCCCCAAATACTGGCTAGTCCTGTCCTGTAATGGCTAGGAAACATGGCAGCCACAGCATTCATGGTATGACACACAGGACTACATATTCTCTGCCTACAGGGCTGGCTGAGCTCGGTATACATACCCAACAAGCACAGCTTGCACAAACGACTTACAGTATCACCCCGTGTCCTGAACTCTCTACACTGGTGGATAAGACCAGAAAATGTATGCAAGGGCATCCTGTTTCAACAGAAACCCCCATCAGTAATAATCATGACAGATGCCTCACTGATAGGCTGGGGTGCCCATCTGCACTTGCGCACGGTTCAAGGCAAATGGTCTCTTGCGGAGACTCAGTTACACATCAATCTACTAGAACTACGCACGAGCCATAATGCCTGCAGACACTTCCTACTGCACAAAAAGAACGAATCCATTCGCATCATGACCGACAACATTGCCTGCATGTTTTACATCAATCGACAAGGGGGCACTCAATCTCACTCACTGTGCACTGAAGCCACGAAACCATGGAACTGGTGCATATACCACAACATAAACATTTCGATCTCCTACCTTGCTGGCTGTAAGAATGCGATGGCGGACACACTAAGCGGGTACTTCTCTCGAGACCACAAATGGGAAACGAATGGGAGAGTCTTGCTCTCCATTTTCCGGCAGAGGGGCACTCCCCTCATCGACATGTTTGCATCCCCAATGAACATCAAATGCACAATGTTCTGCTGAAGAGCGGGGTGGGATCCTGGTCACTGGGGGACGTCTTTCTCATCACAGAGGATGCACAACTCATGTATGCTTTCCTACCAGTTCCAATGATATCACACGTGATACACAAGATATGAACAAACAAGGCCAAGGTTATCCTCATAGTCCTGACATGGCCCAGACAAGCATGGTATCCTTACCTGATGCGCAAGGCGATATGTGCCCCTCGAACTCTCCCTCGTTGTCCGGACCTGCTGTCTCAGAACAACAGTCCCACTCTTCACCTGCATCCGGAGAAACTCCACGTACAAGCGTGGCTCCTACATGGTTCCGTGATGGTGAACTAGCCTGCTCGGAACAAGTTAAACATGTGTTACTAAACAGCAGAAAAGTGACCAAAAGATAATACTTACCTTCAAAAATGGAAGAGATTCTTCTCCTGGTGTCAAGAAAAACACTTGATGGCCTCCACAGCACCACTACCATTAGTGTTGGAATACTTACTGGAGCAGAAATGATCAGGTTTAGCAACGAGCTCAATCAAAGTCCATCTTGCGGCCATTACTGCGTTCCATCTTGAGATTGACGGGAACTTGATCTTTGCACACCCAATTACTTAATGCTTCCTCACAGGTCTCCAGAACATTTACTCAGAAGTTTGTGAACCTGGGACCTCAATCTGGTGTTGAAATGCCTCACCACGCCGCCATTTGAACCCTTAGCCACCTGTTCCCTGCTGCATTTATCCATGAAAGTGGCCTTTCTGTTCGCCATTACTTCTGCCAGAGGGGTGAATGAGATCAGGGCACTCATGGCCAAACCTCCTTACATAATATTCTTCATGCTACTGGTCACGCTACATCTGCACCCAAAATTCCTACCGAAAGTAATATCAGCCTTCCATATGAACCAACCAGTCCATTTTCCCACATTCTATCCCAGGTCTCATGGTACTCCAATGGAGGCCGTTTTGCATACATTGGATGGTAGGCGGGCGTTAATGTTTTACCTGGAAAGGACTAAACCGTTCTGAAAATCTCCTAGACTTTTTGTTTCTATTATCATGCATTCGAAAGGCTGCGCAATATCCACTCAGTGATTGTCTAAATGGATCTCCATATGCATTCATCAGTGCTATTGTATTCAGAACACGGATCCTCCTACGCACCTCAGAGTGTATTCCACATGATCTGTTTCTACCTTGATTGTGTTCCTCAACAATTTTCCAATAATAGAGATTTGTGGGGCAGCCACTTGGGCCTCTGTCCACACAGTCGCTGGGCATTATGAACTCACTCAAGACTCCAGAGCTGACGCCATAGTTGGCCTAACCATACTTACCTCTACAACTCAAATGAACCCGAAGTCCCTCCTGCCTTCTGAGGAGCACTGCTCTACAGTCACCTGAAGTGGAGCACCCACAGGGACAGCACTCAAAGAAAAAGAGGTTACTCACCTTGTGCAGTAACTGAGGGTCTTCGAGATGTGTGTCCTTGTGGATGCTCCACTACCCATCCTTCTCCTCTCACTTTGGAGATTGCTGCTAGGACTCTACGGTAGAGAAGGAACTGGAGAGCTTGGGTCGTGCGTGCACTAGACGCGGCACCAACAGCACCGCAAGACACCTACTGCGCACGCGTGACCCACACGGACACTACTACCATAAATCTCTGATCGACGGCTCCAGCACCTGAAGAGGAGCACCCACAAAGACACACATCTCGAAGAACCTCAGTTTCTGCACAAAGTGAGTAACCTTCTCTTCCTGGCCTACTCAGACAGCCTTCAGCATGCAAATTCATTCCCAGCTAAATACATGAGCTCTCTGACCAGTCACTCTTTAGTTACATACAGGGCAATGCCCGCACATTCTTAGTCCCAGCCTTGTCTCCCAGAAATGTGAGTCTTATACTGTCCAGCAATCTACTGAACAATGCAAGCTCGCAGAAAATCCGTCATTTCATCAAAGAAAAATGATAATGAACCAGCCTTGTTATCTGAAAGGGTGTTTCTCCCACACAGTAATCAAAACACATGGATTGTGGACAGTATTAGAATATCATATTATACTAAAAATGACTATTTCTAGTTCATGTTACTGTTCATTCAATGAGAGCCTAGGCTATGTTGGTGGCATGTTTCAGTAGAAAACTAATTGTGGAACTCTCTAGAGCAGTCACATGGTTCTCAATGCATATATTTATCAGTCATTACTCTCTGGTGTCAGCATCAGGAGCTAATGCACAAGTTGGGAAAGCAGTTCTGCAATTTTTATTCAGATGAGTTCCTAGCTCCCACCGCTTGGAACCAAATTGTTAGCTAAACACCATGACTGAGATCCTCACACACAGAGACTCAAAGACAAAAAACACAATTACTTACCTTATAGTAACAACAAGGAGTCTGGTGGCACCTTAAAGACTAACAGATGCATCTGAAGAAGTGAGGTTTTTACCCACAAAAGCTTATGCCCAAATAAATCTGTTAGTCTTTAAGGTGCCACCAGACTCCTTGTTGTTTTTGTAGATACAGACTAACACGGCTACCCCCGATACTTACCTTATAGTAACTGTCATTCTTTGAGATGTTCTCTGCATGTGGATCCCATGACTCGCCATTCTCCCCACAACTCCCTCCATCCCTGCCACTCAGAGACTCTTAATCTGTATTCTGGGTGGTGAAGGAACTGAATGGTAGGATCTATCCCTTACCCCCTAGGGAGGGAGTCCAAGGGTGTGAAAGACGCATATGTGATCCATAGTGGACAGAACTGATAAAACTGCCAAACTCCTGTGCAGAGGGCACATACGCACCATGAGTGAGATCCACATTCACAGAACATCTCAAAGAACAATTGTTACTGTAAGGTAAATAACCGGTTTTTACAAGGGAGTAATCGCTCTTTACCACAGTGAACGAATCAGTGAAAAGGATTAACTTTTGTTTCCTTTTTTTGTAGACAAAAGGACAAATTTAAACTCTTCTGTGTATGACATTACTTAGTACATCTGAATTTTCTCTAATGTACCCCAGAGGAGATAATGTACTTGAGGCGAATTTCATAAGCAGCTGTTGGTGTTGAAGAATAAATGTAGAGGAATTTACAACTGACATTAGAAACACTCCCCATCATGCACTGATTTCAGGATTGAAGGATTTGCCAAGAGTGCCAAGGTTATGGGCTATATTCTGTCTGTCATGAGCATCTAGAAGTGCTGTGTGTATGTGATTGAAGACTAGACTAGTCTTAAAAAGACTAGTTTTTTTAAAAACCAGACCCCAACCTTGTGTTGTTTACTACATAAGGTGCATGTTAATTTAATGTATTCCTCTGATACAGGTTCCAGACTTTCCAAAGGAGGTGGAGATACGAGCATTGATTGAAGGACAGTTCATGGCCAAGAGGATTCATGCTGAAAAGCTGGGATATAAAATCAGTAAGTGTGATTAAAAACAAACAAAAAAACAGCAGAGGCAATGGAATCTCATATCAAGCACTAAAAGAGTGGTTCTGACTGTAATGCAGATGGTAAGGTTGTTATCTTGCCTGACAGGTACTGAAACTGATGTGAGTTTTGACTTAGGCTCTTGTTAAATGCCATTCTTGACTATGCAAAAAGGAGCCTGATTCTAGCAGATGCTGATTTAATTGGGGGTGATGAGAATCTCTCAGAATCAGGCTGTAGATTATTTCTTGAGGTATCCTGGATATTTCAATGTATTAGGCTTCACAAATAACTTTTTAACTAGAATTTTTGTTAAATGAGAGGAAGGAGGGATAGCTCAGTGGTTTGAGCATTGGCCTACTAAACCCAGGGTTGTGAGTTCAATCTTTGAGGGGGCCACTTGGGGATCTGGGGCAAAAATCAGTATTTGGTCCTGCTAGTGAAGGCAGGGGGCTGGACTCGATGACCTTTCAAGGTCCCTTCCAGTTCTAGGAGATGGGATATCTCCATTAATTATTATTATTATTAATTATTATTATTATTAAAAAAGGATGGTCTTGTGGTTAAGACACTGGACTTGAGATTAATACATCTGTGTTCAGTTCCTGGCTTTGCCATAAGAATTCCTGTGTGATTTTGAGCAAGTTACTTAGTCTATCTGTGCCTCAGTTCCCCATCTGCAAACTGGAGATAATGATATTTCCTTTCTTTCACCCGTTGTCAGTCTTGTCTATTTAAACTGTAACTCTTTGGGACAGGAACATTCTCTTACTTTGTTTGTACAGCATTTAGCACAATGAAACACCAATCTTGGCAAGCATTGTAATGTAAATAATAAATGGGAAATTTTAGGAAAAGATAAATACATTAAAAAATCATAGGCCTAAGTTTTTGCCTGTTGTTTTCTGCCATGTTTATCTTGGAGCCGCATGCCTTTTTCAACATTTAAAACTAAATAATTATTTAAATATTCATTTAAAACTAAATAATTAAAATCCACCCCTCAGTTATCCCTTGGTATCAGTACAATTGAGAACAGACTGGCTCAGGATGGCCTGTATTTTTGCTTGGCAGGGTACAGTTAAAGATTTATATAAAAACAAAGGCCACAGTTGAGACAGGTGAAGAAGCTAGTGGTAGATCCACATTTAAAAGGGGGACATTGCAGTGGGTGATAGGGATGGGGAGGCATGTCTGATGCCACCAGCTTCAATATTAACATAATAGACTCTCTCCATAAATTAAGGTGTAAACATAAGTCATCATCACCCCTGTCAGGCAAAAATGGGCCTTTAACATTCTCTAATGATCAATAGACTTTGGGCTATCTTACACATGTTGGAGAAACATGATGTACCAAGAACACCTGCCTCCAAGCCCTCCCCACCAGATCTGACATTCAAATCTAAGAACTTTTCACAAAAACATCTCAGCTGATATCTTCCATTGTTGCATTCGGTGCAGTTGTAGCTGTATTGGTCCCAGGATATTATAGAGACAAGGTGGGTGAGGTAATATCTTTTATGGGACCAACTTCTGTTGGTTGTCTTGTCCCTCTCTCATCAACAGAAGTTGGTCCATAAAAGATATTACCTCACCCACGTTGTCTCAGTTGATATCAGCTGTTATGAATTTAGATCTGCCCCACCCTTGCCCTTGAACCTTGGATTGCAATCCCAGTCCTCCTGCTGAGGCAGACTGGATTGGCCCCTGGTCAGACCCTACAGATGTTGCTCTTCAATTAACTAGAGTGGTAGTTGCTGAGCTACAGAAAGCATCCCCTTCTTCCAGGGTGCCCTTTGGCAACACTGAATTGAAAGGCTGGATCTGGAAATAAAACCTGGGTCTCCTGCACTGCAGTACCGCTCCTCCATTAGTCTGGCCTTTTTTTTTGATGATTTAACATCCCATGACTTCTTTTTTAAAGCAATACTTTAGCTTATTACAACATAACTCCCCCACTCCCTTCAGCTGAATATACCCCAATATACATGTTATACTGTGTTGTTATCACTTGTGTTGAGGCAGCACCTATATGCCTCAGTCAGGGATCAGGACTCCATTGTGCTAGGCACTGTGTCTGTGTTGTCAACCCAAACATTCCAAAATTATAAATCAGGTCCCCAAAAGTCCTGAGATTGGCTTAAAAATAATAATATTTATATATATAGGGATCTTTTTCTTTGCCTTCTGGTTTATATACCTTTAGGCTCCACTTGGGGCATGTTTCCAAGCTGTTCTCCACAGCCATGAGGACTAAAACCTTTTTCTAAAAACGAAAGCTGAGATTTTTATGTTAGAATGTGACTCTAGGAACTGGGACTTCAAGAAAAAGATCAAATATCATGAGACTCATGAAAAAAATCATAAAATTTGACAATACTGCTTTGTAAATACAATAAAAAGATGCTGTGTAGTGGAGACAACACACCTGCTTATTTGTGGAAACATTAAAATACATTGTATTTTAAATGTCCATGTATACCTCATTCTTGAGATGACTATTTATAATATTTGAGTGTGACAGTGTCCAGGAGCGGCACCAGGGTTTTTGGCGCCCTAGGCGGGGGTCCTTCCGCGCTCCCAGTCGGCGGTGGCAATTCTGCGGCAGGGGGGTCCTTCCGTGCTCCCCGTCTTCAGGGCACTTCGGTGGCGGGTCCTGGAGCGAGTGAAGGACCTGCCGTAGAATTGATGCCGAAGACCTGGAGCGCGGAAGGACCCCCCACCGCCGAATTGCCGCCAACGGCGGCAAAATGCCACCCCCCCCCCAAAATCCTGGTGCCCTAGGCGACCGCCTAGGTCGCCTAAATGCAAGCGCCGGCCCTGACAGTGTCCCTTGAATTGTATCTTCCCAACAGATGCTATGGAACATTTTGATTCTAGTTTTGTTGCATCAGGATAAACTTCCATCTATGTAATAACTAAAAGATGAGTTTAAAAAGAACTGCTGGCCCCTATTGCTAATTTTATGCATTTCCTGCTTTTTTCCTCAATGCTGTTATTTATTTAAATGTGATGCTCTATTTTGCTAGTGATGGCACTCTTTCAACTTTTTTTTTTTTTTTAAACAGTTCTGAAATGGGAAAAAATACAGTGTGTTTTAGGGTACAGATATGATCATAGTACTATAAATATGTTTAGTTCCCCTGCACACAAGATACTCTTTCTCTTGTTTGTTTTGGTAGCAGTCAGTTTTTGTTCTTGTAGTGATTCTTGATGAGGTGTTTAAAAGTCTGTTTATCTTTCGGAAGAGGTATATAACAAGAGTCACTTGTGTTCCTTAAATACCGCATCCTATAGCACATTTAGGCCTTGTATATATGGGGGATTTCCCCAGATTCCAGGAATTGAGTTGATTTACATCCACTGCTGTAGTTGCATCAGTGCAAACTGCAGCTTTCCTTAATCTACACTTTTGCACAAGTGCAGCTACAATGGTAATTCCTGCTAATTCCTGGAATTGGGACACATTCCTCAATTTAAACAAGGCCTTAGGAGGAGATGGGGTTGACATGATCTACCACAATATACACCTCTATATGGTGTTTTGAAATGTATAGGGACCAATTCTCGGTGGTACAAATGAACCAGAAATCTGGCTTAGCTGGCTACCTGAGAATTTCTCCATCCAGCCCCAGAATATGGGAGTCACAAAGAGTATGTAAAACCATTTTTGTATCCAGACCTTCCCTGCCCCTCAGATCCTGTGTCAGGTGCAGCTTGGTTGAACCCAAGAATCTGGGCCGTAATCTTAAATGCAATGGAAGATGGATAAACCGAAAACTTTGGAGTTTGAAGGAAACTTGTTTAAGGATATTTCCTGTCCGCTAGAGTTCATGGATGAGTAACATAAACAATATAAACATTGGATAATCTATTATAATTTAATTTCATTTTATGAATTAATTTATCAACTTTATAGGAAAACTGAAAATCTCTTTTCTTTCTAGAAACTGGTTCTGTAGTAGAAAAAACATAGTGACACTGAGAAATCAGAGTTTGTTTATTTAGTTGTGTTTCCAGTTGCACCTATCTAAAACTCTAGGTGCATTTCATATTTAAAAAAAAAATCTTTGGCAAAAGTCTAATTGCAACAATCTTAAAACAACCCTGTACTTGCCATGTTTATATGTTCACATGTGCACATGTACAGATTTCTGTATACAATTTGTTTATTTACCAGGAGAGGGCGGTAGATTCCATCTCATGATTTTTATTTATTTATTTATTTATTTTTTACTGAAACCAAGATACATATTTTTTGTGTCTCAACCCTGTTTTTAAAACTGACAAAGTCACCAGATGATACTTGTGAGAAAAGTTAGACCTTGTATAAATCATGATTTAAAGGCTTTAATGTGTTTGTCATTGTGTTACAGTTTTTTCAATTGTTTTCAATCAGATTTCAAGGAAAATGATTGAGCAACATCCTATATCCTGTTATGATTATTTACTGGATGGGTAGGTAGAGTGTTGCCAACCCGGAACAAACAAATGAAGTTTGCCCTGCTCTTGTTCTTTATATCCTCTAATTCAGTGATCTGCAGAGATAAGGTGAAGGCTTTGTGTTCCCTTTTTTCTCTGGGTTTTTATTGTACTAGAAAAGTCTTCTGTTTTGTCACTTCTCTATTTTTATGGCCATCCCCTCTGAAATTTAATTTCTGCTCAACAGTTAGGAGTTCAGAGATCAGATCCTAGACCTGTCTGATGATAAAGCCCCGCACCTCTTATATGTCCTCTGAAACCAAAACCCATGGCACCTTTATAGTGAAAATTATGATGTATGTAGCCTCCTGACACAGATATTCACAGATGCTTTAAAAGTGTCAGTAGGTTCAAACTGATCGGGCAATCTGTACTGTACTTGATTACCCTCTTAGAAGCTTATCCTGTTCCCATGGAAGTCAATTATAAAACGTACATTAACATCAATAGAAGCAGGATAAGACCTTTACTTTGACTGGGGATCTTACATGTTAGGGAGCCTCAATCAGGGTTTTTATCCTGGTTTGGGGGAATCCAGTGTCACTAGCTACAAAATAAGTAATCTAGGGAGTGAACCCTATGCCTGCCCCCAGCTGAGTGAAGTATATTTTGGACATTGAATGAAAACTGTACATGTGGCGGGGAAGGTGGGGGAGTTACTGTGAAGTTGACAGACCCAATCAGTATAACTTCTGTGTATTCAAAAGTGCCCATCAGTGACTATATAATGTTGTAGTTTTCTGACATTGTTCTAGTGTGATTATTAGTTTAGGTTTTTAGGAGTCTTATTCTCACCATCTAACTGTCATCCAAAGAGTAATGGAGATGGATATAATGTTCTGAGCTTTATATGCTAAAACATTTATGTTAAAACCCTTTGTCTGTATTTATTATATATTACATTGTCCCCTGCATGTGGAAATCCAGTGCTTATGTTACCCTACTAACTGTGTGAACAGTACACTTGCATGCTTAAATATTGATGGCTGTGGTACCAGGCATGCCCACTTTTTTGCTCTCTTGCTAAGAACATGGTAGGTTTTGTTTTCTAAAGTGCCATGTGTGAATAATATTTCAAGTGTGTGAAAGTGCATTTCTTCTGATTGAGTTAAGATGTTAGCCACATCTTTAGAAAAACTGCCATCCCAAGATACTAGTTATAAAAAAAATGAGAGAGTGCCAGTCTAGGCTCTTTCTAGGGTTTAACCTCGCCATTGTTATCGTAGCAATGAGATTGAGACCCTATATTTAAAAAGAAACCAAAGCAGAGATCAGTGTGAGGGCAAACTCCAGTGCATCTAATGGAATTTCCCTCTTTTCTTCAGACACTCTTTTACTCTCTACTTGGTTTTTCTTGGTGTAAAACTGCTGAAAAAATGCTGAGCAAATGGACCAAATGGATCCATCTTCCCTCCCAGCAGCTAGCAGGGAAATGAACATAAGAACGGCCGTACTGGGTCAGACCAAAGGTCCATCTAGCCCAGTATCCTGTCTACGGACAGTGGCCAATGCCAGGTGCCCCAGAGGGAGTGGACCTAACAGGCTATGATCAAGTGAGCTCTCTCCTGCCATTCATCTCCATCCTCTGACAAACAGAGGCTAAGGACACCATTCCTTACCCATCCTGGCTAATAGCCATTAATGGACTTAACCACCATGAAATTATCCAGTACTCTTTTAAACGCTGTTATAGTCCTAGCCTTCACAACCTCCTCAGGTAAGGAGTTCCACAAGTTCACTGTGCACTGTGTGAAGAAGAACTTCCTTGTATTTGTTTTAAACCTGCTGCCTATTAATTTCATTTCATTCTAGTTCTTGTATTATGGGAATAAGTAAATAACTTTTCCTTATCCACTTTCTCCACATCACTCATGATTTTATATACCTCTATCATATCCCCCCTTAATCTCCTCTTTTCCAAGCTGAAAAGTCCTAGCCTCTTTAATCTCTCCTCATATAGGACCCGTTCCAAACCCCTAATCATTTTAGTTGCCCTTCTCTGAACCTTTTCTAGTGCCAGTATATCTTTTTTGAGATGAGGAGACCACATCTGTACGCAGTATTCGAGATGTGGGCGTACCATCAATTTATATAAGGGCAATAATATATTCTCAGTCTTATTCTCTATCCCCTTTTTAATGATTCCTCACATCCTGTTTGCTTTTTTGACTGCCTCTGCACACTGCGTGGACATCTTCAGAGACGATGACTCCAAGATCTTTTTCCTGACTTGTTGTAGCTAAATTAGCCCCCATCATATTGTATGTATATTTGGGGTTATTTTTTCCAATGTGCATTACTTTACATTTATCCACATTAAATTTCATTTGCCATTTTGTTGCCCAATCACTTAGTTTTGTGAGATCTTTTTGAAGTTCATCCCAGTCTGCTTTGGTCTTAACTATCTTGAGCAGTTTAGTATCGTCTGCAAACTTCGCCACCTCAATATTTACCCCTTTCTCCAGATCATTTATGAACAAGTTGAATAGGATTGGTCCGAGGACTGACCCTTGGGGAACACCACTAGTTACCCCTCTCCATTCTGAGAATTTACCATTAATTCCTACCCTTTGTTCCCTGTCTTTTAACCAGTTCTCAATTCATGAAAGGACCTTCCCTTTTATCCCATGACAGCTTAATTTACGTAAGAGCCATTGGTGAGGGACCTTGTCAAAGGCTTTCTGGAAATCTAAGTACACTATGTCCACTGGATCCCCCTTGTCCACATGTTTGTTGACCCCTTCAAAGAACTCTAATAGATTAGTAAGACATGATTTCCCTTTACAAAAACCATGTTGACTATTGCTCAACAGTTGGTTTTTCTATGTGTCTGACAATTTTATTCTTAACTATTGTTTCGACTGATTTGCCCGGTACCGACGTTAAATGGAGGGAAAAGATACTAAATTGGAATTAGAGAGGTTCACAGAATATTCCTGGTGGAGATTTGACATTTGGGCATATCATTGTTTGTGTCATGATGCTGTGTCATTAAGTCCCAACAGTGTGGCATTATGGTGCAGACATTATAATGGAATGTCAGTCCATTTGATGATGAGGTGGCTCCCTGGCTCTGCAAAGCTAGAGACCACTAGTCCTAGGGGCATTCATCTCACGATATTTCCCTCAGCCCATAAAACAGAATTTCTTGCTAATGGTTCAGCGTGACAGGTTTCAGAGTGGTAGCCGTGTTAGTCTGTATCAGCAAAAACAACAAGGAATCCTTGTGGCATCTTAGAAACTAACAAATTTATTTGGGCATAAGCTTTCGTGGGCTAAAACCCACTTCAGTGTGAGTTATTGGTAAAACTTTCAATGGCTTCTGTGTTTGCCTATAGTCACCATCACTTGTCTTGCTTATAGTAACCAGTATCTAACTTCCTACTTGATAAATTATCACAAGCTTTCGGGAAACCTTAATTCCTAAAGGTACCGTATTGAAGGCTTATTCTCTCAACGTCTTTTACATTCATTGCAGAAGAATCTGGCTACTTGAGCTGTAATTACGTTATATCTTCCTTCCTAGCTGAAAAAAGGAACCTTGTGAAGGAGCCATTTTGTAGCCACATACAGATTAAATTGACGTTTTTGCCCTAAAGGATTTAAATTTCTCAAAGAAAATCAATACTAAAATGTTGTGTTGGCTGCTTGCTTGTTTCTTGCTGTTGCTCAGAGTTCTGATGTTGTTTCAGCAGCTTGAGTGCGGGCGGCTCCTGTGTCTGAGGCCCATTGCTTCATGAAGCAAATGAAAACAGATTAAAATAATGTAGTGCTCTTAACAGCAACAAAAACCTCTATTAACAACCACATGTGCAGTGAAAGCTTCCTACAATGCTCCTTGCCAATACACTTCAACCTTTCTCTGTGGGGAGAGGATTATTAGCTCTAGAGGTGAGAGAGGTTAGTTTTATCTTCATATTAATTAAAGTCATGATCCTGTTCTCACTGAAGTCAATGTCAAAACTCCACAGGGTCTCAAATCCTTTCTGGTGAAACGGCCCACAAGAGTCCCAGTTGTGATGTGGGGACTAGCTTTTCAGCATACCTCATCTTATATCACAACCCAACAAACATCTATCAGATAGCAATGACTTCTAGTCATGATTGATCAAGGCTTGGATTTGAACCAGTGACCTGGTGGTGAAAGGTTTGTTAGCTGAACCATCTAGTCCACCCAAATTGTTGCTTTTTCATCTGGCAGAGGGAAGTAACAAAATCAGTTTAATTTTTTTTTAAAGCACTTACAGATAAAATGCCTCCAAAGGAAGTGACCTAATGTGTTACAAGGAAGCAGCCTACATGCACTAGAATTTTTTGCATGCATTGTCTTGCTTGGAATTTTGTTGTTGTTATTCTCTCGTTATCATCAGAAAGGAAACACAGCTAAGACAGAAAACCTGAACACTTAAAGAGATTGGATATTGCATTATCTGCCTTTCTTTTGACAATAGATAAGATGCTGTCATTGTCTGAACAATTGCTTTAATGTTTAGTCAGCATAATGCCAAGTATTTAAATGATGTGATTCTTGTGCCCAGATGATTTTTTTATTCTGTTTCGGTGGAGATACTATTCACATAGCCTCCTAAAAAATGTCAGGTTATCAGTGTACTATGTCTGCTAGGAAGCTGCATGGAATCATAGAAATTAAAAACGTTAAAAATTTATTAGGTCATCTAATGCATCCTGTACCAGTTAGGGACTGTTTCCTCCAGTATATTTTCTAGTGCTGTTTCCAGTCAAGTTTTAACTGACTCTGGTGATGTGGCTCCTATTCCTTGTTTTGCGAAGCTATTCCACAGCATAAAATATTTCACTGTTAGGAAGCTTTCCCTGATATCCCTGTATTTTCTTGTCTGGTTTAAATCCATTATTTCTAGTTAAACCTCCTCATATCACTGTAAATACCTCCCCTTTTCTATTTTGGTTGTTCACAATGTGAAGGAAGAGATTGGACTCCAGTCAGCTCCCCAAGAGATTCTCCTGTTGTTCTAATTGTCACAAACAGGTCAGAGTTAATTCTCTATTTACTTGTCTCAGGTGTCCTGGCTTTTCTTATACACTTATCATTATATGTCACTTTTCATTCATGGATCTCAAAGTGCTTTACAACTGCATCAGCCCAAGTTTGACCCAATAGAATGTCTTTCTATAATGACAGGGAATCATACCCCTCCCTCCATATGCTGTATTTCCTTACCTATAAACTGGAATTTAGATGAATTTGTGGTTTTGTTCTCTGAGATTGGGATGCGGTTTATAGAATCGTAGAAATGTGGGGCTGGAAGGGACCTTGAGAGGTCATCTAGTCCAGCCACCTGGGCTGATATAGGACCAAGTAAACCTAGACCATCCCTGACAGGTGTTAGTCTAACCTGTTCTTAAAAACCTCCAGTGATGGGGATTACACAATCTTTTCTGAGAACCTATTCTAATACTTAACTATTACACTTAGAAAGTTTTTCCTAATATCTAACCTAAATTTCCTTTGCTGCAGATTAAGCTCATAACTACTTGTCCTACTTCCAATGGACATGGAGAACAACTGATCACTGTCCTCTTTGTAACAGTCCTTAACATATATGAAGACTATTATCAGGTATCCCTCTGCCCCAGTCTTTTTTCTCAAGACTAACTTTGCCCCGTTCTTTTTAACCTTTCCTCGTAGATCAAGTTTTTTAAGCCTTTTATTGTTTTTGTGGCTTTCCTATGGATTCCATCGAATTTGTCCACATCTGTCTTAAAGTGTGTTGTCCAGAACTAGACACAGTACTCCAGTTGAGGCCTCACCAATGCCATGTATAATAGGACAATTACCTCCCATGTCTTACATTCGATACTCATGTAAATCCACCACAGAATATTAGCCATTTTCACAACTGCATCACACTGTTGATTCATATTTAACTTGTGATCCACCATAACCCCCAGATCCTTTTCAGCAGTACCCCTGCCTAGCCAGTTATTCCTCAATTCCTAGTTGTGAATTTAATTTTTATTTTCTAAGTGTAAGTATTTTGCATTTGTTAATGGGGTCCACTCACGGCAAGTTGCGTCTCCTTGTGGCTCCTGTGGGGATCAGCTGTCACCAGGTCTGGTGCCCTCTTCTGTCCTCTTGCTCTCTGGGACTCAGCACACTCCATCTTCGTGTCTTGGCCCTTCAGCCAGGTCACCATAGTCCTCCCCTTACAGGGGTACCAAAGTCCCATCGGATAACTGTCCTAGGCAGTCTTCTGCTACATTGGCTGGTCTGTGCCACCTCCCCAATGACTGATGGGGTACCTGTGCCCACATACTACTCTGGGTTTCAGCCCAGGGACCCAAAAAGAGGTTAAAAGAATATCTAATTCTGGGAAACTTGGGAGCCCCTACTGAACTTCATACATCTGGTACTGTCCAAGCAATTAGTGCATCCATGTAAACAATTTGGCATCCATGTAAAAAACATTGTGCTTAATAAAATAATTTCAAGAAATTTTGAAGGCTGCAGTTAAGTTGAAGAAGAGAAGTGTGTGTGTGTGCACGCACACAGGGGAAGATTTCTAATTATGTTATAGTTGATAGTTTGTCCAGGATAAATCAGGTTTTAGAGGATACATATGGTGCAAATAAACTGTTAAATGCATTTGTCAATCTTTAGCTGAGTATGTCACTACATCATGCTTTAGCTCTTCTTCCTGTTCTGTCTTGATATAGGCTCATCAACTGTGTTGGTTCTTGTAAAATGCAAACTGTATTTGGAAGGTGCTTTATTATGTTGGATCAGCTTCTAAATAGAGCCTATTTGTACAAATCAACTAGCTTTTCCACAAGATATAACTATATATAGTTTTACTTATTTACTTTACAGATGCTCCCCGACTTACAGAAGCGTTCCATTCCGGAACACCTTGTGTAACTCGAACTTTGCGTAAGTCGGAAACATATACCTGACCACTACGCAAAACAAACAAACAAAAAACCCCCTCCTATTTCTAGCTTACGGAACTTTTTCCATAAATGTGGCTTTACATAAGTCGGGTTTGTGTTACCCGGGGGGTGTCTGTACTGCATTCAGGATAAACTAAAAGAGGAACAGTTGCACGGGGATCATAGTGTACTGTATAGTCTATCAGAAAACCTGTCTTGTCTTACACATGGATATTTTGGTGGTGTCTTTCTTTTTACAAATTAATATTAAACATAATTAAAGATTCTAAATAATAAACATTCATTATAAACATAAATAGCAAATAGCAGCATTTGTTGGGTACAGATTAACTGATTTGAACATGACTTGGGTATCTCTAGAATCTAAAATTATGGTAAATTGATTTATCATTTAGTAAATGGGATATTTAAATATGTGCCTTATCACTGATAGAAGCTTTCTGCAGTGTTATTGTTATGATATTTTGTGTTCAGTAGGTTAACATAGGCTCAGACTTCCTGTTGTCAGATCTGCAATGTGGACTGTGTCAGAAGAGTCTTTAGGATTTTTTTTGTCAATTATTGTGTTCTGTAATCTTACGTCAGTGGCAGAGTGGTGGTCCTAAAAAACGATCTATCCCTGACAAACTATCAACTGTAAAATTATTAGAAATCTTTCCCTAAGCCTATGTTAACTTACTGAACACAACGTATCGGAACAATAACACTGCAGAAAGCTTCTACCAGTGATAAGGCACATATATAAATATCCTGGAGCTTTACTAAATGATAAATCAATTGACCATAATTTTAGATTCTAGAGATACCCAAGTTATGTTCAAATAAATTAATCTGTTACCCAACATATAATAGTGTTTTCTGTTTATATTTATACTGAATGCTTATTGTTTAGAATCTCTAATTATGTTTAATATTACTTTGTAAAAAGAAAGATACCACCAGTTCTGAGAGCTGGTCTAATTTACAGCATTCCCCTGTGGGCAGCTAATGGACTGCTCAGTAAATTTGCAACAAATGAGAATCCCTGTAGCTCATGCAGGCTTTGGGGGCTGTACTCCAGCCCCACCCTCTTCTGTATTCTCCCCCAATTGTCCCTCTGTGTCAGGTTTTGCGGGGACTGGGGTGCTTGGAAGACAACCTGTGGCTGTTTTTCTCTACCCCGGGGTAAGGTGGAGATTCTCCCCCAGTCAGAACCAGGGTTGCTAGAGCTCCTTTTCGCTACTCCAGCGCCTTTATCCAATGTACAGGAGTACATTGCTGAAGTAGAGGTGAGTCTTTATACCTTATGTAGGAATCCTTATTTAGGCACCTAAATAAGTGATCTCCAATTGGAGCTGCTGGACGCACAGAAATTCTGAAAATCAGATAACTTATTTTGGTCCATTCAGTTGTCCTCTTGGAACATATAAAATAGTAGTTTAATGCCCAGAATCCACCTACATAATGGCAGCTCTATAAACAGTATGTGAGAGAAGATGATTGTTAATCACATAGAGGTGCTTAAATGTACCTCTGGGGTAAAATTTTTGAAAGCATGTAAGTTCCATTTTCACAGGTGGAAGTCAGTGGGATTTAGGCTCTTGTGTCAGTTAGTCACTTGTGAAAATTTTATCTCTGGATTTATTTTGATCAAAATTGAACTTTGTATAGTTTCGAAGTAGAACCAAAACTTGGTTTCCAATATTATGTCCTAATTATAATAGTAATGAAAAAGGAGAAATGCTTGACTGATCTCTTCCAATTAAGTGTTTCTAGTTAAATAACTTAAATTTACTGAACACTTGTGCTCCAGACTGTGTGACATCAAAGCTAATTACTAAATGTTGAATTTTGCCCTTGGATGTGGATATTGGCTACCCACAGAAGTCCAGATGAGCATCTGAAGTCAGAATTTGGCCCTTAAAATGGAACTCTAGAATGAAGTACTGCCGGAACGTTTATTGACGAGAAAGAATTGTGTTTTAGACAAATTGTACGTTCTTCTTCAAGTGGCCTCAACATATTCCCATTTGTGTGATCAAGGTGCCTGCAGTATCCATTGGGATCACTCACCCTTCCCTCCCCCACTCATCTTGGAGGTTCTGAGGGTATAAAAGGGGAAGTGGTTTTAATTCCTTCTAACTGTCAAGAGTGCAGTGAGCTTGGATCTCACACAATGGCCTCAATGCTTTCCTCCTCGTTTATTCTTATTCTCTGTCCTTTTGGATCAAATTTTGCTTATAGTTTGTCATTTAGTCTGTCAGGTTTGTTTTTTAAAAGAAAAAAGGAGATGCCTGTCTGTCACAGGCTTTGTCTGGACCCATAAGAATGGGAGGGTTGCCTCATACACTCCTACTGACAGGGGAATCTCCTCATGCTGTTCATCATCAACGTCCCTCTCCAGGTTGACCTAGGAGACCTAGCTATGTGCCTAACATGGCTCTCTAGCTATTGGATCCAGTTTCCAAAGGATCTGGATCCACAGATCACAGAACCTTCAGACAACCATGGCTCTGTGGCTGTAATATCCAGATCTGGATCTAGCAGCCACACATGGGTCCAGAGTTGCAAGATCTGGGTCTGGCAGCCAAACATGGATCCGGGAGCTGCAGAACCTGGATCCACAACAGAGCAAAGATCAAGAGCTTTTTTTTTTTTAAAAAAAAAGCTTAGTATGGATCTGTTGTTGACAAGTGTAGATCCAAATCCTTTAACCAGTTTGGATCTAGCTAGACAGCCAACCATGGATCCAGGGTGAGAACCTGGATTCAGATTTGGCAGTCAAGCATGGTTGTCAAGAAGGGATCAGGTTGCCTAGGATCTAGCAAATGTGAGGATCTGACACCTTCTATTATTCAAATCAACAAAGAGTCCCGTGGCACCTTATAGACTAACAGATGTATTGGAGCATAAGCTTTCGTGGGTGAATACCCACATCGTCACCCACGAAAGCTTATGCTCCAATACGTCTGTTGGTCTATAAGGTGTCACAGGACTCTGTTGCTTTTTACAGATCCAGACTAACACGGCTATCCCTCTGTTACTTCGATTGTTCATTCACTTTTCTAGTGGTTCTGTTACCACTGTTAGGTTGGGTTCATTTTCACATATGTTTTGTGTCTACAGGAATCCATGTTGGTTCCAAAATAGAGTTTTGTACCCATATGAGCTATAGGTCCATTTTCCCGCTCTTTAATCTTTCCTGGAGTTGTCAACAACTTCCAGTCAGAACTGGTTTTACTAAGGGGTTTCCCAGAAGGGGCTTCCCGCCTTTTCTAAGGGGTTTCCTGAGCAAGTGTAGAAAAGGCTGCCCCGAACATGGCCTCAGGGCTGTCCATCTGAGTGGCAGCCAGGGATGGTCACAGGTCCTACCTGCAGACATCTATCCATCCTAGTGATAGAAAGGTTAGGGATTTTCCTCCAAAAGCTTCCTCATCTGTAAAGGGAAGAGAGAGAAGGAGAAGAAACAACACTTACCTTCGTCATCATTCGTCGCTGTTCTCCTGAGCATACCATCTGTTCTGCTTCCCATGGTCCCAAAGGAATATCAAGGGACTCCTTGGAGTTCCTCTCCAAAGGCTTGCCATTAGCCAGAGGATCGAGGTCCCAAGCACCTGCCATTGCTTTGATCTGTGAAAAAGGTTTTAATATCTGTTTTATAGGGTTGAGTTTGGGGGTAATCACTGTACTGCGCAATTTTGCTATTTATTCCCCTTCTTATTTGTCCCACTCTGTTATAAACCCTTCAATACACTTTATTTGATTTTTACCTTTACTGATTGACTCCTAATTATTTAGGGTGGGAGGGATCCTCTTTGCAGGAGAAGGGATCCTACCAGATGACAGACGCTGGACAAGGAGGCTGAACCTAGGGAGACAGAAAGCATAAGGGTCTCTTGTCTCATCACACACACACACTCCTCCTTTGTCTTTCAGTCCTTTCCCTTTAACACCACTGATCTGATCTGCCCAGGTCAGTGGAATCTGGTACTGCAGTTCCAACACCATAATCTTTGCAGAACTGCTTGCCTTATTGATTCTGTGCTCAATATAGTAGTGTGAGCAAGGAGGGCCAGGAAATGCATTACAAGATCAGATCAGGATGGTGGATAGTATTTTTATGTTATGCTTCCTGTTTGGCATTTTCACACACTCAATGCCCTGCTAGTCTGAGAGAGTTTTCCCCCCTTCCATTGCTCCATCTATGAGACCCTTGCCCTTTATGTTGGGAGAGAAGGACAGTCCATTCTTAGACTCTTCTACTGTCAGAAGTCTTAGAATCCAATTTACTTGGTTCTGGAACTGTCATGTCCCCTGGTTCTGGATAGGGACTGTTGAGTTTCTGTAAGGACTAAGTTGTCTAAGACTGTGGTTCCCAAACTTTTTAGTTCTACAGCTCCCTTACAAATATTTTAAAACTTGGTGGCTCCCCACAACCAAGTACCCTTTTTTTTTTTTTTTTTTTTAATGATTCTGTACACTAGATTCAGTTCAGGACATGACTCAAGTTGGACACTTGAATTCTTTGTTTGTTAGATTCGAAAACTTGGTCCTTAGCGTATAATTACTTGACAATTCTAGAGATTTTCTTGAGCTGAGATACGCAAAGTTGGAATGGAGTCAACTGTTCCTGAGAACAGATTTTGAAACTAGAGACTTATGTTCGTGGACACTCATGTTCAACTCCAAGAAAATGTTTGTCAAAATGGGAATACAATACAGATACATGAATTTAGTAGTAGGTCTTTAATAGCAGTTTGATCTTTTTCACTCTGTTGTTTTAAGAAGTCTGATAACATTGGAAGTATCTTGGTAACTCCCCTTTCAATGTGGCATCTCCAAAGACAAGGCTACTTCATGAATTCCCTGATTTTTTCTTTCATATCTAGTATATTTGTATTCCTACCTAGAACTGTTAGGTTCAGTACATTCAATTTGTTGGGTTTCTAAATGTCTCAGTATTTTCCCTGGCCTCATACTTTAATTTACTAACACTTGAAAACAAATGACACAATGTGGGCTGTGGACTTTCCCTAGTAATATCAAAACAGGAAAATCCAGACAAAATGTAATAGATGTAAAATGATCCAGTAGATCATATTGTCTACTTTTCTTCCTTTTCTGTTTGATTTTATTAAAATAATCATTTTCAGCCTAAAGTTTTCTACATGTAGGCTTAGCACTTCATAAAAATCATTCCATTATAAAGATAAGATGCATCTGTCTTTCCCTCAGTCCTCTGCTCCTGTCTGCTGGTACTGCTGCTGCTACCAGTATTGGGAACGTCTCTCTCCCCTGTACTCCAGGAAGCTTTCAGCTGCGAGACTTCCTGCTGAATGCCTCCCTCAGCAGGAAGTCTCTCTGCTGGAGTCCCCCTACTGGAGCGGAGGGCACAGAGCGGCACCCATCCCTGGCAGCAGCAACAGCATAATATAAGACACAGGTGATTTTTAAGTCTTGTTTAATACTCTCTTAATTAAAAAAAATGGGCATATTGATTAAATATTTTTGCCAGATACTTGAGGCTCCTTCATGAACCTTTGTGGCTCCCCCAGGGAGTCATGGTTCACAGGTTGTGAAGCACTGCTCTAACAGAAATTCAGCTGCTCAGGACCAAATTTATGAGAATATATATGAAGATTTGACAGGCCAAGAACTTGGATTAGAAGCTCCCTTACAATGTGGGGCTACTGTATCCACCTCCGTTCGATTGATTTTGAGATCTCTGTAAGAGAAAAAGATTATGGTATTACAAGATACATCTGATGCTTCAGAAAGGATTGCCTATTGACTTCAGACCCTCTTTGTAGCCTGCAAATACAAAGGCAAAAAAAGAGATGCGTAGAATCCTTTTTTTTCATCTTCAGGAAATTAAAAGGCACATTGCTAAGGTTCTGCTGAGAAGATACAGAGTATTGTAGGTCCTATTAGATTTAGAGATGTATGAGGGGTTGTGATAACTACTCTGATATTCCCTAAATATGCTGATGGATTCCTCTCTTGGGAGGAAATTTTATTATAACATTACTGGGCTCCTGGCTACCTACGTCCAATTATAACTAGCTTTTGATTCTAAGCCAGGAAGGAGACTTTTCAGGTCCAGTTCCACCTGTACCATGGAGTACACTGTAAAAGAAGGCTAAACTGTATTACACTGTTCAGCCACTAGTTGCCAATGTGTGTAACCATACCTTATCTGAGCATACAACAGATATACCTGGTAGTCATTGAAGGATATAATGAAAGACACATCTGGTGTATCTCTTTGAGAAGGAAGCTCTGTAGCCCGTCCATATCTGGTACAGAAGCCTGACCTGCTAACAGCAGCCCTGCAACCTATCATGTACATGACATACACAGTGTCTAGGATTGTGTACTGTGTATTTTCATAAAGCTCATAGGCTCCCATTTAAGCATTGGTCATATTATTCTCTGTACTATATCGTTATGAAGATGCCATTCTTGTTAGCTTATGGTTACTGAGATACAAGTCTAATGACTATCCACTTTAAGTTGCATTCTTACAGAACAGGTGGTCCTCTCTACCGCTCCGTCCTAACTGTCTAAGATGCTTGGGCTTTCTAGTAGTAGTCGGAAAGAGATGGAATGTCTGTCTGTCCCTGAGCCTCACTTACATTCAGGGAGGCAGGTATCATACTTTGCATATGAAGAGAACTTTCATTTTTATGTGGGTCCCAAACTTAACTACAAGTTCCCAAAACCCTTGGAGAGATGGAGCTGACAATGGAGGAGTCAGTCCATCATATAAAATGAACTGTACATGTAAAATGCACTGTTTCACAATTATTACCGCCTGACAGGACTTCAACCTCCTGGAATTGTTGGTCGTTATCCATGACAAAAGCAACATCCATGACATACCCTCATGCTGTCTTCATCACAGCATGTTGCATATCTGATACTGAAGCTGTATGCAAGCATTCGCAAAAAAATTACCCTCATTAATACTTTTTTATTTTTGGAGTGCAAGGAGTTGAATCGCCTCTATTCACTCTGGTATGGCTTCCAGAGTTGATCTTCCTTTTTGCAGTTCTGCTGTCCATGTTTACTGAGAACCCTTCAGCCCATCTTCCTGGGAATTGTACTGCTCACTAAACTTGCACAAGTGGAAATATGCAGAGCCTGCTTGAAGAAGAAATGAAGGTTACTTTTCTGTAACGTGAGTTCTTTGACATAACCCTCTGCATATTCATGCTCCCTGCCCACCTTCCCCACTTCCTTAAAGTATTAGGTTAGGAATGTCCAAATTATTGGAAAGAACTAAGGGGCTGCTGGGGCCACCTCCACTTTATACCTTCTGAATCCTCTCGGATCTGGGGAAGGGAAGGTTGAGTGGATCTGATGGACATTACTTTCCAGAAGATTCTGGAAGCTTGTCCCCCAGGTGGGAATATGCAGAGGCTCATCTCAAAGAACCCCAGTTACATGTGAGTAATCTTTTTTCTCAGGACATAGTGGGGTTTTGTCTTGTTTTTCTCTGTCAAATAAATAAAATAGGATATCTCCATGAATTTATTTATCTCCTAGAACTGGAAGGGACCTTGAAAGGTCATTGAGTCTAGCCCCCTGCCTTCACTAGCAGGACCAAGTACTGATTTTGCGCCAGATGCCTAGGTGGTCCCCTCAAGGATTGAACTCACAACCCTGGGTTTAGCAGGCCAATGCTCAAACCACTGAGCTATCCCTTCCCCCCTGTTAGACCCCTTTGAGTCATAATTAAGGATTTTGAAGTTCTTTCAGCTACAAGTTCTGATGCAAACTCACACACTATAAATTACAAACTTCTACCAAACTATTACTCACAAGAGTAATTATTACAAGAGTTTTCCCACTGATTTGACCACTTTCTCATCTGAATGCCAGTGTGTAGGTGTGACTGGAATCCCAGGGGAGCCAGCTGAGATAACTCAATTAGGGGGAACTGCAAAAAATGGGACAGACAATTCCCAAAGCTGGAGGATAGTTCAATACTTACCAAGCCAGCACAAAGCAGCTTCTATTATACCTCACTGGTTACTCAGCAGTCAACAACACAGTTCCCTTAAAGTAACCCAGCCCAGACCTCCACCTAGACACCCAAGTCAGGTATGATGAGGATTTCTGAAAATCTTATTCATCATATACAAAAGGGTTCTACCAATCCCAAAGGATTGGACACATTATCTCCCAGGTTAATGAATATTCCAGACCTTTCCCAAATACATGCTTACAGTCAATTCTTATTAACTAAACTAAAATTTATTAAAAAAGAAAAGAGAGAGAGAGAGAATTGGTTAAAAGAACAGTATACATACAGGCATGAGTCAACCTTGAGATTCCGTTTCATAGCAGAGATGGAGAGTGTTGCAGATGCAAAGAGTTTGTTCAGAAATAGGTTATAGTCCAGTGTTTATATTCAGGGCGGTCCAGTCAGAACTGGGATCTCAGTCCTTATGGCTTAGGCTTCCCCTGCATGAAACTCAAGCAGATCTGCGATGACAGGATCAGGACCCAAGGCTCTTTTATACAAGTCCAAACCTTCTTTGACATGTCGGAGTCCTTAGCAGAACAATATGCAATCAGGGCGACTTTGAAGTAGGTCTATTTCCTAAGCATCACCGATACTGAGCTACATGAATTAACATAAAGCAATTGCCTGTTTTTCCACCATTCGCCGATGATTTGCTATACATTTCAAAGAGAGATGAATACAGCGATATCCTATGTTTACAGTTCATTTAAATGTTAAGATGTTATTTTGATCTCTGAATTAACAGAATACAGCATAGACAGGGACTGTTTGATTACATTGTTGACCTCTACCACTATATATGCAAATACACAGAAACACCAACATTATCTTCCCATATGTTTGTAAGGATTGAATTTTAAGGGTCATTTATCCTGCAGGATGCTTAACCCTTTTTGGTCATGCTTCACATTAGGATTGTGTCCTTAATTTCCAAACCCTTGAGCAGTCTTGAAAAATTTACTAGACATCTCCTCCTCAGGGAACTTTATTCACTTTCTGTAAATGGACTAGAAAATATGATGCGCTAAACTGAGATGTGGAGTAAGTGGGTATAACTCCACTGAGGCAATAGAGTTGTGCTTACTTATACTAGGTCTGAAATTTGTCCCTCACTGGATTGTCAACTAACGGGAGTGGAAACAAGTTCAGAGTTGAGGTAGTTTGCAGAACCTTAACTCCAAATATTGTGGCTTTCAAACATTTTAATAGTGTTTTGATAATACTATTCTAAATTAATACATACATATTTACAACCTTAATTAAGTTTTTTATGGGAACATATGTTAATTATCAATCTACCACTACAGTTTGAGATATAGGAAGATATGTCTTACTTTGTTGTTGCAGTTTGTGCAATTTGAGTTTCTGATACTTAAGAGCAGTACCAAGAATGCCTAGGAAATGTGAACTAATGGATAGGATATCCCTAGCCAGCTCACATTCTTGAATGTGTCTGAATAAGAGCAATTATCTCAATTGAATGCAGTGTTTTAAAAAACAGCTTCATCCATTTTACTGCCACTCTTTGCACTTTTTCCTAAAAAAACCTCTAATGTATATTAATTAATTGCCTGAAATAATGCCAATAGATCTAACAAGGTTTGTCTAAAGCTTGGCTGCACAGAGAAAACTTCATGTTTGTTTCAGTGGGGAGAGGATAAAAAAACATTTACTGAAAATATTAAGAAGGCTAATATTAATTTAGATGGACTATAAAAAAAAATCTTTAATGGCTTTTTAAAATTTTTATTTTTGCCCTAGATTTGAATTTGAATTAAGTCATTACTATTGTTAAATTAGTTAAACGCTAAATTAAGAAATGCAAATGAAGTGAACCCAAAATCCAATGTGGATATTGTTTTTATTGATATACTGTAGGTTAGTGGGGTGGAACAAATTCCAATTATATCTGATCTGTTATTTGCAGTACAAGTTCCTGACTCCTCATTAAAAGTAATACATTAGCTTAAATGCTTTGCTCAGTGAGAGAATTGGAGAAAGTACCACTACTAGAAGCCTCTTGCCTCTTCTGTTTTTTAGTCATAATAGACGTTTGGATTATTAGCACTATGTAATTATGCAGCCTTTGAGACTTTAGGTTTGGAAATTTACCTAGCTGGGATCATCAAAGGAAGATAAATTTGAACTGTAGGGGAACAATCACAGGAGACTTTGTGAGGTAAGGAGAATTGCCAGAGGCAACTCCATTATGTATATCAGTTTACTTGAATAGATGTCCAATGTGGTCTCTATGCCAACTTTAAATACTAGTAGGTAGTAAAAAGAAATGCCAGTTTGAAGTGATATAAATCTGTAGTTGACCAAAACTATAAATAAAGCCTGCACTCTAGTATCAGAAGTGGATTTTATACCAAATTGATAGTAATGCCTTAGTTTATATTTTTAAGACTCAGTCCTGTGAGGTGCTGAGCACCTCCTGCAGAGTGCCAGGTATTCTAAACTCTGTCTGAAATAAAGAGGGGTTGAAAGCACAACATCTCAGAGGATCTGGGTCTTAAGAAGAACATAATAAATGTGCCAGTCATGGGTGATACCATTTTGTACCTTGAACAAAATGGTTAGGGGACTCATTTGTACAGAAATCCCTGTCTCTTACGGAAGCTAATATATTTTTCTTAAAATACTACCAGAATGTGATAGAAAACAGTTAGGATCAAACGTCTGTTAGTTGCACAGGGAATATTCTGTTTATTTTATTGGAGAGGAACAGTGTAACTAAGAGAAGAAGGTGGCTCATAGTCTGTGAAAATGGGAACAGAGTAGGTGTCCAGATTCCAGAATCTTACAGATAATCCACATGTGACTCAGTCTGTTAGTATTTGTATCCACTTTTCATAATATCACTTTGGGGCAAATCTTATGTACTGTACTCAGATAAAATTCCCATTGAAATCAGATCCAGTTGCCTAAGAATATTTTGAGAGAGGTGTGCAGGATTTGGCCTTATGTTGTTAGGATTCATTGATAGCTCTCAACCTGCCTAAGTATCAGAGTAGCAGCCGTGTTAGTCTGTATCCGCAAAAAGAACAGGAGTACTTGTGGCACCTTAGAGACTAACAAATTTATTAGAGCATAAGCTTTCGTGGACTACAGCCCGCATCCGAAGAAGTGGGCTGTAGTCCACGAAAGCTTATGCTCTAATGAATTTGTTAGTCTCTAAGGTGCCACAAGAACTCCTGTTCTTTTAACCTGCCTCAGTGTGTGTTTGACAGTGCTGGGCAACAGCAGCTGATCCAGCACTCTGATCACTGTAACTTCAATTAGTTGCCTCATGTACACCTGAATATGAGAACTGTGCTAGATGGATAGATTGAGGATATGCTGGAGAGAGTTAAAGCTAATTACCTCATTAACTCAGAAGGTACAAAGGCACAAGAAGGAAGTGCAAAGGGGGAAGTGAAAAGGTGAAAAGCTATAGGCCAGTAGAGCCAATGTAGGGTCACCCTACATCCTGTTTTGGCCAGGATAGTCCCCCTTTTAACCCTTGTCCTGGATGTCCCAATTTTTGGAGCAAATCTGGGCATTTGTCCCATTTGCTCTGGCAAGAGCAAATGGGACAAATGTCCAGTTTTGCCCAAAAAAAAGTGGGGCGTGCCCCCCTAGGTGGGCACAGAGGAACATTTTAGGGGAGGGGAAGTGGTGGTGCCAGGCAGTGGGGCTCAGGCAGTCATCCCCCTGGGCAGCTCGGGTGAGTGGTGATGCCAGGTGAATTGGTACAGCCCTGTACTGGGGGGGGAGGAGGGACGAGAGGGCTCAGGCCAGCCCTGCGTGTGGGGTAGGAGTGGCTCAGGTGAGCGGTGATGCCAGGTAGTTTGGGTGGACCCCATGTATGGGGAGGGAGAGGCAGGGCTGGGCAAGTCCCGTGCAGTATCGCATTTTCTCTTTGGGATATGTGGTCACTCTAAGCCAAGGTCACAGGAGGTCTTCCCTCTGCCTGGCTTGGGAGCTTTAGAGTCCCAGCATACTGCTAAAGCTGCTGCACAATCTGTAAAGGTGTTGGGAATGAAAAATGTAAATAAATCACTGGGTGTTTTCCCTGAGGAAGGTCTCCAAATAGTTTGTCTGGAAAGAGGCAGGAGCGGAGCACATCCCTGGCACAGTGTGACAGAGGGACAGGATAAAGAGCACAATGAAAAACAGCAGAAGAGGAATCTTGAAATGATGTGGGATCAATTGCTTTAATGTGAACAAACTACTGTACAACTCCAATTTCACGATTCAGCACTTTCAAGTGTCAAAAATTTTCAGTAATAAACAGTGAGATGACATCAGCATTATGTGTGAGGGAGGTAAATATGGGACTGAAGTGAAAGATTTGAAAGGTAAATTTACATCTCAGATCTTGATTAATATCCCCACTCTGAACTTTAGGGTACAAATGTGGGGGTCTGCATGAAAACTTCTAAGCTTAACTACCAGCTTAGATCTGGTCCGCTGCCACCACTACCAAAGCTAATTCCCTTCCCTGGGTAGCCTTGAGAGACTCTTCACCAATGCCCTGGTGGATCAAGATCCAACCCCCTTGGATCTAAAAACAAGGAAAAATCAATCAGGTTCTTAAAAAGAAGGCTTTTAATGAAAGAAAAAGGTAAAAATCATCTCTGTAAAATCAGGATGGAAAATAACTTTATAGGGTAATCAAACTTAAAGTGCTCAGAGGACCCCTTTCTAGCCTTAGGTTCAAAGTACAGCAAACAGAGATAAACACTCTAGCAAAAGGTACATTTACAAGTTGAGAAAACAAAGATAAACTAACACGCCTTGCCTGGCTGTTTACTTACAAGTTTGAAATATGAGAGACTTGTTCAGAAAGATTTGGAGAACCTGGATTGATGTCTGGTCCCTCTTTGTCCCAAGAACAAATAACTTCCCAAAGAGCACAAACAAAAGCCTTCCCCCCCCCCCCAAGATTTGAAAATATCTTGTCCCCTTATTGGTCCTTTGGGTCAGGTGTCAGCCAGGTTACCTGAGCTTCTTAACCCTTTACAGGTAAAAGGATTTTGGAGTCTCTGGCCAGGAGGGATTTTATAGTACTGTACACAGGAGAGCTGTTACCCTTCCGTTTATAGTTATGACACACCCCCCAAATCACAGATAGTGTTGGACAGCCGGTTCCACACTGGCTGTGATTTCTTCCTGGAGCTCTAGGAGAAAACCTGTCTGGCCATTCAATGACAGACCTGCGGGTGGCTATCTTACAACAGAAAAACTTCAAAAACAGACTCCAACGAGAGACTGCTGAGCTGGAATTGATATGCAAACTAGATACAATCAGCTCAGGATTGAATAAGGACTGGGAATGGCTGAGCCATTACAAACATTGAATCTATCTCCCCTTGTAAGTATTCTCACACTTCTTATCAAATTGTCTGTACTGGGCTAGCTTGATTATCACTTCAAAAAAATTTTTTTCTCTTACTTAATTGGCCTCTCAGAGTTGGTAAGACAACTCCCACCTGTTCATGCTCTCTGTATATGTGTATATATATCTTCTCAATATATGTTCCACTCTATATGCATCCGAAGAAGTGGGCAGTAGCCCACGAAAGCTTATGCTCTAATAAATTTGTTAGTCTCTAAGGTGCCACAAGTACTCCTGTTCTTTTTATAGGAATAAGCCTGAGGGCAGGCTAGCAATAAGCTTCAGGGCAGGCTTGGGTCAATATTCCCTTATCACTATGTTTGAAATTGTTTTGCTGCATTTCTTGAAGCATAAGAGGGGCTTTTTCAGATCTTTTGAAGACACACATCCTCTACAAACCCACACACACTGAGAATTCCTCCTTCTTAGGGTTCCTCACATTCGAAGATCATAAAATTACGTCAATTTGCTAAACTAGGGAACATGCAGTAATCTACTTTCCTTGCCACATGTAGAAAATAGTGAGTCTCTTGCCCACCATCACGTTCCAGAATACCTTATCTGTCAGACATAAGAACATAAGAATGGCCATACTGGGTCAGACCAAAGGTCCATCAAGCCCAGTATCCTGTTCTCTGACAGTGGCCAATGGCAGATGCCCCAAAGGGAATGAACAGATAGGTTATCATCAAGTGATCCATGCCCTGTCACCCAATCCCAGCTTCTTGCAAACAGAGGCTAGGGACACTATTCCTGCCCATCCTGGCTAATCGCCATTGATGGACCTATCTTCCATGAATCTATCTAGCTCCCTTTTGAACCCCGTTATAGTATTGGCCTTCACAACACCCTCTGGCAAGGAGTTCCAGAGGTTCACAGTGCGTTGCATGAAAAAATACTGTCTTGTGTTTATTTTAAAGCTGCTACCTATTCATTTCATTTGGTGGCCCCTTGTTCTTGTATTATGAGAAGGAGTAAATAACACTTCCTTATTTACTTTCTCTATACCACTTATGATTTTATAGACCTCTATCATATCCCCCCTTAGTCACCTCTTTTCCAACCTGAAAAGTCCCAGTCTTATTAATCTCTCTTCATACGGAAGCTGTTCTATACCCCTAATCATTTTTGTTGCCCTTTTCTGAACCTTTTCCAATTCCAATATATCTTTTTTGAGATGGGGTGATCACATCTGCATGCAGTATTGAAGGTGTGGGCATAGCATGGATTTATATAGAGGCAATATGATATTTTCTGTCTTATTATCTATCCCTTTCTTGATGATTTCCAACATTCTGTTCACTTTTTTGACTGCCACTGCATATTGAGTGGATGATTTCAGAGAACTATCCACAATGACTCCAAGATCTCTTTCTTGAGTGGTAACAGCTAATTTAGGTCCCATCACTGTATATGTATAGTTAGGATTATGTTTTCCAATGTGCATTACTTTGCATTTATCAACATTAAATTTCATCTGTCATTTTGTTGCCCAGTCACCCAGTTTTGTGAGATCCTTTTGTAGCTCTTCACAGTAGGCCTGGGACTTAACTATCTTGAGTAGTTTTGTATCATCTGCAAATTTTGCCACCTCACTGTTTACCCCTTTTTCCAGATAGTTTATGAATATGTTAAATAGGACGGGCCCAGTACAGATCCCTGGGGGACACCACTATTTACCTCTCTCCATTCTGAAAAGTGACCATTTATTCCTATCCTTTGTTGCCCATCTTTTAACCAGTTACCAATCCATGAGAGAACCTTCCCTATCATCCCATGACTGCTTATTTTGCTTAAGAGCCTTTGGTGAGGGACCTTGTCAAAGGCTTTCTGAAAATCTAAATACACTATATCCACTGGATCTCCTTTGTCCGCATGCTTGTTGGCCCCCTCAAAGAATTCTAGTAGATTGGTGAGGCATGATTTCCCTTTACAAAAACCATGTTGACTATTTCCCAACAAATTATGTTCATCTATGTGTCTGACAATTTTGTTCTTTACGATAGTTTCAACCAGTTTGCCCAGTATTGAAGTGAGGCTTACTGGCCTGTAGTTGCCAGTGTCACCTTTGGAGCCCTTTTTAAAAATTGGCGTCACATTAGCTATCCTCCAGTCATTTGGTACAGAAGCTGATTTAAATGATAGGTTACAGATGACAGTTAGTAGTCCTGCAATTTCACATTTGAGTTCCTTCAGAACTGTTGGGTGAATACCATCAGGTCTTGGAGACTTATTGCTGTTTAGTTTATCAGTTTATTCCAAAACCTCCTGTAATGACAGCTCAATTTGGGACAGTTCCTCGGACTGTCCCCAAAAAGAATGGCTCAGGTTTGGGAATCTCCCTCACATCCTCAACAGTGAAGACCGATGCAAAGAATTAATTTAGTTTCTCCGCAATGGCCTTATTGTCTTTGAGTGCTCCTTTAGCATCTCGATCGTCCAGTGGCCCAACTGGTTGTTTAGCAGGCTTTCTGCTTCTGATGTATTTAAAAAAATTTTGCTATTACTTTTGGAGTCTTTGGCTAGCTGTTCTTCAAATTCATTTTTGGTCTTGCTAATTATATTTTTACACTTCATTTGCCAGAGTTTATGCTCTTTTCTATTTTCCTTATTAGGATTTATCTTCCACTTTATAAAGGATACCTTTAAGCCTTTCACTGTTTTTTTTACTTTGTTGTTTAACTATGGTGGCTCTTTTTTGGTTCTCTTACTATGTTTTTTAAATTGGGGTATACATTTAAGTTGAGCCTCTATTATGGTGTCTGTCATGGGGCGGGACTCAACCTGCAGCGCCTCCTGCTGGTCACCCAGGGAATTAGCATCTCCAGCTCCGGAGTGCCCTCTGCAGGCTGGTGTCCCGCTTGCCACTGGGCCCGAGTCCCTCCTGGACCCTGGTGCCCCTTTCAGGCCAGGGTGCTGCCCCCTGGCAGTACCCCCACAGATCTGGGTCTCCCCTCCCCAGGGAACCCCCACCCTCTATTCCCACCTCACCTCAGACTACGGCTACTGCCAGTCTCGATCTAGCCCCCGTTCACTGGGGCAGACTGCAGTGTAAATGCCACTCATCACCGGCAAGCGGGGTTTGGACCTGCTGGCTCCGCCTACCTTTGGGCTGCCCCTCAGCAACCCCAGTACCCTTTTCGGCCTTTAACAAGGCCTGCAGCTTGGGGGGTTTCCAGGCTGGAGCTCCCCCAGCTCCTCTAGCCTTCCCCCAGCCCTGCTCCACTTTAGGTACTCTGTTCAGCTCCCCAGCAGCCAGGCCCTTCTCCCTCAAGAGCTAGAGGGAGAGTCCTCTCAGCTCCTGGCTTCACTAGCTTTTATAGGGCCAGCTGTAGTCTGATTGGGGTGTTGCCCAGCTGTGGCAGCTTCCCCAATCAGCGAGCCTTTAGCTTGCAGCCCCAGTCCTCTCCCAGGGCTGGCTTCAAGCCCTTTCAGGGCAGGAGCGGGTGATCACCCTGCTACAGTGTCTTTAAAAAGTTTCCTTGCAGCTTGCAGGGATTTTACTTTTGGTACTGTACTGTTGCCGGCACAGGGGCCCGAGGATAGCAACAGTGAGGCTCTGTGCCCGGAGTGCCCCACGCCAACAAACATACCAGGGTGGAGAAACAATCAAAGCCTATTTGAGATCTCAAAGTGGTGCAAGGAGACAGGCAAGTCTCAAATCGAGCACACCAGCAAAAACAGTTTCTCTCTTCTTTATACATTTTACAACTAAGCCCCCCCCTCTCTCCCCCTCTCTACCACCCACCCNAGGCAAGTCTCAAATCGAGCACACCAGCAAAAACAGTTTCTCTCTTCTTTATACATTTTACAACTAAGCCCCCCTCTCTACCACCTCCCCTCTACACCCCCTCCCCTCTCTACCAAAGGCATGTTTATACATTTAAGCAACTAAATCATTCTAGGGCTATAAATCTAGCTTGTTAGTAACTTCTCTCTAAACAGTTATTTGGTCCTGTTTACCCTTAGTTTATTACCCCTTCCTCAGCTAGAAACATGCAAACCTCATCATTATTGTTTGGTACCTGAAATGAGCAAGGTCGTAATTGCTAACTAGCTATTTACACATTCCAATACCTGTCCTTGGCTGTTAAGGTCGATCAGAGTTAAACATGGAAGAACAGAGTTAAAACATGGAAGAACTCTGACTCAGGCAGGCCTAGTAACCCCAACAGTACCATTTAATTTCTGTTTCACTAACCTCCTCATTTTTGTGTAGTTCCCCTTGCTGAAATTAAATGCTACAGTGTTGGGCTGCTGTGGAGTTTTCCCCGCCATAGGGATGTTAAATTTAATTATATTATAATCACTATTACCAAGCGGTCCAGCTATATTCATCTCTTGGACCTGATCCTGTGCTCCACTTAGGACTAAATCAAGAATTGCCTCCCTCTCCTCTTGTGGGTTCCAGGACTAGCTGCTCCAAGAAGCAGTCATTTAAGGTGTCAAGAAACTTTATCTCGGCATCCCTTCCTTTACCCAGTCAATATGGGGATATTGAAATCCCCCATTATTATTATTGAGTTTTTTATTTTAATAGCCTATCTATCTCCCTGAACATTTCAGAGTCACTAACACCATCCTGGTCAGGTGATCTGTAATATAGCCCTACTGATGTATTCTTATTTTTCAAGTATGGAATTACTATCCATAGAGATTCTGTAGTATAATTTAGTTCATTTAAGATTTTTTACTTAAGATATTTTTACAATATCTATGTTTCTTAGCCCCTTGCTTACCTTTTGTAATGCTTCCCAGTGCATCCCAGGTATGAAAAACTCATGGGCATTTCAAGGTCTCAGTTCAGTTGTTCTGTACCACTGTGGCCTTGAAAGCAAATAAAAAAGAAATGCATGTTTATGGAAGAATATATTTAACTACTCAAATAGTTTGGGATCTTTCAAGGAAAACAAGTGGAATTCAAACATAACTTTAAAAATGGGTTTACCTTTGACATAGCTATAATAAAAACGTTTTTAAAAAGGCTGAGGATGGGGGGAGAAACTTATGTCTGATATTGTGGAGTATGTGTGCCTAATGTAGTACATTGAAGAAGTTGTTTCAGTTTGCTGGAATAAAAACAATACCTTTAAAGCTTCTGAGGCCATTGGTGCCTTGGAGAACTGGTCTTAGAAGTAAAACCTATTTTATCTTGGGAGATATTTAACTTACATATCCAGTTTAATGAAAAATAAATGTATGAATTTCTCTCATGTCCTTTCATACCAGATCAGTCTCTACTTCCCTCCTCTCTCACTGTCATTCTTTTGGGTTTTTTTAATTTTAAAAAAGGGCCTGCTTTATTGCTTACTATAGCATTGCCATTTGATTCAGTGGTGGGAATGGTTTTTGTGCTTCTTCAAGAGCTCACAGAAGGTTAGAAAAGTAACAAAAGCAAGACAAAACACATTTATTGCAGGATCGATGGCAAAAGAAACTGAAATCCTCTGCTTATCTGGAGAAGAGGTATTGCATAGGCAACATCAGTGAAAGCTGCCTTACCAGTATGTCTCAATCCTGACCTTGACGAACCTCCTGTAGAAATGAGCATGGTTCATTCTCTCTGCCAGTTTAAACCCCATTTCAGCAAAGCTTTTAAGAACATGCTTAACTTTAAGGACATGAGTAGTCCCATTGACTCACTAATGTCAGTGGGATTATTCATATACTTCAAGTTACAGGTCTGTCGCATCTTACGCGCATTTAACATGCGCAATTTCAACTTTACGCGGTCGGCAAAAAAAAAGAAGAGAAATACAGTTTTAATACTATACCTGTAGTGCGGGTGATTTCGCCTGCCATTGAACACAATGGAGTTTTGGCTATATGCAGTTTTCGCTTTACGTGCTAACCGCGGAATGGAACCCCCGCGTAAGATGAGACAGACCTGTATTAAGAGCTTTGCTGAATTTGCAATCTTAGTTGTTGGCCTTTCTGCTGAGAGTCAGCAAAAATGCTGAGCTAGTGACATAGACACTGTCCACCAATTTCTTTCAGACACCTCATTGGACAGCTATTATTGGATACTAACAAATTTTGGTCACTACTGTCCTGAGCCAGGTTCTTCATACCAGTGATCTATTAGTGTATTGTCTAGGAGCCCCACCCAAAATTGGGGCTCCATTGTGCCTAGATGCTGTGTGTGTGTGTAGTCAGAGAATGCCTCTGCCCTGAAGAGCTTACAATATAAATAGCCATGACAGACAAAGGGGGACGGGGGGAGAGGGAAAACATCTAGAGGTGATAGGCTCTGTATCCCATTACTAAATTCTGTTCCAGCCAATTAGTCCTCATTTTTACGTACTTAATTCTTTTCACAATCATCTGAGTGTCCCCTTGTGATGAGTAGCTTGTGTTGATGAACTGAATGGCAATTTCTTGTAAGCTACATGGGGAAAATTACATTTTATGAGCCTTTTATGTCACTTACAGGAGAAAAAACAGCAACCTAACCTTAAGCAGATATGTCATCTCCGCATCAGGCTCTTAATGAGTGCATGTAGCATTTCTTCAACCTGCAATTTGAAGGTCTTGAAATCTTTTCTCCAATCTTTTCTCTCTTAAAGTGTAACTATACAGAAGCCTACTTTTATGTTCTCCTCTTGAATAACATTTGTATATTAACCTATTTCTGTCAGTTGGTGGCTACAAGCCAATCCGAACCCTCAGATGCCATCCCACGTTATTTTGCCTTGTTTGGACAGCTAGACCTAATTACATTAGATAGTCTATCCAGAGTTTTACAGATTAATTTATAGCATGATGCACACACTCAGTGATGGAGATGTAACTAAGGGAGAGAGGGATGATGTGACCTTGTCACTCAAATGGATTTGAAGACATACTTCTCTTTTCCCAGCTGACTTTGGAGTTGTGCAGAAAGTCAGTAATATGTTTAATTACTTTTGACAAATGAAGAATGCTTCAGTTTTTTAGCTGTATTGCATTATGCCTTGTCATGATATCAGAAGTGTAGAGTAGTGGCCTCGCCAGCAGCCCTTTGATTAGGATGCTGTGTTATGAGGTCTTGGGTTTCAGGTACAGCTCTCAAATGCAGGGATGCAACTCACATTGATGGTAAGTGAAGGCAGAATTAAGGCCCTTATTCAGAAAAGCACTTAAGCATGTGCTTAGGTCTTACTGAAGTCAATGGGACTTAAGGACGTGCTTAAGTGCTCTCCTGGAAAGAGTTGTTTTCTCAGCAATCAGGCAGGTAACTTGCATGCCAAAAAACAACAATGATGCAATTAGTAGATAGTAAAAAGTAAAGATTAATTTGAGACAGCATTTGCACATGAAAAAGGTACAATGTTTTTGTAACATTAGAGTCATGATAATTATAATTAAAGTTGCCAAGACAGTTTCCATTGTCAAATCATAACTTCTCAGAATAGTTGTACTCAGGGATGAAAATTTCCATACTTGAAACCAAATTTGGTGTAAGTGGGTATAATGTCACTGGCTTTACCCATTGCGTGAGGTCCAGAATTGGCCCTTGTTCACTGCGTGAATGAATTTTTTCTTTACTTGCTTTGGAATAGGAAAGGAGGAGGGAAATTCTGACCAACATTATTTTCATGGGTGTAACTCAGAAATGATTGAACTTTGAGGGTGAGATTTTCAAGAGTGTTGAGTATTGGATGAACATTGTTGCTACAAAAGTCAATAGTAAAACTGCCTTTGACTTTAGTGGTAGCAGTGTTAGGCTGATGCTGAACATTTTTGAAAATCCCGCCCTGAAACTTCAGAGGTGGTATGAAATAGGTTTTATCGTGAAGTCAGAGATTTGCTAGGATAGAAAAAACTTGGGTTTACAATAAAATTATGACATTGGAAAATGTAGGTGGATTATGAGCCAAAGCAATTTCCATTTAACTTGTAGCTGCTGACTTGGGCCAGATTTTGTGAGGTGCTGACCACCTCTTGTGAGGTGCTGACAACTCTGTTCTCCCTTTGACTTAATTAGAAATTGAGGGCTCTTTGCACCCTGCAGGATCAGCGACCTAAAGGTAGATTCAATGCATGTTCATGGGATGGTAGTTTAGTTGTATAGTACAGTTCAGTACAGGTACAGATTACAGGAATTTACAAGATGATGCAGGAGAAAAGTGTAAACTAAGAAGCTTAACAACTTCAGAGCAAGGGGTAGAGAAGCTTTGTAACTGTAGCAAGCTGTTCGCTTAGATCTAGACTAAGGAGCTTAAGGAGCTTATAGTTCCACAAGCCCATTAGCTCCAGAGCAAGGAAACTTACAAGCTGTGCAATAGCTACACTTCAAAGAACTTACAAGCATCATTGATGAAACCTGCAGAGCTTGTAAGGTGTGCATGCCAAATAACTCTGGANCAAGCATCATTGATGAAACCTGCAGAGCTTGTAAGGTGTGCATGCCAAATAACTCTGGATTTCTCTCTCTCTAGCATTTGAGTGTTTCCTCTTCTTTTTCCCCTGTGAAATAATAAGGGCTATTAAATATGATGCCCACACCCTCCCCTAGTATTAGTGCAACATTCACTGTCAGACACTCAAAAGTCAGGAGGTTCCAAAAGTTAACTTGACCATATTGCACATATGTATTTTATTCCTCTTTTTCCTTGTTGAACATATAGTTGTTTATTATATTAATCTATATCATAATACATGTAAGATGTGCAATTTAGCTGTGTTAATGTTTTGGGAGAAATTATAAAAGGTTGAAAAGCCTCTTGTGGTTATAGTGAGGGATAGATAGAGAGTTGATCTCAACCAGTTTGGTGTAAATAAATTACCTTTGGGTCCTGTTGGTTGAGCTAAAGGCCTTAGGGCTAGATTGTCATGTCCCTTACTTGCCTACAGAGGGAGTAAGAGGGAATAGTACCCATTTACTTCTCTGTGCAGATTGTTACTCTGGCCAGAGTTGGGAGAGCAGGAGCTACTTACCAGATACTCTTCTTGCAAGGAAGTGGTTATAGATGGGCTGAGTGTGGAAGGAGCCATAGCTATACCCTTTCCAGCTTGCTGTCTCTGGGAAGTAAGCTGCCCCAGGGGAAGAGGTGAAGTAAATTACTCCGCCACTGTAAGACGAGAGCAGGGGAGGGACTGAGTCACAGTTAGGTCTCTGTTCCACCACTCCTGGGGCAGTGCTGCTACATGCAACCCCTTACTCAAGGCTGGTTGTAAAATTGCAGTTTCACCCTTAGGGCCCAGCCCCAGTGCCCATTGAAGTCAGTAAGAGTCTTTCCATTGACTTCAACTGGAGTTGAATTAGTCTTAGGGCAGGTCTACACTACCCGCCTGAATCGGTGGGTAGAAATCGATCTCTCGGGGATCGAATTATCGTGTCTCATCGGGACGCGACAATCGATCCCCGAATCGACGCTTGTACTCCACCAGCGGAGGTAGGAGTAAGCACCGTCGATGGGGGAGCTGCGGAGGTCTATTTGCCGCCATCCTCACAGCGGGATCGACTTCCTCTCCCCCCTTCAGCCCCCCCCCTCTCAGTGAGGACGTAGCATTGGTGAACAAACAGCTGTCTATATTCATATGATAAAGGAAAAATATGTTATCCAACTTTCCCCCATGACCCTCTTGGTCAAATAGCATGAGACAAACTTTCCTTTGTATTCCCCAATGATCTCATTTCCTTTTTTGACCCAAGAACCTAGTCAGGGATTAGATTAATCTCAAAGGTTAAGAGTTCATTGTCATATCAGGGTTAGGCGATATCAGCATTTCCACTAAGTACTGAGCCTAATCCGGTGGGTAGCTGCTTGTTGTTAGGGGTTCCACTATCATACCTACAATCAGCATATGATCAAGCCTCCACTGTGGTGGCCACTTGAGTACAGTGTTTTTGCGACCCTCTATGTGTGACTGTCCACTTCATAACTGTTTGGTTTGGATATTTTATTGGAGTTTTTTATATCTGATTCAATTATTTATTTGACTGTACAGAACCTGGGTGCCTGGAGATGGGAGAAAGGGGTGGGGAAAATCTTTATACTGTATAGACTGGTTCAGCAAACAGGGATGTGATCTTTTAAGATTTTTTGTCATTGTTTAAACATACTTGCCCTTTCTGAGCTGGGTTAGATTGTAATTATTTTAGGAATATGCTATTTCATGGTATATGTAACAAGCGTTATTGTGCGTGTGTGTTTTTTCACTGAAAAAATACAGTTGTGAGTTTTGTTCAGGTTTTCCTAGGCAGGCTCTTCCTGTGGTTCAGGATGTTAGCAAATCCTACCCTCCACTCCTCCTCCCTACCAAGCATGATTAAGTTTCAGGGGAAATTCAGCCTGGATGAAAACAAAGGTAGTAGTACACATTTTTCTTCAGTTGTTAATTGTTCTTGTATCTTTCCTTATCTTACATCCTAAACACTTTCCGGAAGAACACTTTGCTTTGCAGTTTTTAGCCTGTTGACCTGACTACTTGTAGCTTTTAAAGAGCTCACAGCACTTTTGGCAAGAGTCAGGGAGTTAACACTGGTGACCTGGA
The DNA here is from genome assembly GCF_013100865.1 of Trachemys scripta elegans. Lineage (NCBI taxonomy): Eukaryota > Metazoa > Chordata > Testudines > Emydidae > Trachemys > Trachemys scripta. The sequence continues at coordinate 14,571,336 of NC_048299.1, read as the reverse complement.
GCAACTCTAGTTGGGGTAATTACTTTCTCTACCTAAAATCCCCCAATATTTTCAATTAGACACAGTCTTAATCTTCATATCCTGTCCTAATGTGTGTTGCTCTGTATTGCATGCCAGAGGAGGCTGATTTCACTTTCAGACTTCTGTTATAATCTCTTGCCTTCACATGCCCACAACTTAAAAAAAAAAAATCACTTGTGGGGCTGACAACCCAGAGGTGATATTGTTTTCTTTATAGTGGGAGGAAAATCCCATTAGCTATTTCTGTGTTATGGGGAGATTGGAAAAAAAAAGTCATTTTTTCAGATGAAAAGAAATGCACTAACTTCATATTGATTTCACAATGGTTTTATTCCAGTGTAAATGCACTAATAACTGAATCACACCAGTGAGGTAGGATGGTCTTATGATAATACATTGCCTTGGGTCTCCGGAGATTTGGTTTCTGTTCCTGGTTCTAATACAGGCTTCCTGGATGAACATTTATCTCTATTGTGCCTCAATTCCTCATCTGTGAAATAGGGACAATAATATTTCTGTATCTCATAAGAGTGTTGAGAATAAATTTGTTATTTGGGGCCATAAAGAGACCTATAAACACACACCACCAATGTAAGAGAGATCAGATTCAGATCCATTCAGGGGTTCCCCCCACCCCACACACTCCAGTAACTCAAAATGGTTGAACAAATAACTCAATTTATCATGTGGTTAATATTCAGATGAGTCGTCTCCTAACTAAGGACCCTATTTCCCTCCTCCACATGGGCCTGACCAAACCCGTTGAAGTCAGTGGAAAGACTTGCAACCATCTCTCCTACAAAAATCCTTTCTGCAGTTGGGGTTAGAGCTCCATGGGCTGGGAAGGGGAAGTGTCGGGGGATGGCATCATTTCTCTCCCTTCAAGTCCATTGGGATACTCAAGAGTATGATCATGCTGACTTCAGCTTTATTTAAATTGCTTCCTTGATGTATATTCAACCAGTGCCAGGTAGGTTTGTAGAGCTGCCAGCAGGGAGACCATCGAAGCATGGATCTCAAGGAAGCCAGGTTGCCACTGGGGAGGACCTGACCAGGGAACAGTGTGGACGTCCCACTTCATTGTAGCCCTCCAAGGCTATCTTGATGAAGCTCAGAGCATAAGCTATTAGTACATCCTTTTATCCAGGTGATCCTCCTTCACCTGTTCTGTTCTTCCTCTTCAGGGCCACCAGGATGGAGGCTTTACTTTCTACAGGCAGCATTTTGGGGGCAGCCCTCATCTCCAGTTTCTGCTCTTCTTCCCGGTCTCTTTGTCACTATTCCAGCTATAGCCACTACCAAGACTTATCTCCTGGACGCTACTTCCTCAGCACAGCCTTCTGGAGTGACTCCAGTTGTACTGTGCAGAGCCCTCAGTTAAAGATTTGTTTACAGATTGCCAAAACTGTTATGAAACTCACTGTCTTTTTCAGATAGGCCTATCTCACATCCCCACTTTTATAGGTCCAGATGTTTGGTTAATGCCTATCCAATAAGGTTGCATCCTCAGACCCTGCTCGCCTGATTAGCTGGCTTTCTGTTAAGTATATGAAGTAAAGGAGGGAGGTGAATCCCAAGCCTTAATCTGCACCATTAAATTATAAAACCAAAGATGCTAGTTCTTTCTGTTTAACAGTTTGTCCAGTTTGCACTTATATCTAATTAGTCTTACTGTCAGCGTCCCTGGATAGCTCCTTGGGTTGTATAAGGAAACATTCTAACATCATCTCTCCCTTTGTTTTCCCTTTTACATGTGTCTCTTCATACTTTAGATGACTTTACAGTATTTTTTAGTGGATTTTTGTAAATTTGCAGAGCTGCAGTCAATTTACTTATGAAAAATTAACCAGTCCATGCCCTTGAAAAGTCATTGCATCCTTTATTACCTTCAAATATGATAAGTTAAAGAAAATGATTAGCAAAGGTGTCACTCATTTCTGCACACAGTATATCAGATTGGACTTACTGTGAAGAAGTGAACCATGTTAAAGCTGTGAAATCAGTCCAGTTCTACAGGGACTAGAGCCAGCTGCACCAATTTTACTACTTTTTCCCTTGCAGATTCAAGAATGATTGCAATAGAGTTTGACAGTTTATTTACAGATTTGCTGTGACCGACAGGTTGCCAGAGGGGAAATGTTTGTACTCCCTGAAGATAGTTTTGGTGTAACTAAGACTAAATATCTGACATGTACAAGACTTCAGTTACCTTGCAGGAGACTAATCAACAGCCATATTATTGAAGAATTGGATGTATTCTTTCACTTAAACTGGACTTGAACATATAGGGTCCAATCTGCCTTTTGCACTGGTATAAATCACTACACAAGGTGCAGGGCAAAGTGGATGTAAAATGCTACTGTTCTGATTTGGTAGCATTTTGTATTCACTTTGCATTGGTGTAAATGATGACAGAAAGTGCCTGGCAATGGTAAATCAGGCCCAGAAGGTCTGATTCTGATCTTACACCAGTGTAAGACAGAAAGTAACTCCATTGACATCCATGGAGTTGCACCAGTGTGAGTGAGATCAGAATCGTTCCCACAACTTGCTTTTACATATAAGCTTGAAGGTTTTTTGCATTTTTATCTGGAATTCATGAGACCAAATCCTGCTTCCCCTACTCTTGTGAGCTATCCCGGGTCTCCAAGGGACCAAGGCAAGTGAGACTTGGCCTGTTCTCATGATTGTCTGGGCCAGATTCTGATCTCTTGTTTATCAGTGTAAATCTAAAGTAACCATTAACTTGAGTGTATTTGCCCTGGTATACAGAGATCAGAATGTGCCCAAAATGCAATTCCATGCAAACCAATCTTCATGCTATGAAATTAAAAACCTTCAGTAGAGAAGTCTTTCTTTCTAGCCACATCCTGTATTACGTATAGTATATATATTTCTCTTTTAGTATCATACTCTGTATTCCCAGAAATAGTATTAAACATTGGCTCAGAAAAGTATTCTCTGTTCATTAATACTTTAAAAGGCACAGAAGGTTTCAGATATTGAAAAGGTTAATTATACTACAAATAAAATACTTGAATAAATTGTAAGTTTTATAGGTAACAAAGAGGGCATGAAGGTGGAAAGATTTGTCTACCACAGAGAAAAAGAACTTTTTTTTTAGGTTGCTAAATGTGCTGCCAACTAGCCAAATGCAATCTGAGTATTCATAAGCAAGGGATGCTGATAGATTTGCAGGAGACAGAAAGTATACATCTTAGTGTTTGGTCTCTATCTGTACTTAGCCAGTCTTACTGTTTGTTTGCCTAGTATCAGAGTTGGGTAGGTTGTTTATTTCTTCCCATTTTTTTTATGTCTTGAGTGATCATCTACTCTCAAGTGGATTCATTCCAGCACAATTTTGATATAATCAAGTTATCAGTCCAGGAAAAGGGCTTAGAACACAATTTATGGAGAAGCCGAGACTGGGAAAACTAAGCAATTTTAAAATCATGACTTCATAGTAAAATAAGCACTTATTTTCCCCTCCACCAATATTGGTATATCAGGCATGAGTCACACAGAGTCCTGGATATAGTGTGCGAATTATTGTGCTAAAAATTTAAGGGATACCGAGCCAGATTCACCCTGGTTGTCAGTTGTTGCAGGGAGCTTGAAACTGCACCTCCTTACGCCAGCCTGGCCTCTTGCAATGATAAAGGGAATCACATCTACTACCCTTTTTTAAATATTGCCCTGGGGGATGGCAGCTGAATTGCCTCTTGGGGCTCCACAGGAAACCCGCCAGCAAAGATGTGACAAAATTTGGTATCTTTCATGATGTTCCATAGCAAGCAAAATGTATAATTTAAATGTATTTATAATGAGGAAAATACATTCTGCATTGTTGAGGGACCAACATACAGAATAATACAGACATGGACGGGCAAATCAGAATTCAGTCACCTTGACTTTTGAAGATCAAAGTGGCTTTTGAAATTCAATAATGAATTTGGAATCAGGAAAATTGCCTACGGATGAGCTAGCTTGAGGGGGTGTTAGCAGAGAGAAGGGACAATAATCATTGTATGGAATACAGATTGTATTCCCCGAAACAGTACTTAGTGGAAATGCTGATATAACCTCACCCTGATATGACAATGAACTCTTAACCTTTGAGATTAATCTAATCCCTGACAAGGTTCTTGGGTCAAAGAAGGAGGTGAGGTCATTGGGGGACACAAAGGAAATTGTTTCTCATGTTGTTTGACCAATAGGGATCATGGGGGAAAGTTGCTTAGCATATTTTCCCTTTTATCATATGAGAAGTTGAAATGTAGGTATGGTCTGAAAATAGTTTTGTTTTGCTACAGTTCTCCCTATTTTTTATCATCTTTCTTTTAATAAAAAACAATATGAGTCCTAGACGGTTTAGATAATTTCTTGCAGTCTACCCTAGAGACCAAAAATCCCCCAATCTCTAATAAGAGGTGGTGAAGGGTTCGTGGAACTTTACACTCAATTGGAGGTTTTGGTCGGAAGGGCACTGACAAAGGTGTCCTGTCCTGTCAGCTGTTTCATAACAGGCTGTGGTCAGGTGAACACAAAGGACACAGAGAATCACAGAGAAGACATGAATTGGAGGGGGCGCTAGTGAGAGGATCCAGCAAGGATGCACTGAATAACGCAGATCCTTTGGCTATCAAGGCCATGACTCGCCATTTACAGAGCTGTGCGAAGCTCCTATTGCAACCCCAATAGAGAAGAAGTTACATGCTGCTGTGTACCTATGCCACGTCTCCACCAGTGCAGTAGCTAGCATAAACTGGAAGTGCATCTGACCCACAGTGGTGGAGTTTATGTACAGGACTGAAGCATATAGATCAGTGGTTCTCAACAAGGGGTATGTGTACCTCTGGGGTATGCAGAGGTCTTCCAGGGGGTACATCAACTCATCTGGATATTTGTCTAGTTTTACAACAGGCTCCATAAAAAGCACTAGCAAAGTCAGTACAGACTAAAATTTCATACAGACAAAATGAAAAGTAAGCAATTTTTCAGTAGTATTGTGCTGACACTTTTGTATTTTTATGTCTGATTTTGTAAGCAAGTAGTTTTTAAGTGAGGTGAAACCTGGAGGTATGCAAGACAAATTCGACTCCTGAAAGGGGTACAGTAGTCTGGAAAGGTTGAGAACTACTGATATAGATAACCACAAGATTTTTTTGCAGTTATTTATTTTCTTATAGATATTACTGTAGTAATAATAAACAGTTTGTGCTTACATCTGAAAATTGTAACTGAGCATCACAATAGTACTGTGAAGCAGGTAAGCATAGAATTATAGAAATGTAGGACCTTGAAAGATCGTCTAGTCCAGTCCTCTGCAGTGAGGCAGGACTAAGTATTATCATTGTTGTTCCCTATAAATATGAAGACTGTGGCACGGAAGGGTTAAGTGACTTCCCAGGGCCACACAAGTCAATGGCAAATCCATGAGTAGAATCCAAGAGTGCTGTACCCATACTTTCCTGACATAACTATTAGATCACACTATATTTAAAATATACCAAATAGAAAGTAGATAAAATGTGCTTTTCATTGGACTTCCATGTACTTCCAAAATGCTTTGCCGCATAATGAGTTATACATTGGAAGGGAAGACTGTGGACAAATATAGTAGCCACAACACATCTAGCAATCACATGCACCCAGCCTGGTCATGAAGACCTGTGTTTTATTAAGAAGGGGAATGTTGGCTAATATACTGTAATTATTCCCTATTCCTTGTGATAGAAATGCCATGAGATCTTTAACTTATATGTTCTCTGCCATCAGAGATGGGCAAAAGGGACCTCTGTGTAATGCCTCATCCAGACTACAGCATTCCCGTAGCACCATTCCTGTCTTCTTCAGAGTATTACATTGCAATTATTCTGAACCCAAGTGATAAACTTTGAGATAAACAACAGAACTGTGAAGTGGAATTACAAATGCTGAGCTTGTGATTCAATGCCTAAAGACAAGAGCATCATTACACAGAAAAGGTCATTTTTCTAACCCAAGGACAGTTGTATCCTGCCTTCTGCCTTTAAAAACAAATCAGCATTTGTTGCATTTCATCCTTGAATTATTCATCAAGATCAGACACTTTCTTGTTCAGTTCACTTAGTCATTTTCCTCTTGCTTATTCTCAGCAGTTTTGATGAAAATATAACACAGTGCCTGCTTACAAGAGACATTCAGTTTAATAGATATCTTGATTGGAAAGACATTTCTTTTGGTCCAAGCTAAAATCAGATGCTCATTGTTTGAGTGGACTTTATGTTGTGTTAAGAGAAGTAGCTAAAATTCAATGTTGCAAGGTCTCTATACTAATCTCTTTTTTTATTATTTTCCATCAGTTCAGATCCTTCATTTGGGAGAGCCCAGAGTTACACAAGGGTGAAATCCTGAATTCCTATCTCACTGAGTCCTTACTCATGCAAAGCTTCCATTAAAGTCAGAATGTTTTGCCTGCATTGGGATTTGACCCCATTAAATGAAGTATAGTTCCCTGTTGTCCTTTCTTAAACATCCTTCTTCATTAAGTCAAAATACTGCAGATGCTCTAGAGGTGCCCCATTGTTGGTCAGATTATTTTATGATACTGGCTAGTTGCTGAGTGCTATACAAAATAATTCACCTGAAGTGGCACATCTGTTTCACCTTCTATTGAAGTAAATGGAGCTGCATGAGTGGGTAAGGTGATCAGGATATGGTCCTGTGTGTTCTTTCCACCATGAACTGTATTTTTCCTTTTGTTGCTTTCCTCCATAATTTACCTTGTTTGCATATCTTAGTGTTTCATACCACAGTGCCTGAGTCATTTTCTTTTGAATAATTAAGCAGGTACATGCCCTTGGAAAGTCATTGTGTCTTTTATTACTACTAAATGTGTTAACTGTGAGGAATTAGAAAAGATCTGCATTTTTGTTCACTTATACACAATTAGATATACTGCAAAATAGAAAACCTGGAATGTAACATGCAGTGTACTCTGGGGTGCACCAGACCCAAGAAAAAGGGGAAGGAGTGTTAAAGGGGCAGAAACAGGACAGGGAAAGCATTTCCTAGTCCTCCTGCTGCTGCATGAGAGGGCAAATAAGCAGTTTCCTTTTTTGTAAAAATGTTAACCATGGATTGGTGGAGTCAGTGGCTTATCAGCAACCTTCCAAAGAACCAAATGCGGGAAGCAGGCCAGTTGACTGAAGATATTGGCCTCTCCAGAAATACATAAAATTCTTCTTTGAGTGATTGCACATGTCCATTCCACTGTAGATGTGTGCGTGCGTTGTACACAGTTGTTGATTTTCCCCTCAGGAATACTCGTCAGGGCAACGTAAGAGCCCTCTGGTGTCTTGTGCCACCGCATGCATGTATAAAGGGCCATGCTATCCCTGTCCCTTGTCCCCCCCCCAAGTTCCTTCCTACTGCCAGTGTCGGTTGTTGGAACTGTGATCTTTGTATTTGCATGTCTTTCCTCCCTTCATATGTATATAGTACCTGTCATGTTAGTTTAGTGTAGAGTAGTGTATTTTGTACATAGTTACTGACTAGTGCAAGTTTAGTTTTATTCTTAGTGAATCTTGGTCTCCAGTGCCTGTTTGGGCACCAGGTCCAGTACTGGATTCATGCCACATTCTCTCAGCTTCAAGGCCTGTCACTCTTGTGGCAAACCAATGCCAGTGAGTGATCCTCATCCCAGCTGCCTTAAATGTCTGGGGGAAGCATGCGTAGGTGACATATGTCACAGTTGTAGAGGGTTCAATTGTTCCAAAAAGGAGAGGGCTGGCAGGCTCAAATACTTACTCGTGGAGTTTGCTTGTCACCCTCCATCAGCACCTTCACACTTGGAACGGGTACTGAGCATGTCTGAGTTTGTCAGGAGTGCTCTGTCCATTCTAGCTGACTATAGGCAGACCCTCCTTTCCATACTGAAGAAGAGACTTCATAAGTCCTTGATGCCTTCAAAATCTGCAGGTAAGGCACCGAGTGGAGGCAAGGACACTGAGGGGCAGTCGAAGAAGAGATACCCCCTGCATGCAAAGAGGGATTAATGACTTTAGAACTCAGGAAGGACCTGTTGAGACCAATCCCAGGACTGGCGCAGCTCATTGTACCTCAGGGTCAGGAGCCTTTGATGGCGCCATCTACACCGAAGCATTCAAGACGGCTTGGGAACTATTGATCTTCTTGGTACCGGTTTCACCTGCAGTGCAAGATTCCTGCCCTGCACCAGGATCAGACGTGTTAGATCCTTCCTGCCAGCTCAATCCCCAGTGCACTGTTCAGTACTGCTGGCTGATACCGTTGCTGCATCTTGGTGGCTTCCATCAAGGGGGAAGCCTGTGATGGTCTCACTAGTGCCTCCATCACTAAACTTGCAATCGGTCTCCCCAGGACCAATGGGGTCATTTCCCCCTGGTCAGAGAAAGCAGACTCATCTTCCTCGTTAGACTCTGAGGTTGGATCCTACGCTTCCAGACTTGAGCAGCCCCAATGGGATTCCTACCCACTATGGTTTAGATCTCAACGCAAGGACCAATGGCTGGCATATAGTTGGGTCCTACCTATGTATCAGTGTTTCTGACCTTCCCCCTATGCTCTCAGACATCCCCGCTCCCTTCCAGCCCTCCCATATTGAGTAGATATTGAGAACATGTTCACCAGGGTCACAACTCCCCTTCTTCTGGGACTGGAACTGCGCAAGGGGAGTTATTTTCTCAGGACTCTCCTGTGCAGGAGTTGGACAAGGAGCAGCCACTAGCCTCTTCGTGACCAGATGAGGCGGTAGTCACTGAGTCTACCTCACCCTTGCAAGATGACTTCAAGGCCTATTAAGACTTACTAAGAAGGGTGGCTACAGCTCTGGATATCCAGCCAGAGGAGGTGCAAGGAAAGTCTCACAGATTGGTGGACATTTTGATCTCTATGGGCCTTTCTAGGATCGCTCTCTCTATTAACAAGGCTATCCTAGATCCCATTAAGAGTTTATGGCAGACTCCATTCTCCCTTCCTCTCACTGCTAAAAGGGTGGAAAGGAGATAATACATCCCTTCCCAGGAATATGAACATTTTTACAGCCACCTGCCTCTGGGTTCTCTGATAGTGTTTGCTGCAAATGAAGAGGAAACATCAAGCATGAGCCTCGAAAGGGAAAGAAATAAGGAAGCTGGACCTCTTCAGCTGGAAGATGTATTCCACAGGAGGTTTACAACTGAGAATTGTAAACCAGCAGGCTCTGCTGGGTTGGTACAATTTTAGCTTGTAGGGTAATATCCTAAAGTTTAAGGACAGGCTTCTGGATGAAGCTAAGCAGGAGTTCACTGCTCTGATGGATGAGGGCAAATTAATTGCCAGATCAGCTTTACAAGTAAGCCTAGATGTGGCAGACTCTGAGGCTCGACTTCTATGGTTACTATGCGGCATTCATCTTTGCTGCAGTCATTGGGTCTTCCCCCGGAGGTGCAATAAACTGTACAAGATCTCCTATTCAAAGGCCCCTCACTCTTGTCTTAAAAGATGGACGAGAGGATTCATAGCCTTAAGGATTCAAGGGCAACCCTTAATTCATTGGAAATTTATACACTGGTGACAAAGAGAAAACCATTCCACCTGCAGCAGTCCCAGTGGTTCCACCCTTTCATGCCTTGTAATCAGGACTTGTTGAGAAAGAGGGTGTAGTGGTCCCTCACTACTGGCAGACCGCAAGTAACAGTCTTATGTGGGGGAGAGCTCCACCCCCTGGGCAGGATGAAGCATAACAGTTTTTAACCCCAGCAGATAGTAATAGTCTATCAGGAAGCCCTGGCCCTGTGGGCCGGGCAGAGCCGCAAACAGTCTTTAATCTACAGCCACCTGGTTGGGGCAGACAGCTACAAACAGTCTGTAGAGGGGCTCAGGCTCTGGCTCCCACTGGACAGGGCAGGAAACAGTTAGGGGGCTTGCAGGGATGAGCACCAAAGCAGTCTTGGCCTATGGAGGGGAGGCTGCCACCCCAGGGGTAGGGTAGTAGGGGGACGTGGGCCCACCCGACTCCATCGCAACCCAGCCCAGCGCCCTAACAGTGGTAGAGCGATCTGCCACTGGGTCAGTGGGGATTCCAGTCGCAATACATTGACTCATACACCTGCAGCAGAACTGGACTACAGTCTAGTCCCCCTGGGCTACGTCCTACCACAGTCTGGATGTAAGGTATTGTGGTCCAAAGATCCCCTGTCTCTTCAGGGTATTCGGCCATTGGTAGCTCCAGCAGCTCCTTGGAATCCTCATTTCCCTCCCCCGACGGCAAGTCATCGGTCCACTCTGGAGCTGGGCAAGGCTTTTTCAGAGGCGTCTGCTCCATAGAAGAGATGTCTGCACTCTCCTGTGGCTCAGCAGCAACTGAACTCCAGGGCTCTCCTTTTCTAGTTCCTGTTCCGCCCTGGTACTTCTGGTGAGGTGGGCAGAGCAGATTTGGCTCCGCGCACCCAGGGAAGTGTAGTGGTCCCTCACACTCTGGTTCAGAGGGAGGCCATTCATCCTTACTACAGAAGGGTGGAAGTTTTAAGAGATAGCCTCCACCTCCCCTGTCCTGTAGCATGGTTCTAAGCATGTTGGAACTGGGATACACCCTTCACTTTATTTCTGTTCCCCTTCTCCCACCCCTTCCCCATCCCTCGTCAGGGACCATTTTCACGAGAACAGGCTTCTACAGGAGGTCCAGTCTCTCCTTTAATGTGGCAATTCATAAGAGTCACAGAAAATTTCTTAGAATCATGGTCAATGAATCCCACTACCAATTCACAGTTCTGCCTTTTGTCCTCTCAGCAGTCCCTCATATGTTCACGAAATGCATGATGGTAGTAGCGGCATTCCTGGGAAGTTTGGGAATCCATGTGTTTCCTACTTGGGGTGACTGATTAGTTAAAGACTGATCCAGGTCTCAAGTACTCTCCAGCATAGCTGCTGTCCAGTCAGCCTGTCATGCACTAGGGCTAGTAAATACAGAGAAATATATCCTGATTCTGGTTCAAAGAATGGAACTGATTGAGGTGGTCCTTGACTGTACACAGGCCAAGGCGTTCCTGCTGCAGCAGAGGTTCCAAGCAATGCGGCTTATTGCACTAGATCCAAAGATACATCCTCTCACTACGTTTAGAAACTTCTAGGGCAAATGGCGGCATGCACTGATGTGGTCTAACATGCCAGACTGCACTTCAGAGAGCTACAGGGTTGGCTCACCTCAGTATATTCTGTGACCTGCATCAAATGGACAGGGTGGTTCAGGTACCTGCTTGAATCTTGTACTCCCTGGACTGGTGGATAGACCCATCAGATGTTTGCATAGGAGTCCCCTTTGTTCCTCCTCAACAGACACTCCCCTTAGTTACGGATGCATTGAATCTAAGTTGGGAAACTTTTAGATCCCCTTCAGACTCAGGGGCTTTCATCTTGCCAAGATCTAAATTTGCATCATGTAAATATAAGGAATTTGTGGGCTACCTTTTTGGCTTGGATGGCATTCTGTCTGCATATTGCATTGCGGAATTCATTAGTGCTCAAAGACAACACAGCAGCCATGTTTTCTAAACAAACATGGGGGAGCCTAGTAAATGAAGTTATGCCAAGAGGCAATTTTGCTTTGGAACTTCTGCGTAGCCAGGTCCATCAGCCTGAAAGTGGCTTACTTTCTAGCCCGGGATTTCTAACAGATGCTTTCTTCCTGATCTGGTTAAGAGGCCTGATGGATGCCTTCCTTCCAGTTCTTCTCCTGTCCAAAGTGAAGCAAGATTGTGTTCACATTGTGTTAGTAGTCCCAGCATAGCCCCATCAACATTGGTATTCAACTTTACTAGCCCTATCACTCTGTCACTACCGAGAGATGCAGACGTGATCTCTCTGGACAATGGCTGTCTCCTCCATCCCAACAGTGCGGATGCTTCTTGGCTGACATACTTGGAATGAGATTGCTCTAAAGGAATACAAAAAATTCTTTGAAACAGTAGGAAGCCTTCAAGTAGGTCTACTTACCTTGCCAGATGGAAGAGATTCTCAATTTGATCAATGGGCTGGGTGGATGCCTCTTTGCAAGCTTTAATTCCCCATATCTTGGTCTGTCTTCTGTTCCTGAAACAACAAGGACTAGCCCTTAGTTCCATCAGAGTCCACCTGGCAGCTATCTCAGCTTTCCACTCTCCAGTGGAAAACTGATTTACCTTTTCAAACCCTGTGTCCATCAGATTTCTAAAGGGTTTGGACAGGTTATACCCACAGATACACAGCCCGATTCCAAAGCGGAGCTTGAATTTAGTTCTAGCAATGTTGATGGTTTTCCCCTTTGAGCTACTAGCGACTTGTTCCCTACTACCCCCATCTATGAAAGTGGCTTTCTTGGTTGCTATTACCTCGACTAGGAGAGCAGGAGAAATATGAGCTTTAATGTCAGAACCTTCCTATACAATATTTTTCAAGGACCAGGTTTTCCTGTGACCTCATCCAATGCTTCTGACTAAGGTGGTTTCTGATTTTCACATTAATCAAGACATTTACTTACCAACCTTCTTTCCAAAGCCGCATTCAGGTAAGATGGGCAGAGAATCTCCATTCTCTAGATGTTAGAAGGGTGTTGGCTTTTTATCTGAATTGGACTAGGTCTTTCAGGTCATCCCTGCAGCTATTTTTCACAATTTCAGACAGTGCAAAGGCCCACCCAGTGTGCACTCAGAGAATGCCCTCCTAGATTTCCAGATGAATTTGTTTATGCTACTGTCCAGCAAATATGGAAGCTCCAACTAAAGTGGTGGCTCACTCAGCTAAATCACAGGTCGCTTCCATGGCCTTTCTGGCTCACGTGCCCATCCTGCACACTTCTAAGGCAGCAGTCATTCAATCCACATGTTTACCTCTCAGTCTAGAGACAATGCCAGATTTGGGTGGGTGGTCCTACAATCCCTGTTCAAATAGACTCTGAACCCAAGTCCAGCTGGAACAGCTTGTGAGTCACCTCTAGAGGAATGGACATGTGTACTCACTTGAAGAAGAAAAAATGGTTACCTACCTTCCGTAACTGTTGTTCTTGAAGATGTGTTGTATGAGTCCGTTCCAGAACCCACCCTCCTTCACCTCTATCAGAGTCTTTCTGGTAGGAAGGAACTGAGGGGGATCAGGGCAACATGGTTCTTCATGCCTGTGTGCAATGACACGAGGCACCAGATCGTGCTTGCGCTGCGCTGCACTGACAGGTACTGCTGAAAGAAAAATCTCCAACAACTGTGTATGAGGCATGCAGTCTTTTATTAAGGACAAGTGGAGTCTGTTTGGGGAAACAGAATTCAGAGACATTTTGAGAGGAGAGGAATTGTTGAGAGATAAGAGGATTCCAAGCTGGCCTGGAGCTGGTTTGAATTTCAGAAAGTTTCAGGTTCTCATTGAAATGCCAAGCCAGGTGAGTTTTACAGCTGTAGCTGTAACACTCTTGGGGGTCTCATGTTGACTACTGATGTTTGATACCTGGTAATGGGTAGCAACTGGAATGGATAATCCAGTCACCATTTCCATCTGAGGAATAATCTGGATTCACTGTGGTAGTTTAATAACAAAATAAGCTTTTTGTTAAATATCTTTTTGTTTCATTATTGCTGTCTTGATTGATACCCTCCTTCTCCCTCCTTTGGTGGTAGATATTCTTAGTTGAGAGATGTAGTGTAGGGGTTCTGGTCACTACACCACTTCTCTTAGGAATATTAATTTTCTCTTTTACTGCTCATCTAAGCTCTATTAGTTGCCTGATCGATATTACTAGAACTCTACAGAGTTAGCTAGATAGCTTTCTTTCATAATAAGTCACATATCTGTCTAAATGTAACAAAATAAACTAATACATCTTCTCTTCTTTAATAGCATACAACAGGGTGTCAGGTCTCCTTAGCTGACTTATCCTGTTAGCATGAGTTGGAACACTGTAGGAAAATGCTGGCCCGCACTTTGTGGCAGAGATAGCTTGTTAACTCAATCCTGGATATAAGGAGATGGAATCCTCTCTTTGGGAAGAAACAAAGAGGTCTGTGCAGGGAAACAGTAGGAACAGTCAGGCTTTGGGAAAAAGCTCAGACTCGTGTTTATACTTTTGTTGCAGTTTATGTGGGTTTTACTCAGAGAAGGTTTGGAGTTCTACCTCTTTACATTCATTTTTCAGCTGTTTCAGCAGTTCTCTTTTATTTTGGCATTTGGAATAGCCTGTGAATTGTCCAGCTGTGTTAATCTTTTACTGTGCCAGGTACACTGAAGCTAAATACATTCAGTTCTGGGCACCTCAACATGAGAATGAGGTAGCAAAAATGGAAGGAATTCATAGCAGAGTAGCAAAAATGATTAAGAGGCTGAAGAGATTGACACCTCAGAAGAGATTACAAGAACAAATATCTAGAACATGGGTTAATAATGACTAATATTGGAAAGGTGTAACTACCAAGGATTGATAGGAATTATTTAGCATTGTAGAAGGATTTATAACAAGGAGCATACCTCTCAGCCTTCAAACCCGCTAATGCATATGACACACATCCTCAAAATGTATGACAGATGACTGAAATGTAGAACACCTATGTTTTGATGCACTTTGTGCCATAACATCTAAATTATGGGTTTTTAATAATAGAATCTGATTTTTAAAGTGTTTTTTTGTTTTTTGTTTTTTACTGTGTGAATCAAATACATCAGCTCTGCAACCTGTAACAGGTTAATTAGAGTGGAATGAGGTACGGGCAGCTTGTTATAGATTGCAAAATTTGTTTCAACCAGGAAGAGTGGCAGATTTCTTGTCTTTTTTTTTTTTTAATTTATGGAAATCTTTAAAACTGACATTGCTTAACATGAAGGTTTGTTGATAAACTTAGTGTAAATCTCCAATATTCCTTTGATAGGAAAACTGGATGGGCTCAAAAGGAGGCTGAAACAGTTTTAAATACAACATAAAGGATTTGATTGGACTCGGTGAATGAATGGCAGGGTTCCGAAGAGCCCTGGGTTCTCTCTTGTTTATTGCCATCAATTACCAGTGCCCCATGATGGACTTAGTCTTACTAGAGTTGAGCCCTTTTGTGACTGTTCTATAAATGGTACAATATGGACCCAAGATATACAAAGTCAGCTTCACTGTCTCCCTTTTCCTCATAAACCCTTGTTTAATTCTGTGTGGTTGAATTTGGTGACATTTATTGCACATTAAAACAAGCAATTTATAACCCTAGTTAAAGCCAACGTTATTTCAGGCTTGTTCCATGTATGCTTTCCCACTTAGTTCTGTCTAATGTACCTGAATCCAGACCTGAAATAAACCCTTGTTATGTCAGTCCTGAGCTTCTGTTGAAAAGAGATTGCTAATTGGAGTGATTTCATAACATGGAAAGATGTTATTAGAAACTATGTCAATATAAGACAAGTTAGCTCCAGGGTCATTAAAACTGAAAAGCTGTTGTATTATATTTGTACCAGAGGTGCCGAGGAAGCCACAGTTATTCATGTCTGGCTGTGCACCAATTTGGTCCCCTGTCTTAACTTAGTATAATTTATGGCAGTTCATTAGAATGCTCTGACTGCCAGTGACTCCAAGGGGCCATTATGGTATTTCCGAGGTCACTGAGGTTCAGGGAAGATCCAGTCATGCCCACTTTCCTTCACTCCCAGTATAGCTGCAGAAACAGATGGTGATATTACAGCCGCTAAGACAGTTGTGTGCCACCAGCGATCCCCCTATATCTGTCTGTGGACAACTATGCAGCATTTAAGGCCACTCTGCAAAAGTGGAAGGGACCAAAGTGGCCTTAACTCTGGGAAGATTTTGGACCATGGAATTGAGACTTGGAAGGAGGTCACAACAAAGTTGCAATCCTGCTGCTGCTGCAGCTTCTTTTGTTTCTGTTGGGTCAACTTGATCTTGTTAAGCTTTCAGTTAGTCCCTTCTCTTGGTTACAATCAAAACTTTTGGCCCAATCTTCCTCTTGTATTTGCAGATTAAAATACACAGTCCATCAGGATCCCCAAATAAACTATTAAATCTATGGAAACAACGACCTTTATCACAGGATTACATTGTTCGCCACACTACAGTGTATCCTGCATAGCTCTGGTATATCATTTAAAGGCAGTTTGCCTGAGTAGTATAAAATATGCATGATGGGTGAACACAGATGAGTTGTGTTAATGTATTCTAATTTACTTGCTAAAAATATTTTTAAATCTTAATAGGCTTACACAGATTTTTCTGATGATCAGATGTCATGTCAATGAGCATGGCAGAAAAACACAGATAGGTAGATAGCACAGGGAGACCATTGGGAATGCTTTATCAACACAGCATTCTTTTTCTGAAATCTTTTCATGGTAGATGTCAGAGCTCGGTCTTAATGGATTAATTTCTTAAGAATCTTTGGATTGTCTACTTAAGCTTAATAAAGAAAAATATAAAGCAATTCACCTATCAGATTTCTTTTGTTTTGCTAGTTAATTATGCATTATGAAAACATACTAATTATATTTACAATAAATTAATAGTCTGTATGTGTGTTTGTGGCATTCTCTGTCTCCTTTTTAAATATGCCATAAATCTTAGATTGTGATTCTGTTTTTCTTCAGGCTATTAGGTTTCTACAGACTGTATTTCATTCCTTAGCACCTACTGTTGCTTGGCAACAGCATCCAATTTACAAGAGCCCAGCCCAGTGAGTGGCTAGCTACCTAAAACTTTTCTGTTAAGATACACTGAGAGCCAGAACAGTTTAATTCTGATGTAGAGCAATTCTTAAAAAAAAAATCATTCTACCTATTATTTTGTCTGTGATTATTTTTCAGTTAAAATAAAAACATCATACCCATCAACGGGTCTTAATTTTACTTGTAATGGGATGGAGGGAGTTCCTGGGGACCACAAGAGACCCTTGTTAAAAATTCACTTTCAAAGAGAAGGGGTGTGTGTGTGTGTGTGTAGAACAGTAGTGTCTCATGGGTCCAACTGAGATCGGAACCTCCTATACTAGGTGCTGTATGTACACATAGAGGCACAGAGAAGTGAAGTGACTTGGCCATGGTCACAGAGCAGGTTAGTGAAGAGTTGAACGCTGTGCTATGCTATCAATATATTCCCTACATTCATAGAATATAGAATATCAGGGTTGGAAGGGACCTCAGGAGGTCATCTAATCCAACCCCTGCTCAAATCTCCAACTAAATCATCCCAGCCAGGGCTTTGTCAAGCCTGACCTTAAAAACTTCTAAGGAATGAAATTCCACCACCTCCCTAGGCAACCCATTCCAGTGCTTCACCACCCTCCTAGTGAAAAAGTGCTCCAGCCCCCTAATCATTTTTGTTGCCCTCCACTGGCCTCTTTCCAATTTTTCCACATTCTTCTTGTAGTGTGGGGCCCAAAACTTGACACAGTACTCTAGATGAGACCTCACCAATGTTGAATAGAGGGGAATGATCATGTCCCTCGATCTGCTGGCAATGCCCCTACTTATACAGCCCAAAATGCCGTTGGCCTTCTTGGCAACCAGGGCACACTGTTCATTCATATCCAGCTTCTCGTCCACTGTAACCCCTAGGTCCTTTTCTGCAGAACTGCTGCCTAGCCATTCGGTCCCTAGTCTGTAGCAGTGCATGGGATTCTTCCGTCCTAAGTGCAGGACTCTGCACTTGTCCTTGTTGAACCAGGTCAGATTTCTTTTGGCCCAATCCTCTAATTTGTCTAGGTCCCTCTGTATCCTATCCCTACCTTCTAGCGGATCTACCACTCCTCCCAGTTTAGTGTCATCCACAAACTTGCTGAGGGTGCAGTCCATGCCATCCTCCAGATCATGAATGAAGATATTGAACAAAAGCGGCCCCAGGACCGACCCTTGGGGCACTCCAGTTAATACCGGCTGCCAACTATACATGTAACCATTGATCACTACCTATTGAGCCCGATGATCTAGCCAGCTTTCTATCCACTTTATAGTCCATTCATCTAGCCCATACGTCTTTAACTTGCTGGCAAGAATACTGTGGGAGACCGTATCAAAAGCTTTGCTAAAGTCAAGGAATGACACATCCACTGCTTTCCCCTCATCCACAGACCCAGTTATCTCATCATAAAAGGCAATTAGGTTAGCCAGGCATGACTTGCCCTTGGTGAATCCATGCTGACCGTTCCTGATCACTTTCTTCTCCTCTAAGTGCTTCAGAATTGATTCCTTGGGGACCTGCTCCATGATTTTTCTAGGGACTGAGATGAGGCTGACTGGCCTGTAGTTCCCCGGATCCTCCTCCTACCCTTTTTTGAAGATAGGCACTACATTAGCCCTTTTCCAGTCATCCGGGACCTCCCCCGATCACCATGAGTTTTCAAAGATAATGGCCAATGGCTCTGCAATCACCTTGTTCAGAAGCGGAGAATGAATGTTTCCAGCTTAATATGTTTGCTTTCCCAGTGGTGCTGCCTCCATCTTTGGTGCTTCATATGTAACTTTTTTGTTTAAATGGGAAAACAAATGAATAGATTCACTTTTTTCCTTAGCCTTGCTTTCTGCAAGCAAATGTTTATCTTTCAGTCAGTGGCAGTTTGCCTTGGTGAGCTCATTAGGGTTAGGCCCAGGAGGTTATCTTTTTTATATTCTTTCAAATTTCTTACATCAGAAATGTTGAATTAGGAAATTGAGGTTTACAGATAACTATGTAAAATAATTGAGTCCTGTAACATTCTAAGCTTCTCATACTAAAGCCTTGTATTTTGCATCTTGTCCACACATTGGACTGGATCCTGACCACCCCTAATCAAATAAAAATTTCAGCACCTGGATCACACCCTTTTTTGTCTTTTCTTTAGGCCTTGGTATATTGATAAGTATGCCTGTCAGAACAACCAAAGACTAGAAATGGGAGAAACACAGCGGCTTTGGTTTGCAGATGTTTGTGCAAATTTGATATAGACTCAAGTAATGAAGTTTAGATTCGAAATTGGAACCCAATTTGAACTTTTCCCAAAATTTGGAATTGTTCCTGGATTTGTTGTTCCAGTTTCACCTGTAGTGGAGAACCACAGTGTTTTGCACTGGAATTAGATCTGAATCTAAATTTCCCTGATGTATGTTCTCTACCTTCATCACTTTAGATCTGGTGTTCAAGCTCAGGCCATTTCCATTGTGAACCTTTTCATTTAGTTTTATGGTTTTAGGAAACTCTGAAGCTGGGTCTGTTTTTTCCCTTTTCCTTATGGAATGCCTTCTCCAGGTAGCAAAAGCCCTGCAGATTAGCTGTTGTAGAATCTCATGATTTTGTACTGTAGCCATTAGAAGACAGAAACAGGAGACCTGGGTTCTATTCATGATTCTTCCACTGACTTACTGTGTGACACTGGGCAAAGTCCTTTAGCTTCTCTACGTTTCACTTTTCCCAATTTTCCTATCTTCATGCAATGCCTTGAAAACCCTGTAGGAAGATGCTATGTGTATGTGTGCCAGTATTATTTTTATTTCTCTTGTGAATTTCACCAGGCTGAATATGCCTCTATATGGGAAAAATAAAATAGAATTTTTTAGAATAATGTGATGTTGAATGTTATAATGTTTTTTAAAGAAGCAAGTCAGCAGTTTCAAAAACAATAATTGTATATTGGCATGTAGGCAACAAGACTTCTAGAATATTTTGTGTCCCTTGTGTGTATATACCAGAATTATAATGATCTGTACATTCAACATGATTTTTCTCACTCAGATTGAAGCATGCATTTCTCATTTGACAGAATATCTTCATGAAGCCAGGGCTACATTCCAATGCCATTAGTGAGAAATTTGTAGTTTCATGTCAATTCGATCATTGACTTCTTAACTGGAAGTACAGTGCACGATCAACTCCCATAGATTTCAATAGGACTTGCACAGATTGGGGCATGACACCAATGATTTGTGGTCTGGAAAACATGCCTTACAGTGACAGAAGGAGCTCAGTCTATTTAGCTTATCAAAAAGAAGGCTAAGAAGCAAATTAGTCATGGTCTAGAAGTACCTATGCAGGGAGAAGATACTTGGTATTAGAATGCTAATTAATCTAGCAGACAAAGCGATGGCAAGATCCAGTGGCTGGAAGTTAAAGTCACAACACTCAAACTGGAAAGAAGATGCAATTCTTTAACAGCAAGAGTAATTAACCACTAGCACAGAGTATCTGGTAAGTTCTCCATCACTTTGTGTATTTACATCAACACTAAATCTCTTTCTAAAATGTATAGCGTAGTTCATCCTCAAATTGTTGGGCTAAATGTAGAAATCACTGGATGAAATTTTGAAACTTTTGTTGTTCAGGAAGTTGGACTAGAATGCTAGAAGTTACTAATATTCCCTTCTAGCCTTAAAAATCTATGAAACTCATTGTACATATGCCACCGAACAGCCAGAGACCCAGGATAAAATTTAAAATTGGTGACCTAGAGGTGAAAAGCTCTGTTTTAGCTTCTTTTTTAGAGAGGACTAGTGGGTTGAATAACCCACATATCACTAATCTATATTTTAGTTCTGAGTGAATGAAATTTCTAAAAGCTGGCAACCCCTAGAACAATATTTTAAAAAGATATAAGACCCTCATAACAAATAAATTAGACGCATCCTATAGTACATAGAGAGGCATAGTCTAGCAGCCTTAAAGGAATGAGAACCAGGAATTTCTGTGTTCTAATCCCAGCTCTCATGCTTGTACTTGTCTCTGGCCTTGGGTAAATCACCTAGTATATTTACTTCAGTGTCCCCGTATGTAAAATCAGGCTACCTTAGAAAATTGTTCTGAGAATCAATTAGTAAATGAGATAGATTCAGTCCAATATCTAGCTTCTGTCTATTTAATGCCATAGAGCATTCAGGTGGAAAATTAGGGAGGTAACAAGGCTGAGGTGTTGCCAAGTATTTTAGGGACATGTATAGAGGTGTGGGTGTAATTTAAAGTAGGGGAAGCGACTTTATCTTAACCATTTAGTTAGAGTGTTAGCCACTACATGGATGTTTGGAATAGTGCTAAATAGCCAAAAAAGCAATTAGAACTTTCTCTTGACACATCCTGTTTTTAACTTTCCCAGCTCTTGCCTCTTCCAAGCCTTGGGTGACAAAAAGGAGGCTAACTCCACTTAAGCAGCAAATAGTGCATTCCAAATTGATGCAATATAACTCCATTGGCACACATCCCCACTTTCTGCCTTACTTACCCCACCATGTATGTCAATGATGAATAGAACTCATTACAGTTTTTTCTGTCATGAAAAAAATCCTAATAATCACAAATTCCTGGAAGTTAAAGAGACAGAAGAGGTCTACTGGTCCCATCCAGTTAATCTTTCTACTAATGCAGGGTTGTCCCCCAAAATACGATTCTAGAGTCTTGTGCAGTCTAGTTCGCAAGTAATGAGGCTTCCATCTTTTCCTTTGGGATTTATATCACAGCCTAATAGATCTCACTCTCAGAAAGTTTCCTGATATATATTCCTGAAGAATTTCTGGCTCATATTTGTGCAGACTTTTGGTCTGGATTTATTCCTTCTTTCCTTACTGTAAATACGAATGCTGAGAGCCATATTTTTTACCTTTAGCATTGGAGTGCAGCCCTGGCTTCATCAAAATATTCTGTCAAATTTGTGCCTCGAACAGAGAAAGATCACTGAGAATGGAAAATTTCTTACTGATAATTTCCTCTCTGCTAGCGGCATCGCCTACAATTCTGGACATCTGGATTGCTCTCCTCTCTCTGCAGCTCACAGAGATGAATCTGTGTTCTGGCACCGTATAGTGGGGCTGTGCCCCCTCTGCTCCTGCTTGCTGCTAGATGAATTATTCCCATGCTGTAAAATTTGCATAACATCACTATTAACAAATATTCCAGAGATGGCAAAATAACTACAGTAACTCCTCACTTAAAGTTGTCCTGGTTAACATGGTTTCATTGTTACGTTGCTGATCAATTAGAGAACATGCTCGTTTAAAGTTGCACAATGCTCCCTTATAATGTTGTTTGGCAGCCACCTGCTTTGTCCATTGCTTGCAGAAAGAGCAGCCGTTGGAGCTAGCTGTTGGAGGCTTGGAACCAGGGTGGACTGGAAGCCCCCCATCGGCTCCCCCTATCAGGTCCCCGCTCCCCTAAGTTCCCTGTGCGGCAGCCGCCCAGCAGGCTATCAATTGACAGGCAGTTCAGCTATCCCTCCCTCCACTGCCATATGCTGCTCCCAGGAGCCTCCTGCTTGGAATGGGCTGAGATATTGGTATCCTAACTTCCTTGAGGGATGGGCAAAAGGTGTTTTGTTTTGAGAGCCGTGTCTTATCCCAGACCACAATGTGAGGGGTGTCCTGACAACTGAGGTCAATGTATCGTTTGTACATTGGTGGAGTTGTGGTGGAGTATGAGTGGATTTTTAATTTTTCATGGTTGTGGTGCAGGTGCTTAGAGGCTGTCAGAATGAGAGAAACTGGCGATATGGACAGGTGAAACCAAGAATGGAAACCATAGATGGTGTAAAAAGGACTCTGGTGGATTGATTTGTGGTCAGAATTATTGTATGTAAACTTGGTAAAGTGAAGAAGTGATGGTAACTGATAAAGCGGCAGAGATGATGCTCCAGAATTCGGTTTACTTATTGTGTCTTCGCATAGGCTGAGGAGGCTCATAGATTAACGTTCAAGAGCTTGAACAATTCCTACCAACGATGGGAAATGAACTGCGATTCTTGGTTAGATGTAATATCCAGTGGTAAACCCTGGAGCTTGAAGATGTGATTAAAAATAGTTGGGCTGTCACCTCTGTAGTAGAGATTTTCCTGCAGAGGACAAAAAAAGACATCATTATGAGGAGGTCAACGATAACTATTGTGGCCAAGTGGCCTTGGGAATTGGAGTGATCAATAATAAAGTCCATAGAGAGAGATGACCAGAGTTGAGATAGAGTCATCAGTGAAACCAAACTGCCCAGGGTTTCTGCTTATGAGGTTTTTGTCAAAGCACATATGTTGCAGGAATTGATTTAAGACTTTATAGACTGATGTAGTTTTGACCACCAGAAATGACGAGAGACTAACTTCATCATTTTCCAGTGACTGAAATGGCCAGCCAGGGACGAGTAGTGACATAGCTGGAGTAGGGCTAGATGTGGTTGGCCATTGGGGACATAGATCCAATCTTTTAACAGGAGAACCCCATTCTTGACTGTGATATTTGAGTTGGGGGCCGGGTGTGTAGTGGTCAACAACAGTAATACCACAAATGGATGGAGGCAGGAAAGACTTCACAAGAGACAAAAAATCATTGTTCACCTATACATTGACAAAAGGCAGGCTTCAAGACTGTGGCAGGCTGTAGGGGTCTATTCCTTTTGTCCAGGTATTTGTTCTTGCGAGACAACACATCAGGCTTGCCATTCCAGGTACAAGGGTGATAGGTGAGGGTAAAACCAAACTGGGAGGAAAAAGGATCAGTTTGTTTGAAGATGATTGAGTACCAAATGGATGTATTGGTCATGGAGGGCTTGGTTTTTCAAGAAGATGATGATGTCATCTAAATAAATCACTACAAACTGGTCCCGAACATCTCTAAAGAAGTCATTGACAAAGTGCTGGAATGTGGTTGGGGCATTGGAAAGGCTGACGAGCATGACAAGATATTCATAATGGCCATCCAGGTGTAAAACACTGTCATTCACTCATCGCCTTCTTAAAATCAGACTAGATTGTAAGCACCACAAAGATCAAGCTTGATGAATGTTTTAGTGGAGCTGACCCTCTCCAATAGTTTTGCTGATCAAAGACAAGGGTTAGCTATTCTTGATGATAATGTTGTTCAGGGCTCAACAGTCTACACAGAGATGGAAGGAGCCATCCTTCTTTTTGACAAGCGTATTCAGAGTCCTGGTGGAGGATGTAGACAGACAGGTAAAGTTTTTTGCCAGGTTCTCATGAAGGTATTCCTGTAGGGCCTGGAATTCTGGTTTGACAAGGGATAAATCCATTCAAATGGAATTTTGGCCCTGGGCTGTAGCTCACTGGGACAGACACAGGACTGATGTGGGGGTAGGATGTCAGCATTTCTTTTGTCAAACACATTGGCAAAATCTCAATATTTTGCAGGGATTGGTAAATTGTTACCTTATTGAATTTGCTGGACACAGAAGACAGTGGCCTTCCCCACACTGTTTCTTGTTTCCTTGGTGCCTGACTTAGCTAAACATCATTGCTGGCAGTAGCCCGACTCACACTGTACCTCTTGAATCTTCCAGAAGATATTTGGATCAGGGACCAAGAGCCAGGGGATGCCAAGTATTATGTGGAAGTGGAGTGAGTTGATCAAGTTAAATTACAGGGTTTCTTGGTGGTTTTGGATTTCAAACCAAAGGGGCATAGATTCATGGGTAACAGGACCTGAGAACAGTATCAATCAGTTCCACCAGGTCTGGGGTGAGCTTTCTTTGTACCAGAAGTTGGTTAGCCTTATCAAATCCAGCATTCATAAAATTACTGGAGACTTTACAATCCACAAGTGCAAATTGAGAGCAGTTCACCTCATGTGTAGACGGGACACAGAGACGGAGCAAGACTTGCAGGTGGGGATGACAACAGTCCACAGCTGTTAAAGTTGGCTTGGGGCACCCAATTTGGTGATTATGTCAAGCTGTGACCCTTCTAAAGGGGCTTTATGTGGTTATTACCCTGATCTGCTGCAGGTCTGGATTTGAGGGAGCATTTGGTGGCAAGACAGCCTTGTCCACCACAGTATAGGTAAAGGCCGTTCTGTCACTGATACTCCTTCTCCCAGTCCGTGAGGTGTCTTTGCATCACGTTGATCTTCACAGGCTGTCACCCTGGGACTGGCTGAGGTAGTAGCTGGAATGGGACCAGACTAGACTGGGGTAGAACATATACCCTTTTTTCCCGTTGGCGCTATTTGAACAGTTGGTTCTCAATCTGTATGCATAGTTCAGTGTCTGAGTTCAACACTGTGGGGGCCTGAGGGGGGCGGTCTACCCAGGCCTACTCATTTTTATGTCATCTGTTAGACCCTGACGGAAATGATAGATCTGTGCCTCCTCATTTATTCCATGTCAGTGAGCAAACGTTGAATATAGGTGGCATATGCCAAGATGGACCAATGGCCTTGTTTAAGAAACTGCAGGGCAGCGCTGGTGATATGAGCACAGTTTGGACCATCGAATATGAGTGAGACGGCATGGAGGAACTTGTCAAAATTGCCAAGGACCTGGCTGGACTGCTCTGGGAGAGGAAAGGTGCAGTCTAGCACTTCACCAGTCAATAAATTGATAACCAGCCCCACTTTGGCCTGATTAGTGGGTTACATCTCAGTGCACATCAGGAAAAACAGATGGCATTGGTTGAGGAACCTGCGGAACTTCTGGTAGTTCCCATCCAACTTCCCTGGCAGCAGGGCCTTCAGGCCTTGTTCTAAAGGTACTGCATCTGGCTACACTGGGGGTACTGGGTTGTCGGGATCTGTGAGCAGAGAGGGTGTTCTCCAGTTGGAGCTGGGCACGTTGGCTCTGGAGGCACTGAATTAACTCCGACATCTCAGTAGCAGACGTGACAGAGGTTTCCATCTCAGTTGCTTGACCAAGCATGAAAAGGGCAATCTGCTGAAATGGTCAGAGTTGCCAGGTGAGACAGAAGCAGATGAAAGCTGGAATAGGGTCTGGCTGGCGTGGGAACAGGCATGGGCTGGAGCAGGAGCAAAGGTAGTCTGTTGAAACTACTGGCAGGGGGAATGTTCCTGGCCAGTTAGTGATGAGCAGACTGGAGAGACTGTTTCTCTTTGGAGCCTATATACCTGCCTTGGGATCACAAGAATGGAACCTTACCTGTGGATTGGGTGAACCCTGCGGGTAATTGATGACTCATTGCATTTGAGCAGGCTCAGTCTCAAAGGTAACTCAGCGATGAGTCATGATGGCCACGAGACCCTGAGCCAACACAGAAGAATTGTCTTCTGTATGGACACTGAAGTCACTTAATACAAATCTGGAGAATGCACAAAACAAGCAATTTGTAGCCCAATATTTACCTTGGCCAATTAAAATATACAGCAACATATTCCTATATTAGTACAGTGATCCAAAGCTGGATGCTTGCATAACAAAAGGACAAAGGGCTGGAGTGTGCGTGGGTAGAAGTAGTTGAAAGAAGCAATTTACCCAAGAAGTGGTTGTAATTTTCATTTGGACTCCTACTATTTGCCCTTATCACCTTTATGTTCTACATTGTTCTTCCCTGACCTTGGTATAGTGGCACTGTATGATGCATTCCCCATGTGGCTGGAGGCAGAAGCCAGTCTCATTCTTTGAATTGGTCACTGTCGTGCGGCAAAGTGAGGTAAATGTATTTCTGTTTTTCACTTCAGTCTGTTTTGCAGGATGACTTGGAAATGCGGTGCTTTCATCTTGGATGTGATGCTTTTTTGAGAATATCATGCCCACAACAAGGTGTAGCAAAAGAGAAATTCAACTAATAGGCAAACCATAAAGAGTTCAGATTTGTTTCCAGGCACAGTGGTTTATTGGTTATTTTTCACTTGTTTCTGCATTACGTTGTTTTGATGATCTTGGCAGGGATCTGTCACTCTATGTAGGTATAATTGAAACTTGTTTCCCCTGAGGAATCACTCTGCCATTTGGTTGATTTGTTTACTGACATTGACAGAGATCTTAATGGCTTTTAAAACACAATTTGTGCATCACTGAATATGCACCAAAAAGGAAAATAAGATTAATGTATTGGTAAAGTGAGGTTCTCTTCGCAGTGCTTTGGCGGTGTCATAAAGTCTCCACCTGAGCAAGTCATTGTAGGTTCAGAAATTGTATGAGATCCCTATGCAATCTACATCTTCACTTTGTTGTTGCTTTTTATGTTCAGGGCTTTGACTACAGATTCTCTAAAAGGTAGAATATAAAGAATTGTTTGTAGCCTCCAGAGCTGTTTGACCACCTTTTCCATTGTGTTTTGTCTTCATCTTAAGCCAAATTGAGGCTGATATAATATAGATGTAATCAGTGAAATATCTCTTTGGGAGGGGTCTTCAGCATTATAGCGTTTAACAGTACCAAACACTATAGTAGTTACTATTGATTATTACAAAACATCTACTTCCATAAATTCATGCTGCGCATTACAAACATGGGCCCTACTTCAGCAATGGTATTTAAATATTTGCCTAGTTTTAAGCACATGAATAGTCTTTTTGAAGTCAATGGGTCTACCCACAACATCTGGGCAGGAAATGGTTTTCCTATCCATTGAAAATTTTTAAGGTTTCAAAAATGTTCCCATTCTGCATTGGGATGAAACTAAGACCTTCTTAAATTTTAGGTGAAAAACCATAGAGCATGCCCAGAATAGCCCCATGGGCAGGGCACTCACCTGGAATTGAGACCCTGTTCTGCCTGTTGAGGGCAAGGGACTTAAATCTGGGTCTCCCCCATTCCAGGTGAGTGCTCTGATCATCAGGCTGTCTGAGGTGGGCTAGTCTCTTGTTCTCATTTTGACCAGAAATCCCATCCTAAACCTAAGAAAGCTTCCCAACAATACTTTTGTTGAAACTGACAAAAAAAGTTTTGGTTTAGAGAAATTTGCATTTTTCAATGAAAAACTATTTCATTGTGAAATTTGCAACCAGCTCTACTACTAATATGCTTAAGTACTTTGCTGAATTGGGGTTATGGACATAAACACAGATTTTGTGCTCTGACAAGCATAAAAACAAACGACAAGACACAGGACAGTGAGTGAATTATTAATGAAGAGAAGGAGGCATTTCTTGAAATGTTGATTCAAAGATGAATAGGATGCTATTTTTAATATCCCAAAAGGTATGGGCTCAGTTCTTCAAGAGATTGTCCACATAGATTCTGCTCTTTGTGCACATGAGCATAAGACTGGATTATTTTCAACAGCCATGTCTGTTGGGGGTTATGCCTGTGCTCTCAGTGTCCTCTTGCTCCGCATAGCAGTGCGCATAAAGAACAGGGCAGCCATAATCTTCACTCAGTTCCTTCTTCTCTCCCATGGCTGCAAGGTAGAGCCCTGTAGCTCTTAACCACATTCCATAGCAAGTGAAATGAGACTTCACATGTTGGATGTTGTGGGAGCATTATCCTTTTACTTGAATAGGACCAATCCATTCAGGTGTGCACCTGGACTCTTCTCTATATTTGCTGAAAGGGGTAAGGAACAGCCTGTATCTTCCCAGAGATGAAGTGGGTCTTGGACTGTGTCAGGAGTTGCTCTGGTTTGGCTAAGAAAGAGCCACCTGGACAGATTAGAATTCATTCCACCAGAGTTCAGGTGACTGGCCTCCAGTCTGCTTGGGTAGCATTCCCACAGCAGAGATATGTAGATAAGCAATGTGAAGTTTATCCAGACCTTTACTACTCATTATTATCCAGACCTTTACTACTCATTATTCTTTGGTAAAAGCTTTCAGAGCAGTTGCTAGTTCAGTTAGGTATCCTACAGTCACTCTTGAAATGGGCCTCTGCTCACCAGCCTCCTAGCACTGGGTTAACAGCTTGTTAGTCACCAAGAATAGAAAGTCTGTGGACAATCACTCGAAGAAGAAAGAGAACAATTATTTGCCTTGCAGTAACTGTGATTCTTCCAGATGGGTTGTCCACACAGATTCTGAATCCTGCCTTTCATCCCCACTGATCAGTGTCCTGCTCGTGGGGGATTCTTATTAGAAAAGGACCTGAGGGCAGGTTATGGCTGCCCTGCCCTTTATGCTCTCATCTATGGGAAGTGAGAGGAAGCTCAGTGCAGGCGTGGCTTCCACGGGCACTGCTGTGTTGCATGCATGGGGCATGTGTGCACCAAAAGTGAAATATGTGTGGAGAGTCACAGTTACTGCAAGGTAAGTAACCATTCTGTCCTGTGTTGGGTGAAAGTTCAGACAGACTATTTTATCAGAATGTGTTAGTACCTTCCTAATTATTATTCTTTGAAACACATTCTTATCATTCAGGCAGATGGAGTTTGCCACGATTTCGCTTATTAGTGATTGTGAACATCACAAAGAGATGTGTTTTGAGAATTTTGCTGATTTTGTAAGTTGTTTGTCAGTTTGCACATACATAACTGAGATCCAAACTGAGGCTGACCTCAAATCAAAACTATAGCATAATATCATCTTGCCTTTGTTACTGTATCCCTCTTCAGTAGAGCTTACTGATTTTGGTACCACAATGATATTAGAGTTACATTATTTATATTGCCTTTTTTATCCAGGGATTGTAACATGCTTTATAACAATGGCTAAGCAGCACTATCCTCAGTTTTACTGCTGGCAAAATTGAGGCCGAGGTAGGTTATGGATTTGTCCAGAATCACACAGTAAGCCATTGGTAAAGTCAGTGATAGAAACCATGTCATCTTATTCTCAGTTGCGTGCTCTAATTGCCAAATTAAATAGCATATATCTTGATGATACTTATTTAACTGATCTCTCTATTGCCTTGTAGTGCCAAGAACAAGAATTTTGGCCACTGGTGGAGCATCATATAATAAAGAAATCTTACAGGTAAGGGTAGATCGCTGAGTTTGTTAAGAAAATTACATTGCACTGGATATTAACAGCTTTGGCAGAGGTTTATATTGGTGTATTGAGTTTGCCGCCTCTATAGCTGCACATAAGATTGAGAGTATTTGAGATTTTAAGAGCTATTTTTCAAATTTTGAGATCTTGTGTGGAGTGTGTTAACAAAATTATAATAATTTCTCCCCGTGTTTTACAGGTTAATCCAATGCTAATTTCAAATTGAGTTCTGAAGAGTATTTACAATTGACTAGTTTTGTGAAAGTATCTTAAATGCTGATAACCTCCAAGTCTCATAACTTAAGTCACATCATTTCAGCAACCAAACCAAAGAGGTGTTGGTAAGAGTGCATTTAAGGTGAGATTTTTAAAAATGTTCAGCGTTGGACCATTAATTTCAATGAGAGCAGAGTTAGGCTGAACACCTTTGAAAATCTCAGCCATAATGTCTATGGGAGTGGTGGAGGCTGAAGTCCTCTATTCACCCACAGGACACTTACAGCATAGGCAGTATCAGTACAATCTACTGCATACTGCCCCACCAATGCACATCAGTCCCATTGTGAAGGGATCACCTCTAGGTGATGAGAAAGTAGTTTAGTCTCCCTGGCCCTTTAGTCATCAACCTCTCTCCTGAGATTGATAATTAGTGCTAGTTGTGGTGGTGTATTTGTGACAAGGGCAGTTGTCCAGTAGGAACTGGACTGATCTTGCTCATTTATTTCACACCTACCACAGAACAGCTTTGAGACTACAAAGGTCTTTGACAAAATGACTCACCAGCCAATGTGCCGCTTTGTGGCTTGGTGCGGCAGCGTTAGAGTTTTCCTCGCTATCGTCTCGGTGACACACCATTGGGGTCTGCTGGGTGCCACCTTTGTCTTGTGACTCAACTCTCTGGCTAGGCCATGGTTTAGTCTCACCACTTTCGAGGTAAGTGAGAGTCCTGTCCAAATATAGTCTGGTGGCCTTGTGCCAGGGATTCAGCCTCACTGTAGGCCCACTAGACCTTTTGACCCTGGTCTGGGGCTTTCACCAGTCCTTTCACTGTGGCCTATAGGACAACCAAGTCCATCCTTCTATCCTGGGTTTCAGCCTCGGGCCCCTGCAGCAGGCTATTAAGATCTGCTTCTTCAGACTTCCTGCTTCTTCCCTGGGCTTCTATCTACTGCAGTCTGCCTCTAGGCCTTCTTCCCCAACCCCTTTCAGGCCTCAGAGGAAAGATAACAAAGGAAAAGCACAACACAGAAATAGTCCAAACATGTCTCTGGCCTCCCTCTTTCAGTGTCCTCAGAGCTATTGCACAGTGTTTTCAGGAAGCTCTGCCAGCTTCATCCTCCCTTCCTGGGAGCCAATGAAGAGAGGTCTGTCCACCTCCCAGGGTTGGGACCTTCTGAACTGGGCTCCTGCAAGATTAGCATGCCTCCCAGGGGTGGCGAAGCAAGGCTGCCTGAGCCCAAAGTTGTATAGGCAGTTTTGCCTGGTGTGGGGTTTGTACACCCCATCACAGTCTTGGTCATTATGGAATTGATCCAGATTTGAGCTCATGACTTAGAAGTGAAAGGCTCCATATTTCCCGAGTCATCCAGAATCCCTTTTCTCAGTTTTGTATGACAATAGGGCTTAAAGTGGATTGGGACAAGAGAAAAAAAATGACACATGTTGCTTGTTGCTGTTATTTCTCTTTGTCTGTTGTATCTGCTCTGGCTATTCTAGCCAACAACTTGACATAAGGAAGATTAAAAACTATGGGCCAGATTGATTTGTGCTTGTGTAATTCCACTAAGGCAACACCAGGGTTGAACTTGGGCCAGTACATTTAGTGGGAGTGAAACCTTAGTTTCTAAAGCTATATATACACCCTAGAGCCATTTGTAGAGCTCCTCACTGTTATATCTAGGCAAGGAGCTAGATGTTTTTCACAATACATTTGTACACAGTGAAACAAACTTAGAAAGGGGGAAATAAAGTTACAGAACTTGCAGTTTAAGTATAATAAAACTGCTATTAAAACTTGTTAGAAGTGTCTTAAAATAATATGATCAATATAGTGCCATTCCTTTAATTTAATCACTGGTTAATTGGATCCTTTAAAATTTAATCAAAACCTCAGGAAACAATGTGTTTTCAAGTTATTGTTATTGCTTTTGGATAATTCATTCTGGGGCTATAGAAAGCTGTCACTTAATAACCTCATTTTATACATACCAAAGGTAACACTCAAGAATATCTGTTAAGAACATAAGAATGACCATACTGGGTCAGACAAGGTGTTCATTTATCCCAGTATCCTGTCTTCTGGTAATGGCCAATGCCAGATGCTTCAAAGAGAATGAACAGAACCAGGCAATCATCAAGTGATCCATCCCTTGTCGTCCAATCCCACCATCTGGAAGTTAGAGGCCTAGGGA
This sequence comes from Trachemys scripta elegans, assembly GCF_013100865.1. Lineage (NCBI taxonomy): Eukaryota > Metazoa > Chordata > Testudines > Emydidae > Trachemys > Trachemys scripta. Next base: position 14,539,351 of record NC_048299.1, on the reverse strand, counting down.
CAGAGCATGGGATTGCATCCCTGACCATCTTGGCTAATAGCCATTGATAGACCTATCCTCCATGAATTTATCTAATTCTTTTTTGAATTCAGTTACAGTTTTGGAATTCACAACATCCCCTGGCAATGAGTTCCACATAGGGTGACCAGACAGCAAGTGTGAAAAATCGGGATAGGGGTGGGGGTAATAGGCACCTATATAAGAAAAAGCCCCAAATATCGACCCCAGATAGGGACATCTGGTCACCTTCCACGGGTTGACTGTTTGTTTTAAGCCTGCTGCCTGTTAATTTCATTGGGTGACTCCTGGTTCTTGTGTTATGTGAAGGAATAAATAACATTTCCTTATTCACTTTCTGCACACCATTCATGGTTTTATAGACCTTTATCATATCCCCCCTTTGTTGTCTCTTTTACAAACTGAACAGTTTTATAATCTCTCTTCATATGGAAGCTGTTCCATATGAATAATCATTTCTGTGGCCCTTTTCTGTAGCTTTTTTTGCAACAGTGTTACTCTGTTGACTCATATTTAGCTTGTGATCCATTATGACCTTCAGATCACTTTCCGCAGTACTCCTTCCTAGGCAGTCATTTCCCATTATTTATGTGTGCAACTGATTGTTCCTTCTTAAGTGGAGTACTTTGCATTTGCCCTTACTGAGGGACCCCAGTCATTATGCCCTTCCAGCATGACTGTGAACCACAGATAACTACTCTCTGGGAACGGTTTTCCACCCAGTTATGCACCCACCTTATAGTAGCTCCATCTAGGTTGCATTTCCCTAGTTTATGAGAAGGTCATGTGAGACAGTATCAAAAGCGTTACTAAAGTCAAGATTCACTACGTCTGCCGCTTCCCCCCATCCACACGGCTTGTTACCCTGTCAAAGAAAGCTATCAGGTTGGTTTGACATGATTTGTTCTTGACAAATCCATGCTAACTGTTACTTATCGCTTTATCTTCTAGATGTTTGCAAATTGATTGCTTAATTATTTGTTCCATTATCTTTCCGGGTACAGAAGTTAAGCTGACTGGTCTGTAATTCCCTGGGTTGTCCTTATTTCCCTTTTTATAGATTGTCACTATATTTGCCCTTTTCCAGTCTTCTGGAATCTCTCCTGTCTTCCATGACTTTTCAAAGATAATCGCTAATGGCTCAGATATCTCCTCAGTCAGCTCCTTGAGTATTCTAGGGTGCATTTGATCAGACCCTGGTGATTTGAAGACATCTAACTTGTCTAAGTAATTTTTAACTTGTTCTTTCCCTATTTTAGCCTCTGATCCTACCTCATTTTCACTGGCATTCACTATGTTAGACGTCCAATCACCACCAACCTTCTTGGTGAAAACTGAAATAAAGAAGTCATTAAGCACCTCAGCCATTTCTACATTTTCTGTTATTGTTTTTCCCTCCTCACTGAGTAACAGGCCTACCTTGTCCTTGGTCTTCCTCTTGCTTCTAATGTATTTGTAGAATTCTTTCTTGTTACCCTTTATATCTCTAGCTAGTTTGATCTGGGGCAAAAATCTGTCTGGGGATTGGTCCTGCTTTGAGCAGGGGGTTGCACTAGATGATCTCCTGAGGTCCCTTCCAACTCTGATATTCTATGATTCTATGATCTTGCTTTGTGCCTTGGCCTTTCTAATTTTGTCCCTACATACTTGTGTTATTTGTTTATATTCATCCTTTGTAATTTGACCTAGTTTCCACTTTTTGTAGGACTCTTTTTTGATTTTTAGATCATTGAAAATCTCCTGGTTAAGCCAGGGTGGTCTCTTTCCATACTTCCTATCTTTCCTACACAGTGGGATAGTTTACTGTTCTGCCCTTAATAATGTCTCTTTGAAAAACTGCCAACTGTCTTCAATTGTTTTTCCCCTTAGATTTGCTAGTTCTTCGCAGTCTGCTTTGGACTTAAACTATCTTGAGTAATTCAGTATCATCTGCAAAATTTGCCTTCTCACTGTCTATCCCTTTTTTGCAGAACATTTATGAATATGTTGAACAGCAGTGGTCCCAGTACAGATCCCTGGGGGACACAGTTATTTACCTTTCTCCATTCTGAAAATAGACCATTTATTCCTACCCATTGTTTCCTGTCTTTTAACCAGTTACTGATCCATGAGAGGCCCTTCTGTCTTATCCTATGACTGCTTACTTGGCATAAGAGCCATTGGTGAGAGACCTTGTCAAAGGCTTTCTTAAAGTCCCAAGTACTCTATATCCACTAGATTACTCTTGTTCACATGTTTTGACCTCCTCAAAGAATTCTAATAGATTGGTGGGGCATGATTTCCCTTTATAGAAGCTGTATTGACTCTTCCCTGACAAATCATGTTCATCTATGTGTCTAATAATTCTGGTCATTACTATAGTTTCGACCAATTTGCCTGGTACTGAAGTTAGACTTACTAGCCTGTAGTTGCCAAGATCATCTCTGGAACCTTTTTTAAAAATTGGTGTCACATTAGCTGTCCTCCAGTCATCTGGTACAGAAGCTGATTTAAGTGATAGGTTACACACCACAGTTAGTAGTTCTGAAATTTCATATTTGAGTTCCATCAGAACTCTTGGGTGAATACCATCTGGTGACTTAGGCCTGCCTAATTATACTTTGACACTTGATTTGCCAGAGTCTATGCTCCTTTCTATTTTCTTGTTTTAAAATATAGTCCTTAATGTCTATACTAGGGAGTTTTTCCTTTTACATCTTTGACTCTTGATGAATGACTGCATGAAACATGTGGTGAAATGTTTGTTCTTTATTTTTGACATTGAAAAGTTCTATCTGTTACTTTTGGAGTCACTCACGAGGAAGAAATCACACATTCTAAATGGTTTGTTATATACATGAATTTATGAATAAGCTTAAATTCGATCACCAAGCCATGGAAAAAGAAGAACTGGAGTACTTGTGGCACCTTAGAGACTAACAAATTTATTAGAGCATAAGCTTTCGTGGACTACAGCCCAAAGTAATTGTTATTATAAATTTGTTAGTCTCTAAGGTGCCACAAGTACTCCTGTTCTTCTTTTTGCGGATACAGACTAACACGGCTGCTACTCTGAAGCCATGGAAAGGACGTCTTGATCAATTTTCCATTTGTCCCCTAAAATAGAGTTTCATGTGATGCTTGATATAGATGGATCCTTAGAAATGCTTACTTTACAATGCTACCTGAAGGGACCACAGCACTGGCTTGGTTTAGATTAAAAGTAAAACAAGTTTATTAACAACAGAAGATAGGATTTTAAGTGAGTTCAAGTAAGGGATAGAGTTAGATATGGGTACAAGCAAATAAGTGTGAAAAACACTTTCTAGTGGCTAAGGCTTAAAACAACAAGGTACAGCCTTTATTCAAGGTAGTTTCCTTACCAATCTACCTTCCAGCAAGATGGCTGACCACCATTCTGGTCAGGATCTTCCACAAAGTCCAAAGTGCTTGGTTCCTTTATCTTGTTAGGTGGAAGGTAACTTGGGGTTTTTTGCCCCTCTCTTTTATAGTGCAATGAACCTTTACAATGGATTCTTCTGAAGGTTGTCTTAAAGCAAAGTTCAATCAAGCTGTGAGGAAGGCTACGTAGAGTCTTGTGAGGAAGGAAGCTTCATGCTGGTTTCCTTTGCTGGTGTTTGCTAAAATGCCAATTAATCTGTATTCTGCAATGTCCTCCCTGTGCCGTGATGCTAAGTGATTATCTCCTCCCCTTGTTGCCTTGATAGTTCTGTTTATCTTTTATGTAAATTGCATTTCCATTGTCTCTTAATGCACCTTGGAAGTACCTTCAAGGTGGCAGAACCACATTACTTTGTCTAGAGTGGGGTAATTTCAGCCCTGCTCAGCAGACACACTTTAAGAACATAATTCACAATATGTTTGTAATTTTGAATTTGTAGTCTGTACATACAACCCGCAATAATATTAATGATCAGTATGTTATTAGATTACTATTGATGTCTTACATTATACCTTTTTAAATACAGGTTATAACATTAGTGAGTTGGTGTACACTGAACTGGTCTGGCCAGCTGAAACTCACTACGAGATACCATTTAGCCCCCTGTCCTCTTGCACTGGGATACTGTTAGGGTCACACGACTCCTATACCACCCTCCCTGCAGACCCCAGAACAAGGGCTATGTTGGGGAGAGAGAGGAGGAGTAGCTGGAATGCTCTGGGCCTCCATGCTGCTCTAACCTTGGTCACGTCTGAGCAGAGAATCGGGGAGTTGCAGTCGACTCCCTCACTTCTCCCCTCCTTCCTTCTACTTTGCTGAGCAAAAACTTGGTGAAGCAGAGAATCTGGCCCCCCATTTCTTGGTTCAGGAGTGAACATATCTGCCCCTTACAAGTCTTGGGGGATGATTCTGAGAACTTGCTGGAGATACAATGACCACATACCAAAGCCTTGTAAGTGACAACGTCGTAAGAAATGTATCTTTATTTCCTGGCCCCAGTCACCTGACCTGAGTCAGGTTTGCAAAGGTTAGTACTGTGTCACATGAAAAGGATCAGTACACATTGACCCCTGAGGTAACTGTTATAAAGCCTGCACAAACATTTGGCTATCATGTGCAGGAACCATTTGCTTGCCTCAGCAATTATAAGGAATTACTTATTGCCCTGTGTTTCACAGTCATATGTAACAGATGCTTTTATACTTCCCAGGTCCTGTCTGATGTGTTTAGCGCACCAGTGTATACTATTGACACCGCCAACTCCGCTTGTTTAGGATGTGCTTACAGAGCAATTCATGGTAAGGCTGTGAAGAAAAGTCCTCTGAGCAACCCGAACATTTAATTTTCATGCACCCAATACCCATGGTTAAAGTTTCTGAAAAAAAGTGAGGGGTATATAAAGCATAGGACCAGATCCATAGCCCACTGAAGTCAAAGGGAGTATTTCCACTGACATCAATGGGGTTTGGATCATGCCCAGTAAGAATAAAAGTGAATTTTTAGGGTTTCACTCACTCTCACTTCTTGCAGCAGAATTTAGGTTTGGGCTCCCAATGGCAGATCGTCTGCCTAGAGGGGAATGTAGGATACAGCAGCACAAACTGCAGCAACCTCCTCTCAGACAGGAGTGGGACCTGGACAGATGGCAGGTACATCCCTGGAAATGGATGAGGTTTGCTGGGAAGGATGTGCAGCCTTGATGCACTGATCCTCCACCAACAGATACCCAGTTGTTAATTAAAGCTCCCCTCTCCTGACTGAACCCACAAAGGAAGGGGGAAGGAGTTAGAGAAAACCAGCCTAGTAATAAATACTGCCAAAACGGGTGACATTAAAATAAATCTTCTGTGTAAAACTTGGCATTTTTAAATGACAAACCATCTATCAGCATATACAAGCTGTGCTGTGCTCCACGTTCAAGCTGTGTACGCTTCATGTTGTGAATGCATAAATCTCTTGTTCAGTCATTTCATTTACTGCAGTACATCACCAGTTGTAATGCAACAGCCAAAGTCCCAGAAGTAAAGGTGTCAATTAATTTGTGTATTGATGTAAAAACTTGTATGTTAATGACAGGTTCTCAGAGGGTTAATGATGTTGAATCCCAGGAAGGTCTTTCTTCTTCAGGTATTTTGGAATGCTTTAATAGCATTGTTTACTGTTAAACATGTTCAAAGCTGTGGGCCAAGTCCTTAAAGTCCTTACTCAGGCAAAATTCCCATAGACCTCAATTAGACATTTTAGCAGTGGACAGCCTATGTCCAGGTTCATGCAGGGTCATAACATTGAAACAGAAGCATGGTGCAGACAGTGCAGATCATCACAAAAGCATCCAGATTTCATTTTCAGAAGCAAATTCTGCCTTCAGCTACATGTTACGCCCACATTGACTGCACTCACAGGTCTGAAGACAAAGCAAAAACTCTGTGCAGCAGAGAACCAGAATCAGTAATTTTAACACACAAAATATGCCTCCACCACTTTGTTTCCAAAGAAGATGCAATGGTGCCATCAGCAAAGCATTTAGGAGAGTGGAAATAGCAGCACCAGTAGGAGTGAAGCATGCTGAGGACATTTTTACACTTTAGGGACCAAATCCCCACATCCTTCCTCTGTTTTACTCAGAATGTGTCCTATACTTCAAAATCATCCTGAACTTTTCCAGTACATGCTGGATTCTCTGCCCTTGAATACAGCTTGAGGTGCACAGCTTCCATTAAGATTTATGTAGCTATTTCATATGGCCAGAAGATGGGGATTCCCTCTGTCAGTATAGTATTTGAAATCTCAGGTATGCTGCTGCCCAATTCCCCCTCCTCCCTCCCCCTCCCCCCCACGGCATCAATGGCATTTTTGATTGATACTGTTCAGCTGGCTCATTCCTCTGGCTGAGCAGAGGAATTGTGTAAAAATTAAGACTTGCTAATATAAATGAAATATTGATGACAAGGGCCCCTTAACAACATTATAATTTATATCTACAAATACAGTATTCCATGGTTAGTCTAGGTTGTTTGGCAGGAATAACAAAGAATACCTGAAATGCTGTAGCTTACTCTGCAAGGGAGAATGCTGTGGTAATGGGATTCCCTCTGACTGTTCAGCTGCCTCATGTATCATCATAGTTTAATGAGTATTTGTAGTACACATTTTCTTGATTCTGTTTTCACATCTCATCCCTATCTTTCTAGCTGTGCTTTTTATTTTGGTTACACTTTGTCCTTGGATCCCTTCCTTCTGCATATTTTCACTGCTACTTACTTTATTATTGGTGTCCATAAATGATTACTGATATTGTTGAAACTGCATCTCTGCTGCTATATCCCACCATAAAGTACAAATTGAATGACTGACCAAAAACTCAATCTCAGAGTCTCCACATTCCACATCAGTGCATTGGAATGTAAGACCTTTGCCATTTATCCTTCACTTTTGAATGCTGACCCAGCGAGGGAGGATCAATATAATGTATTAATTTGCCAGTGTGTCGAGGCACATTCCTCAACTTGCTTTTGAGAATTGATCCGTATTTTGATTCTCTCTGCAGGTCTTGTGGCAGAAACAAGTGTGTCCTTGGTAGATGCAGTTAAATTAGCACCAGAGCCTAGATTAGTTGTTACACCAACTGCTGGGGCAGACCAGGTGAGTAGCTTTGGAATTTCATCATTTTCAATTTTATTTCATTTTATTTTCTGTATGTTTTAAAAATGGTTGTTTTTTTTCCCCAATAAAATGGATGTACTTGTAACTTGCGAGACACTAGGATTGATTTGGGGAGATCTGTGTTTTTGTAATGATACAATATCTGAGTGATCACTATATTCAGACCCATAAAAGAGTAAATTTCCCCAATCAGATACATGCAGAGAGGAAAAACTGTCATCTTTCAAGGACAGAAAGTGTTATAACTTGGGTTTAATGCCAGTGCTGGTCATTTGGGTTCTGACTGGTAATATTGACAAAATAGTCCAGCAAAGTGCTACTTGGAAAAATGTGAATGAAGTTATGTTCTCTGTTTGGAAAACATCAGAAAAATCCGTGCCTGCCTGATTTTTAATATTGATCAGCAATCATTTATGAAAGGCGCACACATCTTCACTGATAACTTCCAGTCTGAACAGCCAAATGGTCCTAATTAGAAATAATGCTTACTAGAACCAGTTTTCACTACACACACATTCTCTAAAGTTTTACAATTCCCTCAAAACAGGAAACTTGTTTTTTGTGGGGCCACATGGCTAAGCAACCAGTTAGGCAACAGAGCCACATAGTTCATGTAAACCAAGGAAAGAATTTGTCTTGGGACTTCCAATTTCCCATTAAAGGCAATTTGTTCCCATCTGGAGTTCCATAAGACTGTAGCTCTATTACAGCTTTTTACATATAACTTAATATCATGTAATAAATGAACAGTATAATGCAGCAAGAATCCTGTACAGTAGTAACTTAGTTGTAGTTGTCTAGGATCTAAATACCTTCTACCTCCACTAACTTCAACTATGTACAGATTTCTTCTGCATTAATTTAGTCTGTTGGCATGTTGCATAAGTTGGATACACCATGTCACTGGGCCTCAGTGGGTCACAACTTAGAATGCCATATTCAGGACAAGCTGTTGGGAAATAGGGCAGACTCACACCAAACTGGTGGTTATTCTATCATTAGATTATACCAAGCCAGTAACAAAAGTAAACTTCTGTCTCACCACACTGGCTAAAAAGAAGTCAGAAGTGCAGTCTCCTTAGGCATTCCAGCCCTTATCTCACCTCCCAGACACTGGACTCTATGAGGAGTGGTTATTGAAAACCAATTTCATCACATGTAAGGTCCTTCTAATCTCAAGAGATCAGCCACTTAGCGAGGTCAATATATAGCTCAAATCTTACCCAATAATCATCATGCTGCTGCCAGTCCGCTAGTAACTAAAATCTAAAGGTTTCAGAGTGGTTTATTAATAAAAAAAGAAGAGAGTTAAACTGGTGAATAGATCATATACATACAATAGTGGCAGTATTCTTATATCTGGTTTGTAGCAGTGATATTACAGACTGCTGGCTTGTAAAGTCTCTCTGGTAACTTCCAAAGTATTGGAAGGTCCTCAGTGCATAGTTCAGTATGCTCCTTTTTATTGTAAATGCACAGTCCAGAGAATCAGAGCAGGAAAGAGGCAAAATGGGTCTTTTATACCCTTAGCTAGAGGCCTGGAAATTTTCTATTTCAAACAAAGCTCATAGCCTAGTTTGTGGAAAATTACCGGCACAAGATGGAGTCCAAGTACACATGAGCATATCTCATGTCCTTACATGGCTTGCTGACTCACAGGTATTAACTGAGGCAGAGGCATCTGTAGGAAGAAATATCTTGGTGGAATGAGTTTTTTCTGTGCCCCATTGTGAGAGTTAAGTGTCTTTAATGGGCCATCAACACAAAACTGTCTGACTTCATTTTAGATTTTACCTGGTGGGTTTTACCCAGGAATACAGCATATATGTATGATGTCAGTACATAGTCAATATTTATAACTTCAGATAAAAAAGGATACATACATATAATTGGATAATCATACTTAGCAAATCATAACTTTTTTCCATTGACACCTTACATGACATACTTTGTACAAGATTTGTTGCAGTGGCAATATCAAGGATATGAATGGTCATACTTCAGTCAGACAGCATCACACACCATAACTGCAGACATCAAGGCTTTAAAGCTTTTATTTAAACTCTTAGAAACTACCAAAATTACTAGCTTCCAGCTAAAAGGGTATTGGAGCACCAGACATCAGCAACAGTAATAATGGAAATGATTATGCTACATAGCAGCATAGTACATACCAGCATATTATTTAATTATTAACAGAACTGGAAAATCTTATTTATCAAACAAGTCCTGATCAGAAATATTAAGCCAGTCAATTTAAAATCAGATGATCTGATCTCATTTGCTCAACTTTGTGATACCTGTTTCCCCTTGTTTTAAAAGATATATGATGATAAAGAGCTGTGTTCTGGTTTTTGTAATCAGAGCTGCCAGGAGATATGGGAGGGGTGGATAAACACTCCTCCCCAGTAGCAGTCCACAGTGACATCTGACTCAGCCACAATGTCTCTGGAAGGAGTGAGGGACACGATACCAGTGGGAGATGCGACACCCTTTGAAAGTGTGTAATATGTGCTCCCTGTGCAAAGTTTGTCTCTGCTGGCTTCTGTGAAATGGTGAACCACAGGTTCACTTCTTTTGGGCTGTCTAGTGCTCTTCTACTTGCCGCTTGCAAAGCTGTGCAAGGGAAAGTGGCAGGGGTAGGCAAACTAGCTCAAAGTATCAATAGTGAATTCTTTTGTCTCTTTTACATTTGACTGGCATACGATGTCCTGACAACTAAAAGAATAATTGTCTCTGTCTCAATACTTCTCTCCTCCTTTCTCACTTTGTTAGACCTAGCTATCATTGCACATCTTTTTATTGGTCTTAAATGATATCAAGGCAATGAATTATTGCTCCAGTTGATACTGAGTTATTAAAGAGATGGTAGCAGCTAAACAACAAACTGAGGAATGACCATTTCTGCACCCCCATTTAGCACGCCAGCTGCATCCCATTAAAAGCAGTTTCTTTCAATTATAAATTCCACTCCAATTTTTTCATCTCCTGTTCTATAGTTTTACAGTTGATAGTGGATTCCTTGGCTAGTTTCATGGCTGTGAAACTGCAGAAAGCCAGAGGGCCTGTCAGTAATACAGTGGGTTAGCATGAACAGTGCAGTGAAAATTCATAACGTGATGAGTCAGTTTGGTTCTGTTTTTTACAGGGCTGCATCTCCCTGTTCATCCAATTTCATTCTGTTGAGTTTACTGGCTTTCACTTACAGGACAGGTCTTTTTATAAACTTCAAAGTCATTCTGAGGTGAAGCTCTGTCTTGCTGAGCTCTTGTAGAGCAGCTTTGCTAACCAACGTGAGTTGCCCATATCGTTTTTGGACTGATCTTAAAGCCAGATCTTGGCAGTGTAGGGAAAGCTGGTCAAAGCTCAGGAATCTAGTCTGGTTTCCTTCTTTTGCCAGTATAAGTTGGAAGCAACAAGGGCCAGATCACTGGAGGGAGAAAAACCTGCTTCTGACTGCGGCAAACCATTACAACTTGCTGTATTTGAATCCTGAATGTGAAGGTCTATAAGCACAATAAAATTTCAAGAATCAAAAGTACAATTTTTATCCGAATGTGTTTATTATTGTAGGGTCAGATGGGGACCATTACAAGTCCTTGCACACACTTGAGCAGAAGGGCTGTGTGGTGCTAGCACTGCCAGCTGTCCCAAAGAGGGGGAGGGGCAGGGAGGAGCATGGGCCCTCAACTTGCCTATCCCTCAGCAATGGCTTGCAGCCATACTGGGAGCAATAGCTGTGCCCCCCTTCACATTGGGAAACATGATTCCTTCCCTTGTTCCTGTTGGGGCAAGGAACTGGGATTGTGCAAGAAGGGCACAATAGAGCTCCGGATACTGAAGTTTCCCAAGTTGCAGCCTGATAGAACCACTAGGCATGACAGAAATAACTGGGAGACCTTATAACAATATGTATATGCTAACTGACAGTAAGAATCCATTATTACAGCCTTAAAATGCAGCTCAATTTTAGAAGTCTATTAAAAATGGAGATGCTTGGCTTATTGGCTAATTAAGCAAAAAGGCATGAGAAAGAATATGATTATCTGGAGATAATCACCTCTCTTGTGTTTTTACAAGGCATGTACCTATGCAACGGTATAAGATTTGGTTTAATGCTGTTATGTAGGATTTTGTGTAGGGAAGGTGCAGGGCAGTCCACTTCATTTAAGTGCATGGGTTTTAATTACATCATCTATTTAATTCATAAATTTTGCATTGATGTAGTCAGCATTGGCTTATATAATACATGATAGGTGTGTAACAAGGGGGCTATTTGTGTTGTTGACTTTATTAACGTTCGTAGTATTCTATTACAGTAGTAACTAGGGACTGGGTCAGGGCTACACTGTACAAACAATTGATAAGATGACAATTCCTGCCCTAGAGAGTTCACAATCTAGGTTTGCAACAGACGGATAGGAACGGAGGACAAGATAATACTGATGTGAGCATTTCTTGCATGGAAGCTAGTAGTCTCAGTCTAGGTTTGTTTTAACAGTTTGTTATCTTTTGTTTTCTTATTTACGTGCTGAGCCCTGGTAATGTGTGAGACTGGTCAGTAATATAGTGATGACAGTTACGTTATAGCAAGTACAAGCTTTATATTATAATACACATAATTACTTTTTAAAAATATCACTCTTTGATATGTTACTTTTTGAGGGTATTACAAAGAGGGAATTTATGTTCCTGAGCTTTTGTGCATCACTGAGTGTGTTCTTTATTCCCTGTGGACATCAATTATAAAAATAAATCCATATAATTGCCTCTGGAAAAATACTCCTGAAATCACTTAGGAAGAGTTATCCAAGGTAATGTCAATGGAAACCAGCTACTAGAAACGTAAGAGTAATCTTCTGTATATACAACCATATGTATGCACTAGGCCAGATCCTCAGCTGACTTCAGTGAATTTAAATGAGCGGCACCAGTTCTTCTTTGAGTAGATGCAGCCGTGTATTCCATTTAGGTGTGTGCACACCCAGGACACCGGAGCTGGAGAATTTTGCCTAGCAGTACCCTCAGGAGGCAGAGCTTGTGCCTGGGGCTCATAGCCCCTCCCCTGGCTGTAGGAGGAAGCGTTACCCCCAACCCCCTCAGTTCCTTCTTACTGCTTGTGACTGGAGTCAGAGCTCTGTGTGGTTGCTAACCTCACAATCGTCTCTCCATCTCTTAATGACTTTTTCTAGTTGTATATAGGTAGTTAGTACCCTTAGTATTAGTGTTAGTTAAGATTTAGCATTAGGTAGCTTCAATTAAGTTTAAACATTGTCCATAGCATGGGGGAGTGAAGCGGTGCTTGCTGTGCCGAGGCCCATGTAAAAGAGCGGTGTTTGATTTGTGAATCATTCACAAAATGGACTTAGGTGAATAGGGAATTTTTGCCTGAGCAGCAGTCCTGGGGCAGCCCCAGGGACCCCTGGAGCAGCAGCAGGTGGCTGGCTTTGGTGGCTGTCAGAGCAGTGTCCCTGGGGGCCTTGGAGCAGTGGGTGGATGGAGGCAGTCAGCCCCCCCGCTGCTAGAACAGGGGCCAACCATTAACCTCTGGGGCTCCCCAAAGCAGCGGTGTCCCAGGGCCCAGCAGCAGCAGCACCCTAGGAAAATGTAAGATTTAATCAGTGGTATTTATAGTAAAAGCCATAGATCACGGGCCGTAAATTTTTGTTTATTTCCCGTGACCTGTCCATGACTTTTACTAAAAATACCTGTGACTAAATCTTAGCCTTATTAATGGGTAGAAAGATCTACACCTCCTCTTCCCTGCAAATGCAGATTGCTAACAGCAGGCATTGTTGTCTAAACATGACTTTGTGAATTGGATGACTGTCTGACTTGCAGACCAGTTGCCTGAAACCTCCATAGAGGAATTTTGTGTCCTGGTTGCTGAAGGCTGCTTGGTGGCTAAGACATCATTGCAGTCTGCCATGGACATCACAGGCACATAAGCCAGAGAGAGAGCCTCAGAAGTGACTATTAGAAGGGCGTCCTGGCTGCAGAATTTGGGCATTGCTCCCAATGTGTCAGGGGCTCAGTGGTTCACATACTTACCAACAATACCGCCCAGATGTATTATGTGAACAGGCATGGGGGAGCACAGTCCAGGGTTCTCTGCCAAGAGGCAATCACGTTGTGGTGGTTCTGCATTGAGGAGAGTATCATTCCAATAGCCGATCACTTGCCCAGGGTCCAGAATCATCTCACAGATCATCTTATCAGGAATTTTCCCCTGAGTCACCAGTGGTCCCTGAAGACAAGATGTCCTGCGTATCATCTTTGCAGCTTGGGACAGTCCGACAATTGTCTTATTTGCTACAAGAGACAATAGGAAATGCTGTCTATTCTGCGTTGAGGGGGCCTGAGTTCCGGCTCCCTGACTGATGCCTTCCATCTCAGCTGGCAGTTGGCTCTCCTGTATGCTTTTCCTCTGATCCTGATCATTCCACAGGTCATCTTCAAGCTGAAAGTGTATCAGGCCAAGCTCATCCTCATTGCCCTGGCATGTCCGAGGTATTGGTGATTCTCCAACCTTCTTGCGCTGTCAATTTGGCCTCCCATAGCCATTCCTCTCCATCCTGATCTACTCACACAGAACCATGGACACACCTGGCATCCTGAACTCAGCTCCCTGCATCTCACTGCATGGCTGCTTTCTGGTTGAATGAGGAGGAAGAATGTTGTTCGGTGGCTGTTCAGCAGGTTCTACTCCATAGTAGAAAGCCCTCTACCAGAATGACCTATTGGGTGAAATGGAAGCGGTTCTTGCTGTGCTCATTGACCTGTGGAGTTCAATCGATGCTGATTTCTGTCCAGGACATCTTGGCATATTTGCTGCATCTTCAGTCAGGCCTTGCACTTAGCTCTTTGAAAGTCCATTGGCGGCAATCTCAGCGTTTCATTCCCCCATTCATGGACGACAGTATTTTCCAGTGCCATGATAGCAAGATTCTTAAAAGGGCTTCTTGGCCTCCATCCTCTGGTCTGAGAGCTGGTTCCTTTGTGGGACATGAACATGATCCTGGCAGTCATAATGGGACCTCCGTTTGAGCCTCTGGCATCTTGTACCTTTCACTTTTGTATCAGAAAACTGTGTTCCTGGTGGCAATAACATCCACAAGGAGAGTCTGTGAGTTGCAGGTTTTGATGGCAGAACCTCCTTATCCATAATCTCCAAAGACAAAGTGATTTTATGGCCGCACCCAAATTTTTTGTTTATAGTGGTTTCTCAGTTTTCATTTGAACCATTTATCTGTGTTCTTTCCTAAATCGCATTAATCTCTGGAGAAGCAGCGTCTCCATATTTTAGATGCGAGACATTGTCTAACCTTCTACCTGGACAGGACTAAACCGTTTTCTGCGTCGCCTTGCCTGTTTGTGTCATATGCAGATGTATGAAGGGACAAGCAGTCTGTTCTCTGGGTGGATACCATCCTGTATCAAGACTGCATATGAAATAGCTTCAACCATGCCTCCTCAGCGGGTGCGAACTCTTTCTACGGGAGTGAAAGCTATGTCAATAGGGATCCTCAGTGACATCTCAATATTGGACATTTGCAGGGCTGCCACCTGGTTGTTGATACATATGTTTACGAACCATGATGCCATTACTGCATCTTCCAGACCGAATGCAAACGTTGGTAGTGCAGTCCTGCAATCTTTGTTTATATAGACTCTAAGCCTTGCCTCCTGGGGTGGATATTGCTTGTGAGTCACCTAAGTGGAATACATGGCTGTGTCTACTTGAAGAAGTAGAAATGGTTACTGGCTGTCACTGTGGCTCTTCAAGATGCAGCTGTGTATTCCACAACTCACCCTCCGTCCCGTGTGCATTGAAGTGCATTTCCAGGTGTTCTGTGTAAAGGAACTGAGGGTTGTCGAGGTGGCGCTGCCTTGTATAGATGGAGAGGGGCTATGAGAACAAAGTGCTTTTTCCACCTCCTACAGGTACCGCTAGGCAAAATTCCCTGGTTCTGTTGCACTGGGCACGCACACACCTAAGTGCAATACACGTCTGCATCGCATCTCAAACCACAGTTACAGTAAGTAACTGTTTCTTACACCGTCTGAAGTTCTGACTCACTGTGTGTGTGTGTTTGCATATAAAATACTAGTCACTACAGCCTGCAGTAATAGAGGGACATGCTGTGCCACTAGTGTTTAAACACAACTCCCAATGAAGTCAAAAAAGGGGGTAAGAAGGACATGTATAGTTCACAGACTTTGTGCTAGACCTCTGCACAGGGGGTGAATTTCACCCAAGTTGTACAGAAATAAAGTAGGAGGGATGGTCTTGATTTTTCCCACGTGCCTGCAGTATATATTACAGCACTCATTCACACGGATGGTTGGGAGACCCACTGCAGATGCCTGAATTTTGCAAATTAGCAAGTTAAGTGTTCAAGGCCAATAAAATTGTCAAGGACACTGTATCGGTTAATGTGGCTGTTCATTTATTTTGACACTTTTTAATTTAGAGTGATGTAGTCACAATAATACTTCATATTGTGCTAGTAAATGTGCAGTAGTATATATTGTAAAAATAACGTCATATAAGTAACATGAGAACGCTAGCTTAGAAATACAGCACTCTTAGCAATATAGCGTTCTGCTATTAAATCTTTGCTGAAGATTCTGGTAAAGCAGCCAGGATTTCTCAAGTTTACAGATTAGCAAAGCAAGAAGTCGTGAGGCTTGACTATAGATGTTTCAGTAAATAAAGGATCTATTTTTGTCTGACATTGATGCTCCTAATACAACCCAGGAGTGTTTGCTTGGTATTTTGTTTACTCCTCTATATATATTTAGGAAAAATAGGAGCAATAGCATTCTGTGGGACGTGCAATGGTAATTCCGGTATTGCACAGGTCCTGAGAGCACTTTGATTCACAACACACCTAAGGCATTCATGTCGTTAGTTAAAATCATATGCTCTGTGATGTGCTATGAGGGATGTTCAGAAAGTGTCTAGCCTGGCAAAGAGAGAGTCATAATTTGCATTCATTTGTTTATTTTTCAGTATAGTCCCCCGTGACATCAATGCATTTGGTCCAGTGCAGCTGCAGAATAGACAGCTGCAGTTTGGCTGTGCTTGTCTAATAGAAGTCCTTGTCCTGCATGTCCAGAAACTCCTCAATTTCTGTGATCACCTCATTATCATCACTGCAACTCTTTTCCCAAAGGTCTTCCTTCAACTTGGGGAACAGGCAGAAATCTGAGGGAACCAAACATGTTGAATAGGCTGAATGGGGAAGCAGCTGAATGCCACATTTGGTTGCTGTGGTCACTACAGTCTGGGATGTGTACAGTGATGCACTGTCCTGGAGGAGCAAAAAGTTTCCTGGAAACGTTATCACACTCTCTTCTGATCAGCGCTGAACATTCTAGGCACCCATCTTACGGAAACCTTTCTCATACCCAAGTCTTCACTGCAGCTGGCATACACTGACCCACTGCGGCTGCCCAGTGTCTCAGCTGTGTGCCTGACTGTTGATTTTCTGTTATGTTTCATCGTCCTGTGGACTGCATCAACTTTTTCTGGTGTTCTGGCCTCTAGGGCATCCTGACCTTGGCTCATCCTCAGTGCTGATTCTCTCTTGCTTAAATTCAACAATTCATCAGCTCAGCTTTTTTACTGTGGCATATGGGCATCATTCCCCAGTGTTGCAACCATGTCCTCATGGATTTCCTTTGGAGTCAAGCCTTTCTTATGGAGGTACTTGATCACCTCTGTAATTTCATTCTTCTCCATTTTTCAAATCTTCGGTGACTACTCACTTCGACACATCCTTGTACAAGTTCGGCATGGGGGGGGCTGCTAACAAAGAAATACAAAATATCAGTTCTTTGGTCTGTGAAATATATTGGGCCCTACTGTATAATTAAATAGATCAAGCTAGACACTTTCTGAATGACTCTCATCATAATAGTACTCTGCAGTTTCATATCCTTTTTGTCCATAGATCTCTTTATCTCCGTTTTACAGACAGGAGAAATTGAGGCACAAAGATTAAACAAGTTGTCCAAGGCCATGCAGTAAGTCAGCAGTAGAGTAGGAGTATAACTTAGGTCTCCTGTCTCCTAGTCTGATGCTCTATCACTGGAAGATAGTGTTTAAAAATATGTTTAAAAACTTATTAGCTACCATGTTTTAAAACACCTATTTTCCTGTACTTGACAGGGCTTCAGTGAAGTGTATAATGTATATTCTCACGTGCCATAGATATATTATATACTTACCTTGTATATTCCTTATAGACTTCCACCTGATATTTTTAATTTAGTATAGAAATTTGCTTTAACTGCGGTTAACAGCTTATTAGTGATGCGTAGAATTAATCAAAGCAGGCTCCTCTGTTGCTGAATTTGTCCAACAATTCAATTCTTTAGTCAACAATTCTTGACTAAATTCCAGGAACAAAGAGAGAATCTCAATTTGAAACAATTATTCAGGGAGAAGGGGACTCAGAAACTGAAGATTTTGAAATGAATGGAAACACAAGGTCAAAACACCATCACTTTTTTTCCCTCAGGTGATAAAATCCTACAAAAACTGTAAATGTGTTCTCTTGTGAGAAGATGTGATCATATTGGGAGATTTTATTTTATTCCAGTTGAGTGTGTATTAAACACTGATGCCATGAAGTACTGTACTTTTAACTGATGAAAGGGCAGTTCTGCTTTTATTACTCTCACAAAGCCTGTACTTCTCCTCATGAAAAACTCAGGGTGAAGCCATTTAGAGTTTTGTCTGAGTAAAGATTGCAGGCTGGAGTCCTTATTTGGGAAACAGTGAAATGCACTTAAACACTGGGTGTTACTTATTGGTTACTACGGATAAGGGTTTCCAGTTATTGGGCCTGATTTATTATGGCTCTGTGGCCCCTTAGTGCCAGCAGGCAGGCATAACACCGCCCTGCCGGTGAATAGCATCAGCGCAGGGAGCATGTAGGCCAGAGAGGTTGAGGATGGTGCAGATGATATTAATACTGAGGGAGATGAGGAAGGCCGGGACAAGAGTTTTGGCTGCGTGGCTAGGAAGACCAGGTTGGGTTTTAGAAATGTTACAGAGAAGGATGTCAAATTGTGAGTAAACAATTATTTTAATAGAGATGACTACTTACTTCCCCTTGAAATAATGACAGGTTTCAGAGTAGCAGCCGTGTTAGTCTGTATCCGCAAAAAGAACAGGAGACTTGTGGCACCTTAGAGACTAACAAATTTATTAGAGTATAAGCTTTTGTGGGCTACAGCCCACTTCTTCGGATGCATATAGAATGGAACATGTATTGAGGAGATATATATACACACATACAGAGAGCATGAACAGGTGGGAGTTGTCTTACCAACTCTGAGAGGCCAATTAAGTAAGAGAAAAAAAACGTTTGAAGTGATAATCAAGATAGCCCAGTACAGACAGTTTGATAAGAAGTGTGAGAGTACTTACAAGGGGAGATAGATTCAAGGTTTGTAATGGCTCAGCCATTCCCAGTCCTTATTCAATCCTGACCTGCGGGTGGCTATTTTACAACAGACAACTTCAAAAACAGACTCCAACGAGAGACTGCTGAGCTGGAATTGATATGCAAACTAGATACAATCAATTTAGGATTGAATAAGGACTGGGAATGGCTGAGCCATTACAAACATTGAATCTATCTCCCCTTATAAGTTCATGCTCTCTATGAAACAAGTACTCCTGTTCTTTTTGAAATAATGACTGATGCTCATCGCAAGAACACTGAACTAACATGCACACATCTTATCACACCATTACAATAGAAACTGTCTGAGAGTGTCATAAAATTAGAGCTGTAAAAGAACTGTTAGTAAGGGCTATTAAAAACAGAACGAAGAATAGCAGTGCATGTTCTTGAGGAAATTTCTAAAAGACTCCTAACACTTTGGTTGGTTTTGGTGGTGGTTTGAAATGCAAAAAGTTTTAAAATCCACGTTTTAAACATACACATGTAACTTTCTCTTCCTTTTAGCTCTACCAGCCCCTTCTGAAAAGATATGCAGAGCTTGAACAAAAGGTGCTCCACAGTCCAAACTCATCTATTCTGGCTAAATTGCAAGAAAAAGAAAAATCTAAGACTAGCTCAAGGAATTGACTGCCAGGGTGAAGATCAGAAGAAACTTGACAGAATTTACTGCAGTTGGTTAAGACATTCTTCGTATTTTGTGCAAATACAAGGTCTAATACATATTAAAATGTTTTTTTTAAAAGGTGTTACTGGAAAAGTTGCTGAAAGATTGAAATCTTACTTAATCACTCAAGTGATTTTTGTGTCCACAGCATCATTTTTTTCTCAGATCCTTTTCAGTATTGTAATTGGCATTTTGTAATAGCTGGGTAACAATAGTCAGGTTAATTCTATCGATCCGTTTACCCATGTCTTTCTCTCTGTCTACATGTCTGTCTCTATCTATATGTCTACCATATCTGTCTGTCTGTATCGTATCTATTTTATCTGTCTGTTATATTCATTTATCTGTCACAACTATCTTTCTATATGTCTCTAATCTGTCTACGTTTTTATACCATGTTATACCATGTTTATTATGGTGCTGCCTTACCAAAATTACATAAAGGCCACAAAAATCTAATCACCATTGATTTTGGATTCTCTCTCCTCTTTCCTTAACATATAGGCATTTTATGAAGCTGCTAGATTAATCTAAAACAGAAGGTGATGTATGAATAACCAGGGAATTATGTTCCTCTGAAAGCAATATTAATATTCAAGACAGTACTTTTTAATTTTCCCCTCTTCAGTCCCAGTGATGTTCTGTTTCCATTTGTGGAAATGCCTTAGTGAGTATTATCTGCTATTACAAAGTACTGTGTTGGCTGCATTGGATCAAATCCTGCCATAACTTATGTCTGTGCTAGCACACTGAAGAGTTGCCTGGGTGGGACTAAGAGGGCGGTTTGGCCCAGTGACTGAAATGTGAACTCAATGCTTTTGCAGTTTATCTGTAAAGTAACAGCTGTGGCCTCTGAAAGACAGGAGACTTGGCTAAATGTGCTACATACAATAAAGAGTATTAAAACAAATAAAGGATCTGCTAGAAATGAGCCTTCTTGTAGAAAGTGCCTGTATGTGCTTACACTGTGTTACATCCGGGGGTGCCCAAACTATGTCTGCGGTTACATCATCACATACTATTTTTTTCACAGGATCCCTGCCTTATTCAGTGCATAGGAGGGACTTTGTCTGGGGATGAATCAGGGTTGTATAGGGAAAGAAACTGTAATCTGTAGGACCCCTGCTTCTTTTGTTGCAGAAGTATACGGAATGAGACAGGAGACTGAAGAGAAAGGTTAAGGCAGTTGAATGCCACCCTAGAGAATTGGATTCTCTCCCTGCCTATGCCACTGTGTCCCTGTGTGATGCTAGGCATGCCACTTAAACCAGCCTCTATTATGTGATATTATATTGACACCCCATGAGCCACCAGAGTTGGAAGTTTTAGATCCTCTGCACAGACCTCTGTTCTTGAACTAATGGAGTAGCTGATAACAGCAGTAAGTTGTTATCCTCTATGTGGACCAGTACTAGAGGGGAATGAGACACTTGTCTGGTATATTAACAGACATTTGCTGGTAGCAAAGGAAGGGTAAGACTCAGGAATTTTGTGTTCCATTCCAGGCTGTGGAGGGGTTTGTGCTCTTGTGGGTAGATTCTTCTGGCTATTTTCCCCAAGCGTGATCTCTTTGGCCCAGTCCTGTGTCTTTCCCACCCTGCTCCTCCCACTCCTATTTTCTTCACCTAGTTCAGTCTCCATTCTTCAGGCTTCTCCTTCCAGTCCCTGCAAGTCCTATTCTCATCCCTCAGGGCTCCCTGTCTTCCCACCCTGTCTCTTTGCACAGCCAGTCACAGTTCCTCATCTGATCTCTTTCTTTTCCTTTCCCACC
Source organism: Trachemys scripta elegans (assembly GCF_013100865.1). NCBI lineage: Eukaryota > Metazoa > Chordata > Testudines > Emydidae > Trachemys > Trachemys scripta. Next base: position 14,518,310 of record NC_048299.1, on the reverse strand, counting down.
CTGGCCACCAGTCATCTTCCCCTCATTCCTTAGCCCCACTGGCTCTCAGTCCCAATCGCCCTCTCCGGTCTCCTCATCCAGTCAGTCCTCTTTACCTAGCCAGTGCTGGTTCTCGTCCCCATGACCCAGCTCCTCATTAGATTGGTGTCCCCTCCCGCCCTCATCTTCCCCACATCCCACTGTTTCCCAGTCGCAATCTCCTTACCCAGCCAGTCCCTGTCATCTCATCCAATCTTAATCTCTCCCCCAGCTACTGGCTCCGGTGCCGGTGCTAGCCCATTGGGTGCCCTAAGGAAAAATATTTCCCCTCCCCCCACACACAACACATTCTAATAGTTAATAGGGGACCCCCTTGAGCTGGGTCGTCGGGGGGCATCCTTCCCGGTGGGGCAGCGATCAGCTTCCTGGTCCTGGGTCATCGGGGGGGGGGGGGGGCTCTGGTGGCATCCTTCCTGGCGGGGCAGCGATCAGCATCCTGGTCCTGGGTCTGCTTATGCCTAGTGCCGGCTCTGACTGGCTCCCAATCCCCCGTTTCCCTCCCTCACTATGTCCCAGTCTCCTTGCTCAGACCATCATATCATCCTCTGTCTTCTAGAGCCGATCTTCTTATTGTCTCTGTTCCAGTTTCTACCCCTGGTTCCCAGACCCAGTCTCCTTAGAATCATAGAATCATAGAATATCAGAGTTGGAAGGGACCTCAAGAGGTCATCTAGTCCAACCCCCTGCTCAAAGCAGGACCAATTCCCAGCTAAATCATCCCAGCCAGGGCTTTGTCAAGCCGGGCCTTAAAAACCTCCAAGGAAGGAGACTCTACCACCTCCCTAGGTAACGCATTCCAGTGTTTCACCACCCTCCTAGTGAAATAGTTTTTCCTGATATCCAACCTGGACCTCCCCCACTGCAACTTGAGACCATTGCTCCTTGTTCTGTCATCTGCCACCACTGAGAACAGCCGAGCTCCATCCTCTTTGGAACCCCCCTTCAGGTAGTTGAAGGCTGCTATCAAATCCCCCCCTCATTCTTCTCTTCTGGAGACTAAACAATCCCAGTTCTCTCAGCCTCTCCTCATAAGTCATGTGCTCCAGACCCCTAATCATTTTTGTTGCCCTCCGCTGGACTCTTTCCAATTTTTCCACATCCTTCTTGTAGTGTGGGGCCCAAAACTGGACACAGTATTCCAGATGAGGCCTCACCAATGTCGAATAAAGGGGAACGATCACGTTCCTCGATCTGCTGGCAATGCCCCTACTTATACAGCCCAAAATGCCGTTAGCCTTCTTGGCAACAAGAGCACACTGTTGACTCATATCCAGCTTCTCGTCCACTGTGACCCCTAGGTCCTTTTCAGCAGAACTGCTATCTAGCCATTCGGTCCCTAGTCTGTAGCAGTGCATGGGATTCTTCCGTCCTAAGTGCAAGACTCTGCACTTGTCCTTGTTGAACCTCATCAGGTTTTTTTCTGCCCAATCCTCTAATTTGTCTAGGTCCCTCTGTATCCGATCCCTACCCTCTAGTGTATCTACCACGCCTCCTAGTTTAGTGTCATCTGCAAACTTGCTGAGAGTGCAGTCCACACCATCCTCCAGATCATTAATAAAGATATTAAACAAAACCGGCCCCAGGACCGACCCTTGGGGCACTCCACTTGAAACCGGCTGCCAACTAGACATGGAGCCATTGATCACTACCCGTTGAGCCCGACGATCTAGCCAGCTTTCTATCCACCTTACAGTCCATTCATCCAGCCCATACTTCTTTAACTTGGTGGCAAGAATACTGTGGGAGACCGTATCAAAAGCTTTGCTAAAGTCAAGAAATAACACATCCACTGCTTTCCCCTCATCCACAGAGCCAGTTATCTCATCATAGAAGGCAATTAGGTTAGTCAGGCACGACTTCCCCTTCGTGAATCCATGCTGACTGTTCCTGATCACTTTCCTCTCCTCTAAATGTTTCATAATTGATTCCTTGAGGACCTGCTCCATGATTTTTCCAGGGACTGAGGTGAGGCTGACTGGCCTGTAGTTCCCCGGATCCTCCTTCTTCCCTTTTTTAAAGATGGGCACTACATTAGCCTTTTTCCAGTCATCTGGGACCTCCCCCGATCGCCATGAGTTTTCAAAAATAATGGCTAATGGCTCTGCAATCTCACCCGCCAACTCTTTTAGCACCCTCGGATGCAGCGCATCCGGCCCCATGGACTTGTGCACGTCCAGTTTTTCTAAATAGTCCCGAACCACTTCTTTCTCCACAGAGGGTTGGTCACCTTCTCCCCATGCTGTACTGCCCAGTGCAGCAATCTGGGAGCTGACCTTGTGCGTGAAGACAGAGGCAAAAAAATCATTGAGTACATTAGCTTTTTCCACATCGTCGGTCACTAGGTTGCCTCCCTCATTCAGTAAGGGGCCCACACTTTCCTTGATTTTCTTCTTGTTGCTAACATACCTGAAGAAACCCTTCTTGTTACTCTTAACATCTCTTGCTAACTGCAACTCCAAGTGTGATTTGGCCTTCCTGATTTCACTCCTGCACGCCTGAGCAATATTTTTATACTCCTCCCTGGTCATTTGTCCAATCTTCCACTTCTTATAAGCCTCTTTTTTGCATTTAAGATCAGCAAGGATTTCACTGTTTAGCCAAGCTGGTCGCCTGCCATATTTACTATTCTTTCTACACATCGGGATGGTTTGTTCCTGCAACCTCAATAAGGATTCTTTAAAATACAGCCAGCTCTCCTGGACCCCTTTGCCCTTCATGTTGTTTTCCCAGGGGATCCTGCCCATCTGTTCCCTGTCCAGGCAGTCTCAGTATCTCCCCTCCCCCAGACTCCTTGTCCTAATCTACTCCCCTACCCCTTGTAAATCCAACTGCATTTGAGTCAGTCAGCTTCCTCCTCCACACTGCCTGGGCCCAGCAGGGTTATCAGGGTATTCTAGAGACAGTCTCTCTGCGCTGAGTTCAGGTGCCTGGACCTGGGTCCAGCATGGCCCACAGAAGCCCAGAGATGCAACTGCAGGGAAAGTCCTTTTCAATCCCAGACTGGAGCATGCCCAGTATGGACAGAATCTTCAGGGAATGTAGCTGCTAAAATATCATAGAATCCTAGAATATCAGGGTTGGAAGGGATCTCAGGAGGTCATCTAGTCCAATCTCCCGCTCAAAGCAGGACCAATCCCCAGCTAAATCAAAAACAAAATATAAACTGTTTCTACTCGGCATGTGCAACTGTACTTTTTCAAAGGCTTATAACTTGGCCAAATTTGGATGGATTTTTATGGCGACTTGTAGGGCAAGAGACACATCCCCAACACAAAGGCCCATTCCCTTCCCAAACTTAAAGTCCCTGCTGCAAAGTATGGGGGTATTCGAACTCTTCAAAGAAAAGGTGAGCAGAATTTTTTAATGGGGGGAATCATTTTTCCCTAGCCTTTTCCTTGGAAATGGCCAAACTATCTTGGTAACATTTTCCAAAAACGTGCAGCCTGCCCCACACTGGGCTCTAAGGGACTAATAGAGCCCTAGGGAGGCTGTGCAGGAGGCAGCCAATCAGAGAAGGGCTGAAGGGAGCAGTCAAGCAGGCCCATATGAAAAGGGAGCTGCAGGGCAGAGGAGGGCAGTTCTTTGCTGGGAGCCCAGGGAGGAAGGACTGTGTCTCTGGAGGACTAAGAGAACTGCCCACACCCTGGACAGAGCAGTGCTGTGAGGGAGCAAGAGACAACCCTGGCTGGCTGCTGGGGTTTGCAGACTGAGACAAGGGTAAAGAGGATGCTGGGGCCATGAGGAAATGGCCTATCTCATAGAGCTGGAAGGGACCCTGAAAGGTCATTGAGTCCAGCCCCCTGCCTTCACTAGCAGGACCAAGTACTGATTTTTGCCCCAGAGCCCTAAGTGGCCCCCTCAAGGATTGAACTTGCAACCCTGGATTTAGTAGGGCAATGCTCAAACCACTGAGCTATCCCTGCCCCCCCACAATTTGCTGCAGTTAGCTCTAAGGGAAGTGGCTGAATTGTGGACTGCAGGTCCCCCACAAGGGGGAGCACAGTGTTTGGCCTGGCCGGAGGGCTGTGTTGCTGAAGAGGACGCTGCTGTCCTTGGAGAGATGTGGGTCCTAGAGCAGGAGTGACGGCGGCCAGGTACCACCTGAAGTGGGCGCCTTAACACGCAGAGCTAATCCCCAAGACAGCCAGCAGGAGGCACCAGAATGGTGAGTGAATCCTGTTACACTGAGGCAGACACCAGCATGGAAAATTTCAGTCCAAGGGGTTGAAGTTTGGCCAGGTTAGCAGCAGCTGAAAACAGGATGTTATAAATGAGGCCCGGTGCAAATCATGATTTCACACACTGCTCAGGAGTTGTGAAATTAGCCCAATACTGTGATGTTTGCAATAGTGGGGAGGTGGAAGTAGGAAAGTCTGCTGCTGCTTCCTCGCTGTTGGAAAAATCACAGTATTGGGCTAATTCTGCTGCTCTGAGGGGTGAGGATGTCTCACCTCATGGCACCAACCATCCGGCCCAGGCCACTGCCACTGCGGCTTCCTGTCCAGCCAACTGGCAGGGAGAGGGGGGGCAGTGCTAACAATGTGCTGCAGTTAGGAAGCCCAGACCCCCCCCCCCCCAACAGGCCCAGAGGAAACATTGCAGGAGCTGAGATGAGGATCTGTGGCTTGGAGCATGAGCACGTGTGAGAGGGGCCCTGTCCTGGTGGGGGAATTGGGGTGTGTGGGTGAAGGGATTAGGGTGGGGGGATGGAGCCCAGAAAACCCCAATTTTCCTGCAGGGCCATCGGGGGGCCACTGTGGGGCAGTCCAGGCCTGGGTTCCTCATTGCTGCATGTTGTCAGCAGCAACCCCGTCTCCCCACTTGCCGGTCAGACAGGAAGCAGCAGCAGCCTGGCTGACAGTGAGATGCATCCCTCTTGTCTGCTTGCCCCGCCCTCTCCCTGGGACAGGACTGGCCTGCTACCTACTTAGTCCCCTCTGAGATAGGAGCAGCCCACTAACCCCACAAGCAGCCATGGCCTCAGCAGGGTGGTGCGAGCTGAGATGCCTGGTTTCACCTCCCAGCTATTGGGGAAAAATGGAGTAGTTCGGGGGCAGGGGTGGGGTCTTTGTGGCTGTGCCTAGCCTGTGAAATTCCAAGGTCTGGGCTCTGGCTGTGATGTGGTGTCTTTGTTTGTTTGTTTTTTTGTTTGTTTTTTAAACACCCTGAGATTTATATAGGGCCTAACTTAAAAAGGGACGTGTCAGGCAAGTTTAATAAAAGGTGGTGTTACCAATTGCACCTATAATTAAATAATGGTGATCCAGATCCTTGCAGTGGACCAAACAGTTAAACTGAACACATTGTACTTTGGACCCAGAACTGGAACCTTTCCAAACATTGTGCTTCAAAGTCATTTCTAATATCTAAGGCCATGTGTGATTCAGGAAAGCACTTACGCACATGCTTAAATCCATCTATCATAGGGCATGCCTGCCTGTAGCGCCCCCTGCTGAGCTGGTGTGGTGCTGCAGGTACTCCCTGCCTCTGTTTCCTTTTTCTCAGGGCCCTTTAAGAACTCCACACTGTCCACACTGATGCAAGACATAATATCTTTGCTGGGGTTCTACTCCATTAAATTCAAAATACACTTGAACTAATTCTCCCTCTGGCTCAGAGGTTGCACAGCCCTCATCCTTGGGGCCTATGGGTCTCAATCCTGGTAGCACCTCTCCCTTGGGAGAGTTTCTCTCTACATGAGCACCCCCAGTAAGTGAGCCCTGGAAGCCTTTCATGAGATCCTGGTGCTCGTTATCCAATGAACTGCCTAGATGGCTTCTTAAAGTAGTTCTTCACAGGTGGCATTGGCTTGGACTCCCCTTAGAGGGGCCAGCAACCCCATGATACCATCCGTACTATGACATTTCTTTAGCATGTATTTACATCCCATTTTGTTCAGCACGTGCCTAAATGAATTCAGGATGTTTTCCTGACTTGAGCCCCATATTAGTAAATTTCAATACAAGACTGTTACTAGAAGATGACACAAGCGTCTGACTTTTGTGTAAAGAGCAGCTTCAATGAAATGTTGTCCACTGTGCATTATAAAGGAATGTTTGTTTCATTCATTTGAATGAGCTGCTGCTGAGTGAGGACTCTATCACTTTTGTGTTTAAATACTTTATCTGTGAATCTGCCATTTTTGTTCATGATTGAACCATTAGAACTGTTCCTGATACTAACAAATTCGGGATTACATGCTCATGTTTCTGAAAGAGGGTTTTTTGAGCAATTGCTTTAAAAAGTGGCATCATAAATACACGTTTATCTTTGTGCATTGCTTCCTCTCTTTTTATGTGCTCTTTAGTCTGTGTCCCCAAGTACAATGCTATAACATGTACCAAGTACTATAGCAATAGCCCTCCACCTTTAACAGCCATTTTGTTATCCAACAGAGTGGCAGAAGAATTAAAACTATTAATTATACATGAGAGAAAGCAATGCCTTGTAATTAAAACACAGAACTTGGAATCAGGAATCCTTGGTTTTGTTCCCAGCTTTACTCAGATGTGCTGTGTCACATGGGGCAAGTCACTTAAACACCCTGAACCTCCTTTTCTGTGTATGTGGGTAATACTTATCTCAAACTGATATTGTGAGGTTCAGTTCATTTACGAGATGGTGCTTTGAGGTTCGGTGATGGAAAGAGCTGTGGAACTGCAAAGTATTAGTATGTTTGGAATTCAGAAGTGTATGTAGAAAATTTCTTATACGTTAATAACTCAAAGTCGGTAATGAAAGGGAACATTTTGTGCAATATCCCTTTGGGTGAGTGAGAAACCTGGCATTTGATGTATGTCACCTGGGATAAAAAGCCCGGTTGTACCAATCCTGGCTCCAACATGCGGGATGTATGTCTGCCGTTCTGTGTTTGTTTCAAATTGTCATTTTCCCCAAGGCGATTGTTGCATTGTCAGGTTGCTGCAGGAGGCCTTACACGACCCTGAGAAGAGAGAAGAACATGTAAGGCTATGAAGGCCTGCAGGTTGAGCACCACTGAATTATAGTATTGCTGTGGTGATGTGTTTATTAGGGGTGACCTCTAAGGATTGGTGTCTGGTGTATAAGAATTTATAGACAAGCTCTTTTTTTCCAACTCACCAAAGTCACAACTATTCACTGACTAGTGTCAGATAGAATAAGGCTCAGCAAATCAAGAAAGTCCTTTAAAGAAATGCTGTTGTAAGACTCGGTCCACCCTTTTGTTTTCTCTTTTCCAGGCATACAGGCTAGTCTGGCAAGGACTCACAGGTCTCATATATACACATCCCTTCCCAAAAACTCAGGGATGCAGGAATGTGGGACCCTTTTCTCCAAATTTAATGTGTCTTGCATTCGAATTTCCAACCAGATTTCCCATTTCACATTGTTCAGGCTCCTTGTTTATCACAGTGGATTTGTCCAGATTAGGAAAGAGGTCAGAGTTAGTTAACACACTAGCTAATCCCAGTTGACCCACAATCTTTCCCCTAGTTTAGCTGCAGGTTGACACCTTCTACCTGGATTTATTCGGTTGAGGTTGACCCTAGGCTCCCTCGCTACAGTGACCTTGACTAGCTAAATACAGGCAAAATGCTAATCTTCATCTAAACTAAGAAACGGTCAGGGTTAGCTATTATATTGACTAACCCCGACCAATCCACAACCTTTTTATTAATGTAGACAAACCCAGTGAGACTGCACGGAAGACTGATCCCAGCCATCGGAACAGCAGTGAAACATGCTAGCTGTGGGGAACTGGTTTGCTGCTGTTTGACTTGCATTACTTCTCACTCCCATGCCAAAGACATTCTAGGTGGGAGCCTTATGGGTCATGGAGTACAAGGAAAGACCCAGGCTGCAGCCATGCCCTTTAATGGAATGGCCCCTAACTGTAGTCTCAATCCATCTGCGAAAGGCGCGACTCTCCAATAAACTGATCGGATGAAAAAAGCACTTTGTGATAGAAGTGGAAAAGAACAAGAAAAGATGTTTGGTTTTTCTGAAAGGATCAGTTTCAAAGAAGTAGAGCTCTGACTGAATAAATAACACACTGAAAACATCTACTTTCTGTCCATGGTTTAAGAAGTAGTTGACCCAAATACCGCCGTTTTTGACCCCTGTGGAATCCTTTTTACATTTCATTTTTTAGTTGTGACAAATTCAACAAAATTCAACAGTAACACAATGCAGGATACGTGTCTAAAGCAGCAGAAAGGCCAAAAGAGCACTTCACGCACATACTTTGCCTTATTTCCATTTGTGCTCCAGATGGCTGGGGAATGGAAGCAATGTATAACATTTTAAAGATTCAAAATACAAATAAAGAAGCAAGTCAGTAAAGTCTCGGAATAATGATATCATATAAACAAAGAGACCCATAGACAATGGGCCTGAGTTTGCACAGCCCGGCCCCTAGCATAGTAATTTACACCTGTGTAAAATGGGCATAAAATGCTACCAAATCCGAATGGTAGTCCCTATTGCTTTGTATTGCATAAGCGTTAATGACAACACAATGTGCAAGGCAGTGGAGAATTAGGCCAAGTATTTCTATAGTAAGCTTATAGCTAAACACATCTTATCTGAAGCATCTATGTAATGCACCTCTCTCGGCTTAGGATAGTAATAATTACAGCCTCTATCCACTCTGCATGCTTTCAACACTCCTTAAGTCAGGGCTCTTTGATCCAGGTAGTCCATAGTGGTTTAGCTTTGAGTAATCCTAGCAGAATTTAAGATTTTTTTTTTCCAGAGACTTGATCTATTTTGTCCAGCAAGAGTTCCACAACTTCTACCTCTGAGAGCAAATATGTTACATAAGAATATCCATACTGGGTCAGACCAGTGCATCTAGCCCAGTATCCTGTCTTCAGACAGTGGCTAATGCCAGGTGCCCCACAGGGAATGAATAGAACAGGTAATCATCAATTCCCTTTCATTCAATCCCAGCTTCTGGCAAACAAAGGCTAGGGACATCATCCCTGCCCATCCTGGCTAATAGCCATTGATGGACCTATCCTCCATGAATTTATCTAGTTCTTTTTTGAACTCTGTTATAGTCTTGGCCTTCACAACATTCTCTGGCAAGGAGTTCCACAGGTTGATTGTGTGTTGTGTGAAAAAATACTTCCTTTTGTTTGTTTTAAACCTGCTGCCTATTAATTTCATTTGGTGACCCCTAGTTCTTGTGTTATGGAAAGGAGTAAATAACACTTCCTTATTTACTTTCTCCACACCAGTCCTGACTTTATACCCCTAATCAGCCCAGTCACATCGTTTTGAGAGATCCTTTTGTAGCTCTTTACAGTCTGCCTGGGTATTAACTATGTTCTTCTGTTGTATTTCACCTATGGGTTTTGCTGGAGATGGGCTGCTGCCTCCACTTCTTCATAGGAATGAAGACTCCTCTTTTTGTTTGACATTTCATTGTGTGAACCTCCCTCCTGTTAAGATCCATTCTTGATATTACTTTTACTTGACTTGTCTTTCTGCTGTTCTGTAGTATGACAAACATAATGAAACTTTTGCAATTGTTCTTTATTTTATGCTGGCTCTTTCTTGACCATTGTGTATGCCAGTTCATTTTGTTCAGTGCCTGTGAAGCATGTGGCTTAGAGGTTAGAACAGGGGATTAAGTGTCATTATAACTTGATTCTGCTTGTTTTCTGCTATTGGTTTGTTGTGTGACCTTTGACCAAGTTCCTTACCCTCTGTGTGCCTCAGTTACACATTAGTACAGTGGAGATAATGCCAATTACCTACCAATTATGAAGCTTGTTTAATGTTTGCATATCACTTTTAGATCCTTGGTTGACTGGTATTATTTGAAGTACATTATCCTTATTATTAAGTCATTATTATCAACTATTTCTTGATGGAGTTTCTTAAAGCTTTATCACTGTTGCCTTTCCCCTGCAGCACATGCTCTCTCTTGTTTACTGGGGGCAAGTGGAAAATTCCAACTGAATTCACTTTAACTCTGGATAAAATGTTATAACTGGCTTGACCACCTTATTCCTGCAGACAGCCCTATTACAGGGTGCATAGATTAATACAGGTCATGAGAAGAGTCTAGCTGGGCCCAACTGGGGGTGAATTACAAAATCCTCCAGAAAACCACAGGAGCTGTATGATCTGGGGAATTGGCTGTAACTTGAGAGTCAGAGCTTGGGGCCAGAAGGGACCATTAGATCATCTCGTCTGACCTCCCATCTACTAAAGGCCACTGACACCACCCAGCACCTGCACACTAAGCCCAACAAACAAACTTAGACTAAAGAATTACAGCCCCCAGGAGACCAGTGCCCTGGGCAAGAGAATAGGGGACACCCAGCTACACCAGTGTTTGAGGACCCTACAATGGCAGGGGAATGATGATGAGATACACCTAGATAATCCTGGCAAGTGATCCGCACCCACATGAAGATATAAGCCCCCCCACCTTGGTTATTGCCAGTCTGACTTGGAGGGAAATTCCTTCCTGACCCCAAATATGGCAGTCAGTTAGACCCTGAGCATGTGAGGTTGTCCTAGAAGTCAGAGCATCTCTTTAGAGGGAAAGGAAAGTCTTGTGGCTTAGATGTTGGACCAGGATTCAGGAACTGTGGGTTTACTTCCCAGGTCTGCAGTAGACTCCCTGAGTGACTTAATCTATCTGTGCTTTGCTTCTCCATATAAAATGGAAATGTTGATACTTCCCTTGTCTGTCTTATCTGTTTAGATTGCAAGCTCCATGGAGCAGGGTCTGTTTTACTGTGGTTGGTGCTAGGTGCTGTTCAAAGGGCTCTGATCTTGGTTGGGGCCTCTAAGCACTTCTGTAATGTTGTTAATAATAATAACTAGCGAATACCAATGCCTTGGCTAGCAGAAACCCCCTACCTGGTTTATGTTTGCTCAGACAAGTCTGTTCATGTGTTTCAGGGAGAGGAGGGCTTTGGGCTGAAGGAAGCCACCCGTGAGGTACTTGGATTTTCTTCTGTAGCTAGCTGTACAGAAGCTCTGGAAGACTTTATTTAATTCCTGTCTCAAATGAGAAGGCAAGATATTTCCTTCCTCCATTAATTCTGTTCAACAATAAAGCCTGGTTGGTCCAATACTCCTTTATTTTTCCTCCTAACTAGGTGGGATTTGCTCCCCACCTGCATCATGCTCACCTGGCATGTCACAAACTCCCATCAGAAAATCCTCTTAATCCATTCGTACAGGGATATCCTGCAGATACGGACAGGTTACTTTGTTACTTACATCATCTTGCCCTCTGTCTCTCTGTTGTGTGCCCTTGTCTGTGCTTACCACTGCAGCTCAGCTGTCCTCTTCCAGACGTTCATATTGTGTCTGCAAGCCCAGTTCCTGGGGTTAGGTAAAACAAGACTCCCTTGAGATTTTGACAGGTGTTGCATAATACAATGTGCACTGCTTTACCAGCTGTTGAGGGACTCTCGTACACTTCCTCATATGGACAGGGAGTGTGAGTCAATCTGATGCTCCAGCCATTCTATAGCTGGTAAATGTTGCTTTATTGCAGATGGAATACACTTAAAAATATAAACCATGCTATGAAAGGGCTTATACAGTCACCTCAAGTTGGTTTCCTACCTTAGGCTTTTATCTTAGGCTGGGTCTACACTACCCGCCTGAATCGGCGGGTAGAAATCGACCTCTTGGGGATCGATTTATCGCGTCCCATCGGGACGCGACAATCGATCCCCGAATCGACGCGCTTACTCCACCAGCGGAGGTGGGAATAAGCACCGTCGATGGGAAGCCGCGGAGGTCGATTTTGCCGCCGTCCTCACAGCGGGGTAAGTCGGCTGCGATACGTCGAATTCAGCTACGCTATTCACGTAGCTGAATTTGCGTATCTTAAATCGACTCCCCCCCATAGTGTAGATGTAGCCTTAGGTTACAGAAAACAAATAAGCAAAGACTTCTCGCAAAACTTGGATGTCACTGCTTATGTCTCCTGAGAGCATCTCTTGAGACTGCTGCTGTAGCTTGTTAGGTCACAGTGGGACATTCCCCATGTCACTCATGGTTTCGTTCCTTTCATTAGATTCCTGCCCTAACTGACTCAGTTTGAGGATAGTTGCTTATAGCAGAAATGGCCCTTTGATAAAGAAAGATATTGTTGAAAGATGACAATATGTTTTCCCAATTTCCCTTTCTTGGCCTAATTATTACGGTTCCTGCCATCAGTGTTACTTTGAAGAAACTCCAACTCAAGCAGAGGAAAAAATACATTGAAAGTACTTAATCCAAGATGCAATTTAGTCAGACAGTTCAGCCAAACGAATTGGCAAATATGCTGCATTTCAAGACCCCTCTTTCATGTTAAACCAATTTCTTCTGGGAATGTCTGACTCAGGAAACATGGTGCACTCTTCTCTTGATTCCATCCCCCTGACTTACCAGCACACTTGAGTCATAAACAGAATTGTTTTCTGAATAGATCCATTTGTCCAGTGCATATAGAATCTCACTTTGATCTGCTTTGTGGGCATTTTAGGTCCACTTATAAGTGGGCCAGTTGTACTTAAAACAACTATTGCTAACAACTTCCCCAGCCGGATGGGGATGGCTACAAACTGGCACGGGAAGTTGATTCAGTAGCTTCCATAGTAAAAGAAAGAAATCTGCTAGTGTTCTGATTACTTCCTCCAAAGACTGGAATGAAAGTCACAACGCTGCTTCCACTCTTTCTAACCATCCTGGATGCAATGGCTGGTCTGGGAGCGTTGCTGTGAGTTAGAATGATTTTGCAGACGGCGTGTTGGATAGTGGGTGCTCCCTGCAATGAATATCCTGGGCTGAGAGGCAGATGCCAATATGTTGATATTCAGTCTGGTTGTCTAGGCTAGAAATGACTTTAATGAGACTGGCCAGGTAATTGATGTCAAATTCACTGTTTTAAAGTTTACAATGTATACTCCGAATCTTTAAGTGTCGAAGCAAATCAAACTTTTCAGATGAGTGGGAATTGCATATTTAAAGGAGAAGAGAGCTCCTGTGCAATACCTTTGCAGGCTGGAAAGTTTGAGGCTCTGTTCCTGTTATAGTTGACACCGTACTGTTACGGCTTTAGAGCCAAATAAACCACTCCTGCCTTTGAACCCACAATGACTTTGCGTGGATGAAAATGACCGCAACAATGAAAGAGATCCTTGTTATAAATTGCAACCAGTCCGCTCCATTCTTTGGTTCAGTCTCCAACTAACTCTGGCTGCAATTGCTCCTAACCGTTTTAAGTCTAGGCACCATTCTCTGTGGTATTGAGGTGCCATTCTGCTAGCCTTAATACTCCCGAGAATGCCCTGCCATGATTCCCGTTGGCTTGCTGGAAGGCACATGATATTTTTCTCTCTCCCTCATCACAAACCCAGCTTTCCTGGCTGCTGAGAGCAAGAGATTCCTTCTTGTCTACACTTTGCACCCAGGAATGGGATGGGATCTTGGTGACTCGTGTTCGTTGCTTTAGCTCTGCCCTCATTGATTCATGTGTGTCAATCCGGCAGTGCGCCTGTGAGCGGCACTCGGCTCACCCTGTTGGAAACTAAGCAGAGTGTGTGGAACTTGATTCAGGTTCATATTTACCACTATTAGCATTATTGCATTACAGTTGCACCTGTGGGTCTCATTCAGGATCAGAGGCCCATTGTACTAGATGCTACACAAATATGAGAGAAATCTCTGCCCTAAACAGCTTTAAATAGATACGATAGACTGAGAATGTCATACTATGCCTCAGTTTCCCAAATGTAAAATGGGAACACAGAGATTACGTGACTTGCCCAGGGAGCATAACAGGGTGTGCTGGATCGGAGCTAATTCAGCACCCACTCACTCTAATACCCACCAGTATATAGTAATTGGGACCTAACTGGAAAATAGGTAGTTGAGGGAGGGTTTCAATTAACTGAGTAGAGCTACAGCTTCAGGGAGAAGCAACCCCAGCATGTGGGGGTATATAAATTGACAGGAAGGAAGTGCTGGAAGAGTTGGGAGCCTGAAGAAAGGTTGAAGTAGGCAGGACTAGATGCTGCTGGTACTGTTCCCTTCTCCAGACACAAGTGGGGAAGCTGGCTAGGGACTGTAAATACACATAAACAACACTACAGGCCGTGGCCTGCTGGAAGAATACAATAAAACATGGTGGTGGTGAAGGAAACCTGGAGTGGTTGTGGTCTGTGATTAAAGGCCTGAAAGGATTCTCAGGGACCAGTCTGTGACAAGGAGCATAGGAAGTTTGGCCTAAGTGAACAGGGACTGGAGTGAGGGTCAGAAGACTGCAGCTCCATTCCCTGCTCCGCCACCGATTTCCTGTGACCTTAGGCAAGTCTCTTAACCTACCTTGTGTCTCAGGTCCCCGTCTGTAAAATGGGGTAAGACCTACTGACATCTTGGGAGGGGGGGGTTGTGAGGATACAATCCTTTAATGATTGTGAGGTGCTCAGATACTCTGATTATGAGAACCATGTAAGTACTGAGAGAGAGAACTGAACCTACAGCTCATTAGTCTACTGTTCTTGTGGTTAAGGCATTCTTCTTGTCAAGAGCTGTATGTGGTTCTAGAGACCGCGGCCAAGTACCTTTGGTTTGAAGCATGATTTTTACAACAAAGTTATGACATGGTTCTTAGAAATCCTCATCCACACTAGTCAAACAAACTGTGTTAGAGACAAACTTGCAGCACCATTGTTTATAGACACTGTTGTTTTGTCCAGTTTCTTACTATACTGTGGAAAGGACGAAAGTTTCTTATCAGACCCTCCAGGACTCCCTTCTTGATTATATTATTTTGGAAAAGGATCTAGTCCGACAAAGTGTGATCAGTGGAAAGCTTTTTGAATAGTCTCTGCAAGATTATGCAATACGAACATCTGTGCATCAGACCTTCTGGTCCAGTCGTCTGCAACCAAGATTAATTTACCCCACAGCAATTTTTCTTCACTAGGACCCTACAAAAGGAAGTGAAGTTTAATTAGCATTTTGGAGTGGGCAGCCGTGAAGTTAATGATATTCAATAAAGAAAAATTGTTTTAACCTTATTTGCACTTTTCAATTTACTTATTAGAGGCCATCTGTTAAATTTTAAGCAAGTGCACTGGGGAACTAAACTCTCAAATTGCCAAATAAGGTCTTAACTGGATAGGCAGTAGGAAAAAAACACGATGCCTGCACAAGTTAAAATATTAACTGGTCATTTAAGGCAACAGGAAGCAAATGGTAATGCCACAGGACCATTCTTCTATTGTTTATCTAGGGCTTGATCTTGCAAGATGCTGAGCCGTCCTGTGATGTGTCACTTGCCCTCAGCTCCCACTGACTTCAACAGGAGCCGAGAGCACTCAGCATCTTGCAGGACTGAGACTGTAGCACACATGAGCAGGGCCGCCCAGAGGATTCAGGGGGCCTGGGGCAAAGCAATTTCGGGGGCCCCTTCCATAAAAAAAAAAGTTGCAGTACTATAGAATACTATATTCTCGTGGGGGCCTGGGGCAAATTGCCCCATTTGCCCCCTCCTCCCCCCCGGGAGGCCCTGCACATGAGTGCGGTTCCTAGGCTCTATGATGCACATAAATATCAATGATGATGAGAATAATAGGTGTGCTTTGCAATCAAATATAAAGACAAAGGTCAACATCTTCAAACTTGGGTGGCAGAAGTTAACTATTCTGTCCCTGTCCCACCAACACGTATCCGAGTGATCCCATTGGACTCAGTAGTGCTTCCCAGACATAAAGCCACTCAAGTGCAGAAGTGTGTAAAGGATCAGAGCCTTTGGCATCCAAAGCCCTGATCCTGCAAACACCTATTTGCTTACAAACACACACATGCTCATACGGTCCATTCCCATTGAAGTCAGCTGGACTCAGGTTAAGTGCACATATGTAAGGGGTTGCAGGAGTGCGGCCCAATAAGTGTCCTTACCTTTCACAGGTGCCGAGCCCCAGCTGCTCCCACTGACATGGTTGATCCTGCCAGTAGCTTATGGTTGTCTCAAAGATTAAGCCATGCATGTCTAAGTACACACGGCCAGTACAGTGAAACTGCGAATGGCTCATTACATCAGTTATGATTCCTTTGGTTGCTCTAAAATTGGGGGAGGTTTGGATATTAGGAAAAACTTTTTCACTAGGAGGGTGGTGAAGCACCGGAATGGGTTATCTAGGGAGGTGGTGGAATCTCCTTCCTTAGAGATTTTTAAGGTCAGGCTTGACAAAGCCCTGGCTGGGATGATTTTGTTGGGAATTGCCCCTGCTTTGAGCAGGGGGTTGGACTAGATGACCTCCTGAGGTCCCTTCCAACCCTGATATTCTATGACTTCAAATTAGTGCTGCAGGTTTCCCTGTTCTAGATGCTATGGGCTATTGTAGCGTAAATGACCAAGCCAAAAGATAAAATACTTGAAGCAGAACTACAAAACACTGTAAATAGAAAAAAACAGCCATCTGTACGCAATGTCTCTTGTAAGCACTGAAGCAGAGTGCAATAAGAAAGCTTTTATAAGACTTTTTGTGTCATTATGGGCTTAAAATGCCATTTTGCATTCAGGTTGGTGTTGGAGGGAGAAATACTTGAGGTGACTTTTGTTTTAAGATTATTTCCAATTTATAATTCAGCTGGCTAAAATGCCTTTCATCAAAGTACAAAAGTTTCTTGCTGTAATTAATGGCAAGTGATACCTAGTGCAATAAAACCCCATCATTTCAGTGTTCTTATAAGATTATTTATGACTGGATATTGAAACTGATAATGATTCTGCCATTTGTCCTCATAATTTATTATTCCCAGGAGAGACTAGCATTGTTAAGGATTCACCATCCATTTTACAGAAAGAGTGCTGAATTCAGCTTTTTGTGTGTGTTAATGACAGTGTTTGGTGCTATCTGAAAAATACATGTGATGAGTAGCGCAGACTTCATGTAGGGGCTAGCAGAGAGAGGGTTAATCAATTGCTCTCTCCTGGGAAAGGAAAGACCAGGGCCACATGCCCTAAGTAGTGGCACCATCAGTGTAGCAGGATAGGGTGAACTGCGGTACATCAAGTCACTGCAGAATGGTATAAAAGGGCAGTGCTCTGAGTGTAGGGGTTGGCTGGCATTAAGAACCCTTTGGAAAGCAGAGACAATACTTCCTGGAAGTCCAGGCTGCATTCTGACTCACTGAAGTAAGTAAATCTTTCGACTGACTTCAGCGGGTTTTGGATCAGGCCCTGTATACTCATTTCAACTTTTGGGTGCAAAAAGCCTTTTTACAAATGATCCTATTTAGAGAGCAGGTTGAAGGATATCTTGTGAACTTAGGGCTTGATTCTGATCTCTCACCACTGCAAACCTGTAGTATCTCCACTAAAGTCAGTGGAGTCACACTAGTGTAAAACATTTGAGATCAGAATTGGGACCAATATTTAATCTCCTGACTATCAGTAGTTCTGGCTTTTGACTGGGCTCTGAGAAAGGCCAGGTACCTCAGTCAGTCAGACTCCTAGATACACAGGTAAGGATCCCCAAGGCCTACAGTTCATTGGCATATACCAATGTATTATCCATTTGCTGTAGAATAAGCAATTGCAGGTAAAAAAATGCTTTTCCTTCAGTAGTCCTAGCAACAGACTGAGATTTCTGCTGCTTTGCAAACATTTTGGAGTAAATCCTGTTTTGAGTTACACCCATATGACCGTGTGGAAGTTGAGAGCAGAATTTGGCCCATTTTCTTTCCTTTTAAAGAGCTGAGTGATATTCGCCCCCCTCCCCCCATTTATTATAATCACCATGTCAAAAGGGAACTTGCTCATTTATTGGAGGTTATCTGTGTCAAGGGAAGTTATATTTCCATCACTACCTGGGGGCCCATCAGCAGATGAAGACTGAGAGCAGTGACTCAGAATGACTTTGAAGCAACACCCAGCAGCTCTGAAGATGAGAACATAACTTCAGCTGACGTTTAAAATAATCCAATGCACAAAATAAAACCATTCCACTAAATTATACATCTTTTTCCTGTTGGCTGTTTTTAAAGGAAGGGAGCACAGGTTGGGGGAAGAATGCTTTTTTGCACTTCTGTTGTTTTTTTTCCTTTCTGGTCGCTGAGTGACAGACAGACCCACTGATGTACCATAGTCGCTCAATTATGCTGTTGCAGTTTTCTTATACTGAAAAGAGTGATGACATTCAAAATGATTGAGGGCCTCTATTCAGCAAAACACTTAAGCCGGTGGTGCTCATTAAATGGGATTTAAGCATAGGCTTAAAGTTAAGCCTGTGCTTAATTGCTTTGCTGAAGAGAGATGGGCTTAAGCACATGTTTAAAACCAAGCATGGGCTTCTGTGCTTTTCTGGATCAGAGCCTGAATTAATTGATGATTAAATAACAAATTAGTAAAAGCACATCTTAAATATAAAATATTTTTTAAAACTTTGCCTGTTACTAATAAAATTTTAAAATAAATGATTTAATTTTAAAGTTACCTTTTTATTACATTTATGTTATCAGGGCCAGAGTTACCCCTTACGTGCTCCCCCTGCCTACAGCTGACCTTCGTGTTGCACACCGTTTTAGAGAGGTACGGTGCCCCAGGACACCGGTGCCGCTAGGCACATGCCTACGTTGAAATCTGGCCCTGGCTGATGTTTGGTTGCTTTTTTTCCTGCTGAAAAGCTTGGACAAGGAGCAACAGAACAGTTTAGACTCTGGGGTTCTGGACAGTTTGGGGTGATAATTTTAGCTGCACATGTGTTATAGAGAAAAATTAAGACGGAATGGAGGGAGAATAGGAGAGGGCTTCAGGGACTCTGTTCTGAGTTTGTACAGAGCCTAGCACAGTGGGGTCCTGGTCCTTAACTTAGGTGCCAATAATGTGCTCAGACCCCTTTTTAAGCAGCATCTTGACAAGAGCTGCTTATGTGATGATCTGGATGGTAAATAAAAGATTACTGCAATTATGTGCTCACTCAGAAAAACTCCCATTTTGCACCCACAAGGAAAGCTGGAATCTGCATGCAGAAAACCCTGTCTGCAATTCAGGTGTTTAGACATTCACTCCCCAAAGGGCATGAGCCATTTCCCCTAATTGGGTCTTTATTTGTAAACACAATATTCAAGGCACAAATTGACTGGCCATTTCCAAAAACGTTAGCCCAAGAAATTCAGTTTATCTGTTTTCTGTATTTGAAAGTATAAATTGCATGTCATATTGAACTTCAAGTCTCTAGGATTCGCGAGCTATTTTTGTGAAGAGTAATCTGTCACTTTGACGATCTCGTCCTAGTCCCTTGTGGACATGTAGATACATCACAAAATGACCACGCGATTTACAACGACAGGCAGTCTCTGCTTAAAGGTCACAAATGGGTTCCATTGGCTGATCTGTGCGGGGAGGAGAAAGCTTGTATAGCACCTGCTTACATCATCCTGGGTCTAGCTAGTCCTCTGTGCTCCTCTCTTTCATCAGCACTAACTTGAGGCAACAAGTGAATCTGTGTAATTAAGTTCCTCTCATTTCACACACCTGGCAAATGTCATGGCCTCTTGTATTTATTCAAGGATGGTGAGCTTACTTGCTAGATGGGTTTTATAAAGAGAATGAAGATCTAACCAGAACTGGAGAATGGACACGAGTTGTGGTTTACATTACTGACACCTTTTCCTTTAACTGAAAGTTTCTGTCAGATGAAAAAAGCCGCAGCAACACATTCAGAAGGGAACTAATTGGGGACACAAGAAGGGATGAGGAGATAAATTGAAAGTAGATCCCCTAAAGAAGTCACACACAATGACCTTTATTTTAGACTAAGAATGACAAGAAAGAACACAATTGAAATCATCATGAAAGAGCGCAGTATGTCTTTGTGTGACAGTCTGCTTTTAACTGAACACAAAATGGCTGCCTCACTCTGCAAACAGCAGAGTCCTAAGGGATTTAAAGATTCAGGAAACAAAGGAATAACCATTAGAGGGGAGATTTTCAAAAGCAAATGACAACTAGATGCCTAATTCCCTTAGGTGTCTAACTCCCATTGGTGGCTTTGTTAATTTCCCCTGTATTGGTAAAAACATGGCTTCCAATGAGAATTTTTATTTGCTTTCTTGGGCTGGAGCCTGTTCTTTGTTATTCCTTATAAAGGCCAGAGGCACATACCATGTGAGCACCTTAACTGCAGTAGAGCAGCAAGTAAGAAGCTGGGAGAAGGGGCTAGTCATTAGAGCAGGGGACTGGTAGTCAGGACTCCAAGGTTTTATTTCTGCCTCTACCACAGTCTGACCTTGAGTAAGTCTCTGTGCCTCAGTTTACCCCTATTTGAAACAGGGACATAATCTTCCTTCCTTAGCCCACAGCCATGTTGTGAGGCTCGGAGGGAAAGGCACACTCGGAGTGCAGGTGTTCTGATTTCCTTTTGTTCAGTGCGGCACAGTGCTTCCTTGCTCTCAATGATAATGTGAACTGTCATCCTGAGAAATACATGGGAGCCTATTTACCATTCTCTGAGCGGCGCTGCACCGATGACACAGCATACATTATCCCAAAGTTCAGTGGAGTTCGATGAAAGTGATTAAGAAGGAAAAAAAGTTGTTTTTCTTTTAACAGATTGAGAGCCAAGTAATAAAAGGAGAGAGATTCTTTTACAGCTGTGATTCTGATTTCTCAGAAGGGCAGTCTTCATCCAGCTCTGATGAGAAAGGCACGGTAGTAAATTTCCCACAGGGGCTTGGGCGATACCAGCAGAGAATTTTGGCCCTGTGTTGTTCTTTCTCCTCCTGCTGCTGCTGGGACCGCTGTCGTTTGCTATATGCAGCGTATTTGCCGGGAGCAAGATCCCTGAAAGAGGGGAACACAAATACTGAAGGGGCACAACCAACCAGGGGAGGTGACCCTCTGTTCTCAGACCAAGAGTCCAACACAATACTGGGCTCTGAATGATTTACTTTTGAAAATAAAATTTTATATATTAAAATTGTCAAAGAGAACCCAGTCTCCATCTCACCCAGACTAGCTTTAAAGCTAGAGCTGCTTGAAATTTTCCAAATTTCTGTTTGTAGATGGAGGAAAAAGTAAGGAGAAGAGTTTTGACTAAATTTTCACTCTTTTTTTCCTTCCTCCAGCTCCCCCTCTGTCAAACAGAGATGCCGATGGTGCTTTTCTCCAGCCTTTTGTTGGTCTTCTGCATTTACGCTGTAAGCTCTTCAGAGCAGGGACTTCACTGTTCATACACAGCCTCTTATAGCGAGGCCTCAACTTTGTGGGGGCATGAAGGCCCTGCTATAATTCAAATATTAATAAAGGGTGGCTACATAACCTGCTGATGAGTGTGTTATAGGAGCCCTCTGTGCCTTATCTATGGAGGAGATGAGTCCAAAGGCAGCTTGGCTCTTTAACTCAAGCTGTAGCTTTTAACTCTGGAAGTCCCCAGTTCAGTCCCCAGTGTGCCCACCAAGATGGTGGCCATCGTGCATTCTAACTCAGCCAATAACGTCAGATTACTTGCTATAAGAGCGGACAGCAATATCACTAAAGCTCAATATTGAAACTAACCTACGCCCTGCCATTGCTCACCCTGCCCCCCTGGGCTGGCACCTAACCACCTCTGGTTTCTTTTTTCCTCAATATAAACGTGTCTGCATGTGACAGAGAATAACCTGCTGCTTCTAGGCAGCAGCACCAGGAGCGTTGGCATTTGTTTAGTTTTCACTGTGTATGATCCCCCAAAGTTACTGTGCTTTTTTAAAGGTGCTCAGGGTCCCTCCGTGCCTCCCTGTGTGTCTGCTAAGCTTTGGGCCTGGCATGTGGTATGATCTCATGATAAAAACATCTGACAAGCTCAGGGTGACTCGTTACTGCTCACACTAATGGAGCTGATGTGTTGATAGAGGAGATGGTGGTTAAAGAGATATAGAACCTGGGGGCATGGAACGCCTACAAGCTTGTAACTGCATAGTAAAATATAATCGGATGAGATACAATGAAGGGGACAGGACAGAGGGAAGAATGCTTCCCAGCTTGTGCCACTAGAGGGTGCCCAATTGCTTTGTTCCAAGGATCCTTTTCTTCCCTTCAGCACGCAGCAGCTGCTGTTCCCCTTTCTCTGCAGGGCTCACGTCCATGTTTGCAGGGATCTGCTCTGTACATCTTGATCACTCATTCTGCTCTCCTCTGAATAGTTCATTATGTGTGCTGCATTACTGTTTAATCACCCACTGCTAATTGGTCTTCAGCAGGGCAGTGAATGCCCAGAAGTCCATGACACATCCACTCTAAGAGCTCCTCCTTGCAGCAGAGATGTGCTTTGTTTTCTTAGCAAAGCAGAAATCAGTAGGAAAATTCTAGGTTTAGGAAAGCACCCCTCCAGCCCAGGCTTTGCACTCGGAGAAGCGTTGATGGACTCCAAATATAGCAGCCTCCTGGTCGGAAGTAGGGATGTGCTGCTGATGCAAGGGGCCTTGGCATGTGTGTGGTGGAAGGGGAAGAAATGCTGGAGGATGCTGTGAGTTACTGAGGCTACGTCTACACTACAAGGGGGCATCAATTTCAGATACGCAAATTCAGCTACGGGAATAGTGTAGCTGAATTCGACGTATCTGATCCGACTTACCCCGCTGTGAGGACGGCGGCAAATCGACCGCCGTGGCTCCCCCCGAGAGATCGATTTCTACCCGCCGATCCGGGCGGGTAGTGAAGACAAGCCCTTAGATAACTGCACTCCCCTCTGGGATCAGGCCCCTATCAGTCACCTGGCTTGTGGGGGAATCAGATGATTCTCCCACTCCGACTGGTCCCTGGCTGAAGTCCCCTGTGTATCAGCTTTGATTACCTCAGCAGGGCTGACTTTAATCCAGCACCTGCAAGTCTGTTCCCTCTTGGAGCAATGGCAGTGGTACCCAGTAACCAAACAGCCCCTTTAAAGCAAAGTATTATTTGTTAGAACAAAAACAGGTCTTAAAACAATGAACCAGTCTGTACGCATGTCTGGCTTCCTAGGTGTCTAGACATCTTCTCCATGGCGAGACTGGGAGCGCTAACCTTCATAGAGCCCCCATCCCTCCATGAGACCTCTAGGGTCTGTTTGGCAGAGTCTGTTCCCTCAACTTCCAAACCAGTTCTCTTCCCTGCTTTAGGGAGAGTCCCCTTTAAAAGCCGCTTGGTCCTTTTGATCACCCTGCGGCCCTGAGAATAAGTCACTTTTAACTGTTTTGAGCCCCGTGATCGGTTAGTTCTTCTTGAAGTAGATGCGGCTGGGTATTCCACTTAGGTGTGCACGTGCCTAGTGCACTGGAGCTGTAGCAATTGGACTAGCAGTACCCGTAGAGTGGCAGCATTCAGGCCTCGTGGTCGTAGCCCCTCCCCCGACTATATGAGGTGGCACTGCCCCAACCTTCACCCCGAACACATGGAAATGAGACTTCAGTGCAGAGGGGACGGAGGGTGGGTCGTGGAATACACGTCTCAAAGAACCACAGTTATAGTAAATCACCGTTTCTTTTTCTTTGCGTAGATGCAGCTGTGTATTCCACTTGGGTGCCTCATAAGCAAGACCCACCCCAGGAGGCGGGGCTCACAGTCTACCTAAACAAGGACTGCAGGACCAACCTTCCGAAGTTTGCATCCACCCTGGAAGTTGCGGTTATGGTGTCACGGTTCATGAACGTACGTATCAACGACCACATAGCAGCCCTGCAAATGTCCAATATGGAAACGTCACTAAAGAATGCTGTGGCCATAGCTTGCGCCCTCGTAGAATGAGCTCGTGCTCTCTGACAAGGTGTAGCAGAAGCTGTTTCGTATGCAGTCTTGATGCAGGATGTTATCCAGTTGGCGATCGGCTGCGAAGAGACTGCTTAACCTTTCCTGTGATCTGCATATGACACAAACAAATAAGGAGAAGCACAAAACGATTTAGATTAAAAGGCTGGACATTGCCTGACATCTAATGTAGGGAGATGCTGCTTCTCTGGCAGAAGGTGGCTTGGGAAAGCACCCAGCTAACTATACCGTCTGGTTCAAATGAACCTGAGAAACTGCTTTAGACAAAAATTTGAATGCAGTCATAAAATCAGGCTGTCTTTGGACAACGGTGTTTAAGGAGGCTCTGCTGTCGGAGCTTGCAACTCTCTCACTCTCCTTGTGCATGTTATCGCTACGAGGAACGCAGTGTTTTATGACACAAAAGCAGAAAGGGACAAGATGCCAAGAGCTTGAACCGAGGTCCCATTAAGGCTTCTAGGACTGTGTTAAAGTCCCACAGAGAAACCAGCTCTTGGACCGTAGGGTGCAGATGAAGGAGCCTTTCTAAGAATCTTGCTACCATGGCATTGGAGAAAATGGATCTTCCCTGAATGGGGGGTTGTAATGTTGATATCGCTGCCAGATGCACTTTCAATGAACTAAACGCAAGCCCCAGCGATTGCAGGTACAGCAGGTAGTGCAAAATGTCCTGGTTAGAGACCAGCGTTGGTTGGATTCTGCGGGCTGATGACCACACCGAAAATGGCTTCTATTTTGCTGAATAGAGGACCTGAAGGATGATGACTGCTAGCCTAGTGGGGGGAAGGAGACCTTACAACATGTGAAGGGGCTTGGAGATGGGGGAATGTAGGAGAGGGGATCATTTAACTAGTGGATACAGATCTAAAAAATCAAAACCAATCCACCCTTCCCCAAACAGGGATTTTACCCCACAGAGGGAGATGTGCCAGAGACTCCATGAAGCTCACTAGGGACTATGCTATTGATGTTATGAGGAAGGTACTCCGATACTATGATGACAGGCAGCAGTATAAAATGCTAAGACAAAGAGAGAGATCTACATGATGGTAAAACAAATACTAACTGACTCCAAGAGCAATAGCAGGGGAAAAAAGTCCTTGATAGGGGGAATATTGCTTGAAGCTTTGCCTCAGGCTATATCAACTATATTCTACAGGTGCAGGAACTATTTTTACTCTTGGGCAATGTGTTACTGCTATTGTCCTTGCACCAGACCTTAGTGTGTATATTATCTCTCTCCCCTTGCAAGGTAAATTCTAGATAGCGTAGGAGCAATGCTAAGCACAGTCAAAAATGTAAATTAGAATTTTGTTAAAGCTACATTAGCCCCTAATGCTGCTCCATTGGAAGTCAATGAATTTACACTGTGGATACATTTGGCCCAATGTTTTCAAGTTATTTGCCTACCTGGGTAACTAAATGGGCATTTTCCTTGGCCAACGTGATAAACCAATGGGAGGAGACCCTTATCCTCCTATTCCATCCTGTCCATTAATTCATAGATTCCGAGGTCAGAGGGGACCATTGTGATCATCTAGTCTTATCTCCTGTATAACACAGGCCATAGAACTTCCCCAAAATAATTCTTAGTGTAGATCTTTTACAACAACATCCAATCTTGATTTTAAAAATTCCAGTGATGAAGAATCCAGCATGACCCTTGGTAAATTGTTATAATGGTTGGTTACTCTCACTGTTAAAAATTTACACCTTATTTCCAGTCTGAATTTGTCTAGTTTCAACTCCCAGCCCATGGAGCATGTCATACCGTTCTCTGCTAGACTGAAGAGCCCATTGTCAAACATTTGTTACCCATGCAGGTACTTATAGACTGTAAAAATCAACAGAGAGTCCTACGGCACCTTTAAAACTAACAGATGTATTGGAGCATAAGCTTTCGTGGGTGAATACCCACTTCTGATGAATATTCACCCACGAAAGCTTATGCTCCATGTGACAGACCCACACCAGTGGGGTACAGGAGTCTGGTAGAGGGCAAATATACTGGTCACTGGATGAGTAGTTTTCTGTTCCCTGAGTGACCAGAGCAGGGGCTGCACTAGAGTAATTAGGAACCTGCTAGAACCAGTTAAGGCAGGCAGGCTAATTAGGACACCTGGAGCCAATTAAGAAGAAGCTGCTAGAATCAATTAAGGCAGGCTAATCAGGGCACCTGGGTCTTAAAAGGAGCTCACTTCAGTTTGTGGTGCGAGTGTGAGGAGCTGGGAGCAAGAGGCGCAAGGAGCTGAGAGTGAGAGGGTGTGCTGCTGGTGGACTGAGGAGCACAAGCGTTATCAGACTCCAGGAGGAAGGTCCTGTGGTGAGAATAAGGAAGGTGTTTGGAGGAGGCCATGGGGAAGTAGCCCAGGGAGTTGTAGCTGTCATGCAGCTGTTATAGGAGGCACTATAGACAGCTGCAGTCCACAGGGCCCTGGGCTGGAACCCGGAGTAGAGGGCGGGCCCAGGTTCCCCCCAAACCTCCCATTTGACCTGGACTGTGGGTTCTTCCAGAGGGGAAGGTCTCTGGGCTGTTCCCCAACCCACATGGTGAATCTCTGAGGCAAGAAAATCCGCCTATAAGCGCAGGACCCACCAAGATAGAGGAGGAACTTTGTCACATCCAATACATCTGTTAGTCTTAAAGGTGCCGCAGGACTCTCTGTTGCTTTTTACAGATCCAGACTAACATGGCTACCCCTCTGATTATAGACTGTAATTAAGTCAGGCCTTAACCTTCTCTTTCTTAGGCTAAATAGACTCAAGCTCAGTCTATTATTATAAGGTATGTCTTCTAATCGTTAATCATTCTCATGGCTCTTCTTTGAACCCTGTCCATTTTTTCAACATCCTTCTTGAATTGCGGACCCCAGAACTAGACACAGTATTCCAATTGCAGTCACGCCAATGCCCAATACAAGGGTAAAATATCCTCTCTGCTCCTACTTGAGATTGTGCTGTTTATGCATCCAAGTTTCACATTAGCTCTTTTGGCCACAGCATCGCATTGGGAGCTCATATTCAGCTGATTATCCGCTGTGACCCCAAATCTTTTTCAGAGTCACTGCTTCCCAGGGCAGAGTTCTCCCATCCCGTAGAAATGGCCTACATTCTTTGTTCCCAGGTGTATACATTTACATTTAGCCATATTCAAACACACATTTGCTTGAACCCAGCTTACCAAGCAATCCAGTTTGCTCTTTTCAGTGACCTGTCCTCTTCATTATTTACCAGTCTTCCAATGTTTGTGTCATCTGCAAACTTTATCAGTGATGATTTTATGTTTTCCATCCAAGTCATTAATAAAATATTCAATAGCATAGAGTCAAGGACTGATCTTTGCGGGCCCCCGTTAGAAACACACCCACTCGATGATGATTCCCCATTTACAGTTACATGTTGAGACCTGTCAGGTAGCCAGCTCTTAATCATTTAATGTGTGCCATGTTAATTTTCTAGTTTTTTAATCAAAATGTTATGTGGTACCGAGTCAAACACTTTACAGAAGTCTAAATCTATTCCTTGGACCCTATTATCTTGATCAATCAAACTTGTAATCACATAAAAAAACCATGAATAGATTCATAGATCCCAAGGCCAGAAGGAACACTTGTGATCTTCTGATCTGACCTCCTGTATAGCCGAAGTCCTAGAACTTCCCCACAATAATCCGTAGAGCAAATCTTGCAGCAAAACATCCTATCCCAAGATATCAAGTCAGTTTGATAGGATCTATAGGGGGCACGGTGGGGCCTGAGCCTGCCCCCATGGGGGACAGGGAGGGCGTGTCACCCAGCCCCACTCTGCCCCTAGCTCCTCTCTCACTCTGGCCCAAGCCCTGTCCCAGTCAAGGCCCTGGCTTCGGCTCCTGGCCCTGGCCCTGGCCCTGGCCCCAGCCCTGCTGCAGCTCCAGTCCTGGCCGCCGCTCCCAGTCCTGCTCCCGACGGACTGTGGACAGATTACGTTCCGGAAGGCAGGGACGTAGCCATGTGTGGACCTGGTTGGGACGTTGCCCACCCACATAGCATCCAGGCCCACCCAAATCTGAGACGGGGTAGATTGCTGCCAGAGCGGCCCAGAGCATCCCTTGGGCACATGAAATGCAGGATGGAGCTATGTGTCCTTCAGAAAGCTGCACTCCAGCAGCTCTGCCTTGCCATTTTATGAGCCTCCCCAGCCACGTGCCCGGCCTGGCAGGTGAAGCCCTGTGTCTGGGGGCACCAGGGCTAGAAAGAGGGCATGGCGTTGGGGGAGAAGCTGCGCTAGCAGGTGCTGAGGGGCTGCCCAGTGGCCAGCAGCGCTCTCTGCACAGCTCATCGCCTGAACAGCTTGAGGAGGTCTCTTTGCAGTGCGTCCTCTCCTGGGAGCACTTTGCTGGACAACTCAGTACAGTGTCTGGGCTAGTAGCACGCACAAGCAAGGCCCTGTTCATATCCCTGCAGCGCAGACGGAGCCGACCCCACACAGGGGCCGTATGGCCCGCAGGAGACACAAGCCCCTGGCTGAAGAGCAGCAGCCCATACCCTGCAACAAGGCAACGGCTCCCTCTCTTCTCCCACTGCCGAGTCAGGGCGCAGCCGAAGGGATCAGCCCTCCCGGCCCCGGCCAGGCTGCACAGCCAGTGTGGATAGCACAATCTGTCATTGCCCATCCACCTGAAAGCCGGAGTCCACCCAAATTTCCATTCCTAGCTACGCTGCTGCTGGAAGGCATGAGAAACAGGCTGTCAAAAGGGGGCAATCCACGGGACCGAAGGTTTCCAGCCATGGAGAGCAAAGTAGAGTGCGGTCTAAATCCAAGCACTCCTCTGCCTTGGTACTGCAGAAGCTGGCACCGTTTACTCCGGCAACCATGCAGGTACTGTCAAATTCAGAGCCAGAAGGGGCGTCCTCTTCCTCCTTCCCAGACAAGGAAGTATTGGGGGGCATGTCTCCCCCTCAGATGAATACAAGGCTCAGCATGAATTGTTAAAGAGGGTAGCCTTCAATCTGGGAGTTCAGATGGAGGTAGTAAAAGAGACCTCCCACAGCCTGGTAGACATTCTAGCTACTGCAGGTCCTTCCAGAGAGGCCTGGCCTCTCAATGAGGCCATTATGGACCCAGTTAAGAGTCTGTGGCAGACCCCGCTTTTCCCTTCCCTCCACTTCAAAAAGGGCTGGATGAAAATACTATGTACCTGCCCAAGGTTATGAGTTCTTCTACACCAATCCCCCGGCGTCCCATGTAGTGTCTGCTGCCCATGAGAGAGAGAGGCAAGAACAACAGGGCACAGACCTGAAATCAGAAGACTCAGAAAAGCAACACCTGTTTGGTAGGATAGTTTATTCTATTGTGGGGTTACAACTCAGGATTGCAAACCAGCAGGCGCTACTGGGCAGGTATAATTTCAGTTTATGGGACTCCATGCAAAAATTCAGACTTGTTGCCACAAGAGGCTAGGCAGGAGTTCCCCTCACTACGGGACAAAGGAAAATTGGTGGCGAGGGCCTCTTTACAGACTGCTGTGGGTGCGGCTGACTCAGCTGCCAGGTCCATGGCTTCTGCAGTGATTATGTGTAGGAGTTCCTGGTTACAGTCCTCTAGGCTCCCGCAGGAGGTCCAACAGACTGTTCATGACCTGCCCTTTGAGGGATCCTTGCTCTTTTCAGAGCAGAGGGATGCAAAACTCCATGGCCTAAAGCAGTGTGCAGAGAAAGCCCGTGGCGGGCCGGGCCAGTTTGTTTACCTGCCGCGTCTGCAGGTTCGGCCGATCGCGGCTCCCGGTGGCCGCGGTTCACTGCTCCAGGCCAATGGGAGCTCCTGGAAGTGGCGCGGGCTGAGGGACATACTGGCCGCTGCTTCCAGCAGCTCCCATTGGCCTGGAGCAGCGAACTGTGGCTCCGGGAGCCGCGATCGGCTGAATCTGCGGACGCAGCAGGTGAACAAACTGGCCCGGCCCGCCAGGGGCTTTCCCTGCACAAGCAGCGGAACAAGTTTGGGAACCACTGGCCTAAAGGACTCAAGAGCGACACTAAAGTCCCTTGGATTGTACACCACAGCCCCTTCCAGGAAACACTATAGGCCGCAACAACTCCTCCGGTACTCTACTGTGACTACCAGTCAGCACCTGGAGAGAAAAAGAAATAGAGGTTATAGGCGACCACTCCCTGCTGCCTATGGATGAATGCCTGCCCCACCCAGACATCCAGGGGGTTCTAAACAGACATTTTGATGGCTGTACCAGTTCCCATGATGCCAGACCCTGTTTTTCCTTTATTTGCAAACCGCCTTTCCCATCTCCGCAGTGCTTGGTCCTGTATCACCACAGACCATTGGATGTTGAGCACTGTAGAAGTGGGAGACACCCTTCAGTTCATTTCTACCCCTCCTTTCCACCCTCCCTCTTCAGGGACCCCTCATGTAAAACTTCTGCACCAGGAGGTTCAATCTCTCCTTTAGCTGGGAACCATAGAAGAGGTTCTGGGGACGTTAAGAGGAAAGGGTTTCCACTCCTGATATTTCCTAATTCTGAGGCCAAGGGAGGTCTCAGGCCTATTTTAGACCTCCGCCAACTCAACAACTATCTCAAAAAGATAAAGTTCCGCATGGTCACCCTGGCATCCATTATTCCCTCTCTGGACCCCGGAGACTGGTACGCTGCCCTTGACTTAAGAGACGCTTACTTCCATGTATCAATATACCGAGGGCACAGAAGATGCCTCGGGTTTGTAGTGAATCATTCATGCTATTAATTCAAAGTGCTCCTGTTAGGCCTGTCTGCAGCTCTTCGGATGTTCACAGAATGTATAGTCATAGCGGCAGCATTCCTAAGGACATTGGGGTCTACCCTTATCTGGATGACTGGCTAATCGATGGCTGGACCAGAGCTCAGGCAGTGACCAGCGTTTGACTCGAGGCCCCAGGCAACACAGACAAGTCTACCCTGTGTCCAGTACAGAGGATAGAGTCTGTCCGGTCGGTGTTGGAATCTACCCAGGCCAGGGCATTCCTCCTGGATTTATGTTTCCAGTTAATCTGCTCCCTGATGACACATCTCAAAGGTCTTCCAATCACAACAGCCCGAAACTGTATGAGACTCCTAGGCCACCTGGCCTCATGCACATATGTGGTCCAACATGCCCTCGACCCCTCTACATTGGAGTTTCCAGAAAGAAGGAATGGGGGTGGGGTGGGGTGGGGGGAGAGGAGTTGGCTGGGTGCTTTATACCAGCGCTAGCAGGCGCATGGCAGCAGAAGACGCTTGAACCACCCTGACCGAGATCACTGAGGGAAAAATTCCCGGTGACTGTGTGTGGGGCATGTGCACACCAAGAATGGGATGGACACGTTCATCACATCTCGAAGACCGACAGTTACGAAAGGTTAGTAACCATTTTACGCAGGAGAAGAAGCAAGCCCCTCCCCAGCTCATCTCCAAGGTATGTATGCTGGTTCCTGGAGCCATAGGAGCCAAGTTTCTAATCTGCTGGGGGGGGTGCTCCCCCCCTGGCTCCACCCAGGCCCTGCCCCCACCTTTCCCCAATGCCCCACCCTGGCCCTGCGTCTTCCCATCCCATACCCACCCCCACCATGCCTCTTCCCTGCCCAGTTCCGCCCCTTTCCCCAAGCGTGCTGCATCCCCACTCCTCCCCCTCCCTCCCAGTGCCTTCTGAGGCCACAAAGCAGCTGTTCGCGGCGGGTGGGAGGCGTGGGGAGGGAGAGGGGAGACGCTGATCAGCACTGGGGGGAAAGGGAAGTGCTGATAGGGGGCTGCTGGTGCGTGCTAAGCACCCACCATTTTTGGAGCACCCATGGAGTCAGCGCCTATGCCTGGAGCGCTCCTTGAAAGTGGGGAGTATGAGTAAGTGTGAGGGAGAGCTAGAAAAGGGACCCAGTGTGGTTGGTTCTAAATCCTTTAATTTTAACTTGATAAACGCCCTTGGAGTCAAACCTTCCTAGTCAGCAAGCCGAAGGGGAACAAGAGAAGTGGATTTTTTCTCCCAAAGCCTGCCAAAAATGTGTATCTTCTTAAAACAGCCATTCACTACCTAGTCCAGTGGAGCCCTGATGTGGTTATGGCCTGTAAGTGCTACTGCAATACTGGTAATATGTGAGGATAACTAGTTAATGCTCCTCTTTTCAGTTCTATCCTATGGGCTCGATTCTGTTACCCTCACTCATTCTGAGTGGACCTGTGATAGGGACTTCAGTGGCTGGGGAGCCTCATGGCTAGATCGTTGGTTAAGGGGTGCTGAGCGGGACCTGACCTCCCCTTCTCCCTCAGGTCCGGGCCCAGGGTCCTGTCGCTCACCCCTAAACAGGGGAGGTGGACCTTTCTCCCAGCCATGAGGAGGGGTTCAGGACCTGTTTTCTTGGGCTGCTCCCTATGCCAGTCCCTCTCGTTTGGGGCATGGCCCCACTAGCCCAGTTTCCTCACAGTTGGGGCTTGTCTGCAGGTTCCCCTTGGCAGGGGCAGACTTACTTGCCTCCGGTGGCTGCCTTGGCAGGCAGGTTGCTGGTCTGTGCCTGCAGGCAGGCATACAGAGAGCTCCTGCCTCTTCGCCAGGCAGCCCCTGTCTGAGCCAGGCTCCTTTCTTTTCTACCCCCTTCAGGCCTGGCATTGGCTGCGGGTATAACCGGACAGTGCTAGCTGAGCCCATAGGTTTTTCTTTAACCCCTGCTGTGCCCGGCTGCAGTCTCTCTGCTCCTTCACAAGACCCTACCACTCCAGCAGTCTGATTCATTTCAGTGGGGCGACTTGGGAAGGAAGGAATGACGGAGGGTAACAGACTCCAGGTCAGAAAGAGTTTAACTCAAGGCTAATCACACACATCATTTTCTAGCAGGGAAGGGAAAATCCAGGGCCTGATTTTCCTGTCTCTTCCACTGGTGTAACCAGGAGTCAATGGAGTTACACCCAGGTAAGACTGATGCAAGTGAGAGGAGAGTTGGGGCCAATGGGCTAGTCAAGGGGTAATGGAAATTATTTCCCCGTTCTGTAAAAAGATACCTGGACCTGGAATGTGCGCCAGCTGCTCAAATCTCTCCTAAAGCGCTCTTTGCACCTCTGATTTATTTTATTTTGCTTTGGGCAAGCTGTCAATCCCATTGATGGTGCCATGAGACTGAATGTCAAGATCTTTTCCTCCTCTTCCCCCCCCTCCAAAGGAAATCTCACCAGCTGAAACAAATGCTACTTTTGTTTTTCATCCCGTGCCTTAGTGCTAATCCTAGAGACATTTGGACACTTGACAAATTGAAGTTTAAACCTGGGAGAGGGGAGGGTTTTTATTTTTACTGGTGCTTCATAAAAACATTTCTTTTGTTACTGAACAGTGATGGCTTCTGAGGTTAAAATGGTAAGGCAGCCAAATGCCCCAGGGCTACCGGTGACTCTCTCTTCACATCTCGTTCTGCAAAGCACAAATTGATGTGTGACCAAGATTTTGAAATAAGTTATTCTTATTGTGACTCTTGTTTATAACCCCAGATTCATTGTTTGCAATTTCGTTCAGTGGGATCCAATCAATAGCTGACAATAAAATATTATTTCGAGTGATGTAGGCATTCCATGAGGATTTGATTGATTGCTTTAATTTCTGCCTTCCTCGGTGTTTTTACTAAGCCCTGTCTTGATTTCTTTCACTCTGCCTATTTCTCTTCAGCACCAGTTGTTAAATAAAGTGACATATTTATTATGTCAGATTTATTTGACAGATTACAGGGTGACATATTTTATATGAATGTTTATTGAGTGTGGGTGTATATATATATATGTGTGTGGGTGTGGGTGTGTATATAAGGTGGTGTGACTTAATTTTGCTGAGATGAGTTTGGGCACATCGCTGAGTGTATCAGCCTGACCGTCCCATACAAGCGTCGATTAGGACATTTCTACCACTCCATACCATCGTGGGCTCCCTGTAAGACGCATCTTGTACAGAAAATCCATTTTACAAATGTGTTAGAGAGTTTTTAAATGGTTCTCAGAACAATTTCTTGTATCCTTCCACCTGTCAAGCCTGGTGATTAGTTATTATGAGTCCAATTGTACGAGGCTCATACAGAGAGAAATTAAAACTGAGGGTCAAGATCTTCAGCCGATGTAAATCAGCATATTTCAAGTTATACCTGTTGAGGATTTGGCCCAATACTCCTTTAAAAGTGTGATCTCAATGAGCTTTTCGCCACGTAGATGTGTCATGGCTGTAAAGTTAGCTATCTTAGGAGCATCCAGGACTATTGAACTCATTGGAAACATGGGCATCTGCTTTCAAATGGCATAAAGCTCTCATGTCCAGTTCTGCTTCGGTGCAAGATATTGGACCTTCATTCCTCCACCAGCGATAGGTTTTAACGTTGCCTGTCTCACACCTCATGCAGCGTATTTGGGGGCTGGGAATTGTACAGCTGTTGTAAAGAGGGCAAGTTGTAGCGATCTACAATTGACTATTTTGTGGCAGGTTCATTTTTTTAAAATGAAAGTTGTTTGAACTCGCTCAGTGGGCTGGGGTGTTCGATTCAGGGTATGTCTACAAAACTGAACACCCCACCCCTGCCCCGAGGCTCTGCCCCGGCTCACTCCATCCTCCCGCCCTCTGTCGCTTGCTCTCCCCCACCCTCACTCACTTTCACTGGGGTGGTGCAGAGGGTTGGGGTGTGGGAGGGGGTGAGGGCTCCGAGGTGGGGCCAGAAATGAGGGGTTCAGGGTGTGTGAGGAGGCTCTGGGCTGGGGCAGGGGGTTGGGGTGCAGGAAGAGGTGAGGGCTCCAGCTGGGGGTGCAGGCTCTGGGTTGGACCTAGACTGAGCGGTTTGGGGTGCAGGAGGGGGCTCAGGGCTGGGACAGGGGGTTGAGTTGCAGGAGGGGGTGTGGGGTGCAGGCTCCAGCTGGGCGGCACTTACCTTACGTGTTTCCTGGAAGCAGCTGGCATGTCCAGCTCCTAGGCTCTCCCGGGCCAGGAGCTTGGGGCCGGGCAAGACGGTCCCATGGGCCGGATGTGGCCCGCAGGCCATAGTTTGCCCACCTCTGGGCTAATGCATGCTAGACTGTGAATTGTACTGAAAATGGAGAACCTCCCTGTATATTTCTGAATCTGTCCAAACTGTTTGCAGGGGTGGGGTTGAAGCTTAGCTGCCTGCCTTTCTACAGACACAGCTCATTGTCTCCAAAGAAAGGTGGTTGTTTTTTATCTCATAAATCCTATTATCCAGAATATGATTAGCACGCTGGTTTGAGTTATAAATCACCTTCATTTAAAATGCACTGTTGCTACAAGTTGAGATTTGGAAGTACAATCATGCAAATGCTGTTTGCGATGTTTTCACTCTAGTAACCTTGGTGATGCTGCAAACACCTTTCCTATTTGCTGCACACATTTTTGGAGTCACGATCGTAAAGCACAGACTGGGGGAGGATGAGTTTTGTGCCTCTTTTGGGGGTCATTTCTGTGGAAAATTCCGCCGTAGGAGGAAGCAGAACCCTTGGCAGAGAGTCATTCCCTTTTGTTCTCTTTCTGTTTTATGTTGTTTTACTTTGGATGTTTCCAGCTCTACAGTATTTAACCCCCAAAATATAAATCAAAATCATACAACATAAATATTTATCAGCAAAAGAAAAACACTGCAGAGGAGACACACTCAGGAAGTGAAAAGCCAAATATCGCACATAGAGGCAAAACAGCGTGTTACGTTTTCATCCCCTGCTATGATCTGGTGCGTGGAAGTCACAAAAGCCGGTGGCCTCAACTCCATTTCAGCTTGGTGCGGAAAAATAAATACCCTAATGTCTGTTCCATTCCCTTCCTTGTGTTACCACCTTCCCTGTCTAAGCTCATGTCACTCTCCTAACAGACACATGCTGCTTGTGGCTAGTGGAAGCCAACACAGAATTCCAAGGACTGCTGTTGGCAGAGATTGTCAGTGTGTCACTCAGACAAGGAGCACTCCCAGCAGCCCTTGACCACACCGTGGTTCACTGTATGCTTCCTGGAAACAGTCTTACCAGCTTGTGCCCAGTGTCCAAGTTCTCCTTCCTGAATATGATCACTGGCAGGAGGCAGCACCTCCCCTACTACAACATTCTCATAAGATCATAAGAACGGCCTTACTGGGTCAGACCAAAGGTCCATCTAGCCCAGTATCCTGTCTTCCGACAGTGGCCAATGCCGGGTGCTTTAGAGGGAATGAACAGAACCGATAATCATCAAGTGATCCGTTCCCTGTCACCCATTCCCGGCTTCTGGCAAAGAGGCTAGGGACACCATCCCTGTCCATCCTGGCTAATAGCCATTTTTGGACCTATGCTCCAGGAACGTATCTAGTTCTTGTTTGAATCCTGTTATAGTCTTGGCCTTCACAACATCTTCTGGCAAGGAGTTCCACAGGTTGACTGTGCATTGTGTGAAAAAATACTTCCTTTTTGTTTGTGTTAAACCTGCTGCCTTTTAATTTCATTTGGTGTCCCATAGTTCTGGTGTTATGGGAAGGAGTAAATAACACTTCTATATTTACTTTCTCCATACCAGTCATGATTTTATAGACCTCTATCATATCCCCCCTTAGTTGTCTCTTTTCCAAGCTGAAACATCTCAGTCTTATTAATCTTTCCACATATGGAAGCCATTCATACCCCTAATCTTTTTTTGTTGCCCTTTTCTGAACCTTTTCCAGTTCCAATATATTTTTTGAGATCAGACGACCACATCTGCAAGCAGTATTCAAGATGTGGGGATACCATGGATTTATATAGCGGCAATATGATATTTTCTGGCATATTATCTACCCCTTTCTTAATGATTCCCAACATTCTGTTTGCTTTTTTGACTGCCACTGCACATTGAATGGATGTTTTCAGAGAACTACGGGTACACAATGACTCCAGGATCTCTTTCTTGAGTGATAACAGCTAATTTAGACCCCATCATTTTATATGTATAGTTGCAATTATGTTCTCTGGTGTGCATTACTTTGCATTTATCAACATTGAATTTCAACTACCATTTTGTTGTCCAGTTACCCAGTTTTGTGAGATCATTTTGTAGCTCTTTGCAGTCTGCTTAGGACTTAACTATCTTGAGTAGTTTTGTATCATCTGCAAATTTTGCCACCTCACTGCTTACCCCTTTTTCCAAATCATTTATGAATATGTTGGATAGGATTGGTCCCAGTACAGACATCTGGGGGACACCCACTATTTACCTTTCTCCGTTCTGAAAACTAACCATTTATTCCTACCCTTTGTTTCCTGTCTTTTAACAAGTTACCAATTCCTGAGAGGACCTTCCCTCTTATCCCATGACAGCTTACTTTGCTTAAGAGCCTTTGGTAAGGGACCTTGTCAAAGGCTTTCTGAAAATCTAAATACACTATATCTACTGGATTCGCCTTGTCCACATCCTTGTTGACCCCCTCGAAGAATTCTAGTAGATTGGTGAGGCATGATTTCTCATTAAAAAAGCCATGTTCACTCTTCCCCAACAAATTATGTTAATCTAGATGTCTGAAAATTTTGTTCTTTACTATAGTTTCAACCAGTTTGCCCAGTACTGAAATCAGGCTTACTAGCCTGTAATTGCCAGGATCACATCTGGAGCCCTTTTTAAAAATTGGTGTTACATTAGCTATCCTCCAGTCATTTGGTACAGAAGCTGATTTAAATGATAGATTACAAACTACAGTGGTTGTTTAGCAGTGCTTCTGCTTCTGATGTAGTTAAAAAAAAAATTTGCTGTTACTTTTTGAGTCTTTGGCTAGCTGTTCTTCAAATTCTTTTTGGCCTTCCTAATTATATTTTTACACTTTATTTGCCAGAGTTTATGCTCCTTTCTATTTTCTTCACTAGGATTTAACTTCCACTTTTTAAAGGATGCCTTTTTGTGTCTCACTGCTTCTTTTACTTTGTTGTTTAGCCACGGTGGCACTTTTTTGGTTCTCTTACTATGTTTTTTAATTTGGGGTATACATTTAAGTTGAGCCTCTATTATGGTGTCTTTATAAAGTTTCCATGCAGCGTGCAGGGATTTCACTTTTGGTACCGTACCTTTTAATTTCTGTGTAAGTAACTAATTTTTGTGTATCCCCCTTTCTGAAATTACATGCTGAAATGTTGGGCTGCTGTGATGTTTTCCCTGCTGCAGGTATGTTAAATGTAATTATATTACGGTCACTATTACCAAGCAGTCCAGCTATATTCACCTCTTGGGCCAGATCCTGTGCTCCACTTAGGACTAAATAAAGAATTGCCTCCCTCTCCTCTTGTGGGTTCCAGGACTAGCTGCTCCAAGAAGCAGTCATTTAAGGTGTCAAGAAACTATCTCTGCATCCCATCTCTAGGTGACATGTACCTAGTCAATATGGGGATAGTTGAAATCCCCCATTATTATTTTTTATTTTTATAGCCTCTCTAATCTCCCTAAGCATTTCACAGTCACTATCACCATCCTGGTCAGTAATATAGCCCTACAGCTATATTCTTATTATTCAAGCATGGAATTACTATCCACAGAGATTCTGTGGTACAGTTTGGTTCATTTAAGATTTTTACTTCATTTGATTCTATGCTTTCTTTCACATATAGTGCCACTCCCCCACCAGCACCACCTGTTCTGTCCTTCCGATACATTTTATATCCTGGTATTACTGTGCCCCAATGATTATCCTCATTCCACCAAGTTTCTGTGATGCCTATTATATCAATATCCTCATTTAATATGAGGCACTCTAGTTTGCCCATCTTATTATTTAGACTTCTAGTATTTGTATATAAGCACTTCAAAAGCTTGTCACTTTTTAGCTGTCTGCCATTACATGATGTAACTGACTGGGACTCTTTTTCATTTGACTGTTTCTCATCACGTCCTACCTATATTTTATCATGTTCCATCCTCTCCTCTTTACTAGGACATAGAGAATCTCCATTAATAGATCCTCCTCTAAGGGATGCCTCTGTCCGAACCACATGCTTCTCTGCACTTGTTGGTTTTCCCCCAGCCCTTAGTTTAAAAACTGATCTTTGACCTTTTTAATTTTAAGTTCCAGCAATCTGGTTCCATTTTGGTTTAGTGGAGCCTATCCTTCCTGTATAGGCTCCCCCTTTCCCAAAAGTTTCCCCAGTTCCTAATAAATCTAACCCCCTTCTCATCCACACATTGAGCAATTCTGCCTAACTGGCCCTGCGCGTGGAACTGGAAGCATTTCAGAGACTGTTACCATGGAGGTCCTGGACTTCAATCTCTTACTAGCAGCCTAAATTTGGCCTCCAGGACCTCTCTCCTACCCTTCCCTATGTCATTGGTACCTGCATGTACCACGACCACCGGCTCCTCCTCAGCACTACACATACATCTATCTAGATGTCTCAAGAGATCCGCAACCTTCGCACCAGGCAGGCAAGTCACCATGTGGTTCTCCTGGTCATCGCAAACCCAGCTATCTATGTTTCTAATGAACGAATCCCCTATAACTATGGCCTGTCTCTTCCTAATAACTAGACCACCCCATCCCCCGGAGAGGTATCCTCAGTGCGAGAGGATACCACAACATCATCTGGAAGGAGGGTCCCAACTATCCAACTATGGGATTGTTTCTCTCTTCTCCAGTTGGAGGTTCTACTTCCCTGAAACTTTCATCCTCCTCAACAGCACAGCAGCTGTCAGACTGAGGGTGGGACCATTCTACTATGTCCCGGAAAGTCTCATCTTTGTACCTCTGTCTCCTGTAGTTCCTCCAGTTCAGCCACTGTGGTCTCCAAAGCCCATACATGGTCTCTGAGGGCCAGGAGCTCCTTGTACCGAATGCACAGATATGCCACCTGCCCATACGGCAGGTAATCATACATGCTGCATTGTGTGCAATAAACTGGGCAGCCCCCACTCTGTTGCTGGACTTCTGCCTGCATTTTTACTTCTGTAGCTTGTTCCTTTGTTGATGTTTTGTTTTATCAGGGGGAGTTTTTGGCTTTAAGTTTGAAGAATGTTAAGTGTATCTAGCCCCCCCTCACACTCTCCCTCTAAACTCCCTCGCAAAACTCCCGCTAGGTGCTCCTGTTTGCTAGCTCATCCAATCTGCTCCAGCCATGATGGAGGATGTCCATGCCTGTGCTGTTTGATCCGTCAAAGCAGTGGATTACAGGTTGCTGCTGCTTCATTTATGGGACCGAATGTGGCAGGCTGCAGTTTAATGCTGAATGCATTAAACTGATTTCACTACCTCCTAGCCATCTGATTACAGAGGATGGTGCTGGAGCAGCTATTCAAAACAGACGTTTAATTAATCCAGGTAAGACAAATTACCCTAATGGGCAAAGAAAGCCTCATTAGATATCGGCAGTATTTACCCTCTGATTGTCAAGGTGGCCTGAAACTTTGAGGCCTGCCAGACTCTTTGCTACACATGGATTTTCAGGCAGAAGCAGCTACCAGAATGCCTTCTTCCACCTTCATCTGGCCAAGAGTCTACTCTTCTTGCTGTCTTGCTGCTCCTTGAAGTTGGAACTTTGCTGCCTTGAGACTGGTTATTGCAATTTGCTCTACTTTGGCCTAACCTGTATTTTTGGAGGATTAGAATAGTGATGGTGCACAAGGCTGCATCCTAAACTGCAGCTCTCTTTTCCCATCCCAGCTGCCAGAGGTAGTCTACAATTCTGCCGCCTCTCCCGAAGAGCTCAGCTGGAGGGAAGGGGATGTACATCCGAGGTTACACCCTCATGTGACATCCCTCTTGAGGTCTTCTAAAATCTTGTCAAAGTCCTCCAGCAAACAGGGTGTGTGTGTGTGAGGAGCTGATATTTCTGATATTCAAAATAAGCAGATGAAAGAGAAGATGGTGATGAAGCTTGAAGACATCCACCTCCAAAAATGTGTGTATATAAAATTTGCTTTTGATGGACATACAGATAAAGGAGTAAATCACATACTACTTTGTACTCAGACGGATTTCAGCCTTGAATTTATTTACAAAAGAATGTGAGTTAAAACTAAATCTCACCACATCCAGTTCACAGGATCATCTCCTCCTTGGGTCTGCCTACACCAACGTAAAAATCATCCTCTAATGTAGATGGCGTGAAGTATTTTAAGCAGACCTTCATAAATGGGGACAAAAGGTGCTATGAGTAAAAGTTCAGTTTGGTTAAATCCCAGATAAGTCCCCAGGAGACAGATTAAGGGCCAGATTCTCAGCCAGTGTAAATTGGCACATCTCTACTGAAGTCAATGAGGCTATGCTGATTTAGATCAGTTGAGAATTTGGGTCTAATTGTCTAACATTTTGTTGAAAGTGACTAAGGATCAAAAACTCCTGAGTTCAAATTGTGGTCCCTCTGAGTCCATCTTACCTTTTTTCTGCCTCCATTTCCCAATAATATGGGGATGATACTATTGGCTGACTTCATGAAATGTTGTGAGGATTAGCTGATGAATGTGAAGTGTTTTGAAGAGGGGAAGAAGGAACATAGGAACAGTTCGGTTTCACAGTGCTAACTGTCTATTGTAACCCAAGTACAAGGAAACACTTATGATACTTAGGATGTGCACTGTGACTTTGTTGTGCACCCTCTTTACCTAGAGATTTTTTAACAAAATATCTAGCATAGGAACTCTTTTTGGCTTGGTTAGTCAAGATGAACACTAAAGCACTATCAGTGACCAGGAGGGTAGATAGGATATCACGCTTCCTGACGTGCACAAGGGCTCTTTGTATTATTGTATTGTTTCGCTTAGCCTTTTTGGGCAGCCACTTCATGGCCTTGGCCATTGTTCAGGTTCTATAGCAGAGTCAAATGTTAATCAGTTCTTTGTAACACAAGATTTTTATGGTACAATTTAGGGGGTTTTCTTTTCTTGCAAAAATGAAAGAACCTGCATGATACTTTACATCAGCACTTCAGGGCTCTCCTGCGCATGCTGGGAGCTCCTCTTTGTTCAGCTTGCTTTCAGAGGAATTAATACCATCCCTTCTTCCATCCTGCATATCTGGGGCATTTTTGGTTTGGCTAGTTGATTTGTATGTGACCTGCAATTTATGTCCTCTGCAGTATTTGGCTTTTTGTGTGTGTATGTTTAGGCTGAGATTTTCCAAAGTGGTTATTGACTTTGGATGCCCAACTTGAGACACCATGACAGGAGCTGATTTTCAGAGAGTGAGTGCATAGCATTTTCTGAAAGACAGGCCTTTAAGCTGTATGGGCCCTCATGAATGGAGGCACCCAAACCAATTGGCACTTCTGAAAGTCCTGGCCATGGTGCTCCTGGATCGAGTGTCCTGGAGAATGCAGCACTTTCCTTATCCAGAGGGTTGGTACAGCATGAGAAGCCGGGGAGAGAGCTTCCTGTCATTGCCTTGCTGACAGGAGTGAACGTGGACCTGGAATGCTGAGAAGACAATTCGGTATCCATGGCTCGTTCAGTCGTGGGCCCCTCAGCAGGGATTGCTGGAAAAGGTGCCAGAGAAAGGAGACATGGCTCTTCTGGGTCTTAGTGCCCATGCTTGCTATTATGCACCTGTCTGGCTTTACACACCTCTTTCTCTTGCTCTCTCTCTTTTCTAGAGATGGGCCTGAGCCCCAAAGTTGAGATCTGGAGCCAAACTTTCCCCAAACCTGGGTGTGCTGGAGCTTGTTGGTTTCTGTGTGGTGGGGGTGGGAGGAGATGGATGAGGTCGAGGGCCTGAGTTCATCCCATGTTTAGCTATGTTTGGATCTGGAGTCAGAACTATACTATTCTCTAGCTAAACCAGGCTGTTTGCCTGCAGGTGTTTTATCCAGGCTCATCCCTACTTTATTTAAATGTATTTTAAATTCCTCTCTCTTCAAAAGCTAAAGCTCCCCAATAGCACACCAGGCAATGTCCTGCTGACAGCAGGATTCTAGCTAAGTCTTAGTAGAATAGACTGGGGCAAAGGAAACCAGGTGGGTTGTCTAATTTTTAGTTCTTTATGTGCATTTATGAGCTGCCCATCACTGTGGTATCTTGGCTGCACAGAATTCAAGACCCTGTGATAGGGGAATCATTAGTGGGATATTCATATCATGAAAGCA
Source organism: Trachemys scripta elegans (assembly GCF_013100865.1). Classification (NCBI taxonomy): domain Eukaryota; kingdom Metazoa; phylum Chordata; order Testudines; family Emydidae; genus Trachemys; species Trachemys scripta. Next base: position 14,475,522 of record NC_048299.1, on the reverse strand, counting down.
ACCCAAATCATGACATTTGTCAGGAAAATAGGGTGGAGGGGAGGCTTCTGCACACGGTTTGAAAAGTAACCAGGGTGCTGCTTAGCGTCTGCATGCTGCATTAGTCCTCAAGGTGGGTGTAATTGTTGTGGGATTTCTTAGTTCTTTGTATCTTTCACAGAAAGTTTAGTTTGTTTGCTCAGTTGTTTTGTTTGATTGTCTGGTAACAGCTGGTAAAGGTACCAAAGGTACTGTCAGTGAGTAACTACTACAGTACAGTTAATTAGTTGAGCTGATCAGAGATGTTTAATTGTTTTGGGAAAATAAACATACAGTAGCCCAGATCAGTGTCTGGCTGATCAGAGTAAGGCTCCTGAGAGAGGTCAGCCAAAGTCAATTCACAGGACCATGGGACAGCTCCAAAGCTTACAGTGTTGTAGCTGTATTGGTCCCAGGACATTGGGGAGATGAGGTGGGTGACCTCATCCACCTTGTCTCTCCAAACATTTACGAACATTGAAAGAATAAAAGATACAGGGCCACCCTGATGGACTTGCACCCACTCATGCCAGCACTGAGTTTAGCTCCAAAGCATTTCCGCTACCCAGGGATTAACTGGGAACCCTCCCTTCACCGTCTCTTCTTGTCCCTTTATTGAGACGGATCTAAAATGGAACATTGGTTCCGAAACCACAACCCTGAATTCAGGGAAGTTCATTTTTGAACTCCACTGTTAGGGCCCATCTCCATTATTATAGCATTTCCCTGAGTCTTGTTCCCCCACCCCATCCCATTTGTACCCCCTGCCATACTCATGGCATGCTTTGGTAGGTGGTATGTTTTGTCATCTACATCAATTTAAGACTATAGGATACAAGGCACTCTGGATCAGTCTTGGGCCCAGCCCACTGAGTCTGGAATCCTACATCTGACAGAGAGGCTAAGCCCTGATACTTAAGAGGAAAATGAAAACACCAGCTAAGGAGCCTGGTTGTGGTGTATGTAGCCATGTAACTGAAATGAGAGGTAATTCTGTTTCCTTCTGACTGCACCTTTAAATGCGAGAGGGGCTTCCTGCCTGCTGTGAGGCAGCTGACATTTTGTTTCAGTTCCGATGAAGAAGGTTGCAGATTGAGTCCCCGTTTCTCCCCTCTTTATTTTCCTTAACCTAAATTGAGCAGGGGGAGGGATAGTTCAGTGGTTTGAGCATTGGCCTGCTAAACACAGGGTTGTGAGTTCAATCCTTGAGGGGGCCACTTAGGGATCTGGGGCAAAATCAGTACTTGGTCCTGCTAGTGAAGGTAGGGGGCTGGACTCAATGACCTTTCAAGATCCCTTCCAGTTCTAGGAGATGGGATATCTCCATTAATTTATTTAGCATCTATAGTGACAAATTTGTCTTTTGTTTTTCTTGCATGGGCAGACAGAAGGTTGTGCTTTGTCATCGGTGCATTTGTAACAAACCTTGGTAACAAAAGATGCACAGCTACACCCAGCTCTAGCTAGACTATGAGCACAGAACCAGCATCACTCTCTTGGCGTGGCATTTGTACCATCTGACGTGACCTGTTGCCAAGGCACTTGCTTTGCGTTGGTTTTGTATAACTGTTAAAAGTGAATGGAGGGCTGGCTGTGCAACGCTGCTGGAGACTGATGCCTTCTATTTATTCCAAGAACAGACACGAGATGGACTACAGTTGGGCAAACGCTCCCACATGCTGACCTGACAATGTGTCTCAGCCCTGGCCTGATGGGACAACTTCTGAAGTGAGAGAATAGTTCTGTGTATCTGAGTATTGCTTGTTTCTCATATGACGCAGGTCCTGGTTACCCTGACAGCCCATGTTACATTGTAACAATAACCTTCTCAAACAACAATAACCATCCTTCACAAAGCCCTTCAAAAACCATTAGTCAACCAGTCCTCACCCCCACTTTTGGGAGGCTGCAAACTGACTGCTCGCCCTCCCCATTTGACAGATGGGGAAATCGAGGCAGAGAGGTCACAAGATGTGGCCAAGATCCGTAAGCATCAGAGCCATGATTTCCAGGGACCCAGTCTTCTGCTCTAACCACTAGGGCATTCCACTCCTTATTGGTAGCTGTAAAGAAACACCCAGTGCCATAAGAAATGCACAAGTAGAATAAGGCACACAGCAGACAAAGCATATATATATAAGGCCCTAATCTGGCCTGCATTTAAGTCCTCTTAAAGACCTTCTTCTCTCGTGCTGCTTACAGTGAAATCAGTTGGCCTGTATAAATGTTTCCTATGTGTTTCTGCCCTTCCTTTAACCCGTGTCTACTTGTCTGCCTTCCCTAAGAGTATGTGGTCCTCGGGACAGGGACCATCCCTTGTTGAATGTCTGGGAAGCACCTCCCACATCCTGGGCACTACCGTAAACAATAATAGAAAGTCTTATTGAACAGATAGGTTAAACACTGGCCATACGTGGGAAAAGCATTCCTCTATGAGAAACCACCTCCAGCCAGATCCACTCGCATAGTACCATAAAACAATGAATCTGTTGGACAAACTGAGCAACTTACGATGTGAATCGTGCTGCCCTTATTGTATGCAGAGACACATCTATTCCCCCTTCACTCCCCCCCCGTTCCCTTTTATCACACCAAGATCGGAACAGTGACACATGAGCCACAGCAAAAAGAAGAGGAGTACTTGCGGCACCTTAGAGACTAACACATTTATTTGAGCATAAGCTTTCGTGGGCTACAGCCCACTTCTTCGGATGCATCGGATGTAGCCCACGAAAGCTTATGCTCAAATAAATGTGTTAGTCTCTAAGGTGAAACAAGGACTCGTGTTCTTTTTGCGGATACAGACTAACACGGCTGCTACTCTGAAAATGAGCCACAGCGTCGCACTGTGCTGACTGATGAGCTCATTGGGCTTTGACACAGCTATTCCCCCCCCCCACCATCAGCATTAAACTAGAGACAATCAACAGATGTTTCAAATGTGCCATAGTAATGACCTCTTTCATATTCCACTTTAGTTGAGGTCCACAATTCCCTTCTCAGCTACTCATTTGCATAAAGTGTTATTCATGCTCTATAACTGTCAGGGGACTCTCTCTAACTCAGCAGAAGTGGATATTCATCAACTTCCCTTTGCTAATGAATTGATATGACACTACAAAGGCATGTAAGTCTTGCTTTACCAGTGGTGGGGACTGGAGAAGCAAGATACTTCAGGTCTCTGGAGGAGCCTTTGGAGAATCCTCTGGGAAAGTGGATCCCTGACAGGACTGGTTACCTGGGTGAGGAGGATTTTATTCTTGGGCTGTATGAGTTTACTCTAAGGGCTGAAGAATCCTGACTTGTAGATCGATGAAATCGGGAATGTCAATGCACAGAGGACCCAGCATAGTAGGATGAGCTCAGGGGATGTTGCATTGCAAAGGGAGGAGAAAAACAGATTTTTCAAAAGTGGCACCTGATTTTGGATGACAAATTTTCAAGTGGCCTCTATTTTTGGGCAGCCAACTGGATCCGTAGGGACTGATTACCAGCAGTCTGGAGAACCTATAACTCCAAGTCAGGGGGTACACAGAGAGTTCAGCATCTCTGAACATGCTGTGTCTCTAAAGCTGAGGGCTCCAAAACTGAAGCATTCCAATACAAAGGCACTTTAGAAAATGGCCTTAAAAGTTTAAAATGCCGATAACAAACAGTCACTGGAGAGTTGGTGACAAAGTTCCATCCAATGAGGAGCAAGCAGGACCGTAGCACAGAACCTTCACAAGTGGAGACTGGGAAGATAACAATACTATAAGCATTTATACATCTCTCTGTGGGTCATCAAGCACCATATACCCACTACATTTCTGGTTCTAGAGAGCCAGGGGCTGGATGCACAGTCTGTCATGTACATCTTATACATGGTAGGTTGCAGCACAGCTACTAACATATTAGATATGGACTGGCTACAAAGCATCCTTCCCAGAGAGATACACCAGATGTATTCACTGAAAGATCCTTTAATGTGCTGCCAGATATAGCTTAAATAAGATAGGTTACACACATCGCCCCCTAATTGCTGAACAGTATAATGAAGTTTAGTATTGCATTACATCTCCCCTTTTAAGTTTTTTACATTCCTACCATTTACAAAATTTACACTATTATGCTATGTTTGAAGTTCAGTACATATCAGTCTGTTAAGTGTGTCTGAATCATACTGATTTTCTAATTACAGAGCCCAAATATGTAACAGCTTGGATATCCGGCTGTCCATTAGTTGCAACAAATGGCTGTGGTCAGTCTGCAATCTTTGGGTTTTCTTCTTGATCTGCATCTGCCACCTATAGAATTTGCTCTGTTGATTTTTCTTTCTGAGGAACAAACTGTAGATGTCGACTGTTTCTGTGAAACTCTCCATTGTCAGTCTCAGTCATATATGATCTGGGCACTGAATTCTTTTTCTTTATGACAGCTGAAGTTGTCCATCCTATTTCTCCATTCAGTTTGACAAAAACACGGTCACCAGGTTCTAGACCTGGCAGTTCTCTAACTCGGTGATGTCTGTTATACAAGTGTTGTAAGCTTTTTTTTTGCCTTTTATCTGATTTGGCTACTCTGTTCACATCTGGCCACTTTGGAGATAGATTCTTTTCCAAAGTCAGAACAGTAGTTCTGAGTTGTCTTCCCATCAGGAATTGTGCTGGACTATATCCAGAAGCTGCTGTTGCTGTTGATCTGTAACTCAGAAGAGCGAGGAATGGATCTTCCTATGGTAGGATTTTCTTGGTTGTCTGTACAGCTCTCTCAGCCTCTCCATTTGCTTATGGGTAAAGTGGGCTGCTAGGAATATGATCAAAATCATATTTTGTTCTGAATTACTTAAATTCTGCTGCACTGAACTGTGATCCTTTGTCAGTCACTATTTGTTCTGGACTACCGAAGTGAGCAAAAGTGTACTTCAGTTTCTCGATAACTCTGTGACATCTTGTTATGTCTTTCGAGTACATTATTTCTATATACCTGGAAAATGGTCCGCTATGACCAGGTAATGATGTCCTTTGAATTTGCATAAATCTGCAACTAGACTCTTCCAAGGTCTGTCTGGTAGAGATGTTGTTATTCTGTATGGTTCAGCATTGTCTCATTAGGTTATTTGTACTGGATCTCCTTTCAAAAGTCCAATATCATCAAATCCTCTTTTTCCCTCCTTTCTCACTAGGCTCATCATGGTTGCCATGCTATAGTTAAGAAGGTTAGCAGTCTTTGATCCTTTGATCACATGCGTGCTGAATGCATAGCTTTTGTCTTTGTACATCATTTTCTGTGGTGAACTGGCCCATGCAGTTCCGAGTACCTACAGGGCTAGTCAGAGCTGTGTCAGTTGACTTCAGCTCTGGGAGGAGTTGAAGCTGATTGTAAGACCTTTCTGAGATGACTGTGACATCTGCTCCTGAGTCAATTTTAAAGTCAATAGTCCTTTCATGAATATTCAGTTTTGCTCTCCAGGGAGACTCGGTGTCATCACATGTGATAGATCCCAGAAACGATAGCTCTTGATTGTCTGAAATATTAGTCAACTCCCTGACTGCTTTGGTGCAGCAAACAGATGAAAAATGTCCACATTTTGTTCATTTGTTATATTTTTCACCTTTAGCTGGACACAGGTGAAATGTTCCACACCTTGTACACTTAGGCTGAAAGGCTTTGGTGTTTGCTTGAAATTTGTCCCTCTTAGTTTCAGGGGTCTTATGATAATGACTTCTGGCAGTCATGCTGAGTTTCTTTACCGCTTCCTGTCTTTTTTTGTCTGCTGTTTCACTAGTTCCGTCTATTTTGCTATGGATAGCTGTGTTTAGGGCTAAGTCTGTTTTTAATTGTAATTTTTTTAAATTGCTGTGAAATATTTATATCTGTTATCCCAATAATCAGCTTGTCTCTGGTATTTTAATGTGTTGCAGTCCCAAAATCACAGTTTTTATCCAATGTATATAGAGCTCTTGTACAAAATTCAACATTTCCCCTTTGTCCTTGAATTCTCAGGTGAAAACATGACATTTCATAAGCCACATTCCTCTGAGGTATACAGTATACATGAAACATCACCAGAACCCTTTAATCTTTGTGACTCTCTTCAGTAAAGGTAAAATATTTAAAGATATGCTCTGCCTGCTTCCCCAGAGCATAAATTAAAGAGCATACCTGAATGTCTCCAGCTTCCTTGTGGAGTTTGGTAGCAATGCAAGAACTTGGAAAATGTTGTTTCCTGTTTGAAGAATGGCATGATGATGAGATCAATCCTGCGAGTTTTGTTACTTTGTTCCTTCTGTTTGCAACCTTGGTTGCTGCTTTCCTCCAGTTTCTGTTCTCCTCTGGCACTAGTTTACTCCTGACACCATGTCATGTGCACCTTGTACACAGTAGGTTGCAGGGCTGCTACTAGCAGGTCAAGCTCCTGTACCAGATATGGACTGTCTACAGAGCTTCCTTCCCAGAGAGATACACCAGATGTGTTCACAGAAGGTCCTTTAGTGTACTGCCAGGTATGGCTGAGACAAGCTTAAATAAGGTATGTTATACATAACGCCACCTAGTGGCTGAATGTATAATACAGTTTAGCATTTCATTATACAGTCCATCCCCAAAGTGCTGTGTAAGGCAAAATGGCTGCTGAGTGCCAGTGAGGGTGATGATGAGATAAGCAGTGTGATGGACATGAGATCTGGGAAATGTGGAAACTTCAAAGATGATGATAACAATAAGCGGTATATGTATCTTTGTATTGCTGACTCGCTGGATGGGTTTCCTGTGGAATCTGGAATCACGGGGGGATAATTACTGTAAATCCCCAGACCGGTGAACAGGTCTGTAGAACCGTCCTAGAGTCCTGTTGGGATGCTGTTCTGGCATGTTTTGAAGGAGCTGGAACAGCATCTCATGGCACTTCTGGTACTTACATTGCAGCACTTCTTGACGGCAGCACTCGCTTGTAGCTATAGAAGTACCACCCTCTGAGGGGGCGGGAGGAATGCATGTACTGGCTTTGACCAGGTTCATGACAGCTAGCAAACAAAGACCTCAAGCTGTACAAAGGGCCAGCCTGAGCTGACCCAGGAGTGACACACTCTGGAACAAAGAACGGACAGACTTGTGTATGGACGTAGCAGGCTCCCATGCAGAGGATAGGTGGTACCTGGTAAGCTCGCGTGCATGTAGACTGTTTGTAGTTTTATGACTCTTTGTTTTATGTTATGCTTTTGTCCTGAATAGTTGTACTGTCTCTGTGAAAGGTGGCTGGGCACTGGTAATGCTGCCATTGCCCCTGGGTGTGGACACTGCTGGGGGGAACTAAGAGGTACCTAGTTGGGATTTACATAGTCTTGTTCGACAGAGGACTGTGTTAACACGGACTAGGAACCTTTTAGTTCACACCAGTAGCATCCACATGTGGCGGTTAGCACAGAACACGTTGGGGTGAGATCTGCAATTCACACTCCATAGTCCTCACGGAGGCTCAGTGTAGACATAGCCCTGGGTGGGAGAATGGAGCAGTTCAGATCCATTGGCGCTGAAACTCTCTGGAAATGTGGAGGACAACTGGAGCTTCCCTGCTTATCTGCAAGCAATGTGTGCAAGTAAAAAGGAAGGAATTCAGAAGATAGCTTTTATTTTCAACAGTGGCTGGTTCAGAAATACTTTGTGTTCAACAGTTTTCAGTTAACACAGACAGAGGAGGCTAACTGTGAACCGGGTACAGAAATTTGAGGAGTTCTGCACTCCAGGTAAAAATTGAATGTATGAAGAATTACAAGGTACAAGCAAGATGAAACTATAGAAGAGTTTGAGACTGAAGGTCAGTCCTGCAGTTTTAGGGGACTAATTAAGTCCCTGATGAAAGACCAGATTGTGGTTGGAATCTGGAACCAAAAACTCAGAGACAGACTGGTGGAAGACCCAGAATTAATCCTTGTCAAAACAATTTGCCCACCAAGAGAAGTCACTCAGTCCGTAATGAAGTTTATGGAAGGTGGACAGTGCTCTGACACTGTAGACATGATTGAGAATCCAAAATATCACAAGAAAAAAGACCTAAGGCAGAAAGGGATGTGGGGATCACAATCAGAATCAAGCAAGAACATGGAGCTGCACATGTCATGACAACCAGCACATGGGAAAAGTTGCAAGAAATGCAATGAGTTACATCACTTTGCAAAAGTTTGTAAGCACCAGCAGAGTGTGCATGTGCACAGCATGGACACAGAGGACTACGACAGCACAAATAGCTCAGATTAATTTTTCCTAGGAGCAATGGACACTGTTGCAGCAGAAGATTGAAAGCTAATGGGACATCTGTTAATTTAAAGTTGGACATTGGTGCACAAGCTAATATGTTGCCAGAAACAATGTTATCAACACTTTTTTAAAAAAGCCAGAGATAGTGAAAAGTAAACTCAGGATTTACAGTGGTGAGCTTATCCACCCACTAATGTAATATTCAAATAAAATATATGGAGCAAATAACAAACTGGAAAAGACACAATTTGTAATAGTACCAGGGAAATGAACACCCTTTATTGGGTTAAAAGTGTCACACACCCTTGGTCTCATGAAAAGAGTGCACTCATTGTAGGGGCAGGTGACCAAAACAATTCAGGAAGGGTTTGAGGATGCCCTCAAGGGGTTAGGGAAGCTCTCAACAGCATACAGCATAGAGCTGAAAGAGCCCAATCACCCCACAATTCATGCCCCCATGAAAGCTCCCTTCACCCTAAAGCAGAGGCTAGAGGTGGAGCTGGATAGACTCATTCTGGGAATCACAGAGTGAGTAGAAGAACCCACAGAGTGGATATACTCCTTGGTCATTGTAGGAGAAAAAGACGGCTCCCTTCGCTTATGTATAGACCCAAAATAATTAAATAAAAATGTAAAAAGGGACATTTTTCCACTTCTTACACGGGGGGAATTTTTTGGGAAGATGGCTGATGCCAAATATTTTTCTACATTGGATGTTTCAGCAGAGTTCTTAGACAAACAGAACACATGTTTGTGCATGGTAACATACCTAGGGTACAGTCTAGCCTAGTGAGTAATTGTATCCCCCCCTGCCCTTTAACCTGGAGTGCCCTTGACACTGCTTTGCCCTCGCTGTCTCTGGTCCCGGAGTGCTCCCAAACAGCCCCTAGGAAAAGTCACTCCCCGCTATGTTTGTATCCACTCGCAACCTGCCAATCTCACCCAGGCTTCAACCAGCCCAAAGTATAATGCAGGGTGACTCCAGCACACTTCCAGTACCAGATTCTCCCCCCCCCCTTCCAGAAATGTATGACTTATACTGCCCAGCCCTTTCCTGGACAATACAAGATCATTTAAAGTCTGTCATTTTATTAATAGAAATGATATGTACAAATCGTGTTATCCCAAATGGAGTTTCCTAAACACTTCAATTCAAACACACTGGTTTACAAAGAGATGGATTTTTAAGTGAATACAAGTAATGAGGCATAAAAGTCAGAAGTGGTTACAAGAAAAATAAAGATAAAATGCAACTAATGCCTAATTTAACAAACTGTGGTAAATTCAAAGTCAAGTTTTTCTCAGCACATGTACGCAACATTTTTACTGCCAGATTTCTTAGGCCAGGACCCCTTTTCTGTATAATGGCTGTCTCCTTCATTCCTTCTGGTGCCGTGAATCGAGGGACAGAGAGAGAGGAAGAGAGGAAGAAGGAGTTCCTTGAGGTATTTCCCCTTTCTTGTTATAGTCCTCTTCCCCCCCTTTGATAAACCTCTACAGCTGGGATCATGGTGATATTGGCCTTGTTTACACCTGGCTGAGGTGTCAGCTTGCCCTTTGTCTCTGGTTTGTCCACTCCCCAGACTTGGAACAAGTTTTAGTAACACCATAGAGTAGAAACTTATAACTTTACATACAATGCTATTTTACCAGGACAATAATGATCAGCAAATTATGAGTTTTCAAATGATTTCTCCCAAGGCATACTTTGTAAAAAGATTATTACAGTAGTGTGCAAGGGGTGGATGCAGGGTACAGTCTGTCACATGCACATTCAATGCCCCCTTTCGGGGAGACAGTTTCCTCAGGCTGCCATTTGGGTAATGTTTGGCTCCTGAGGTGTTCCACCATAAAATACAGCACATTTCTGATGGTCTACAGGCCACTCAGGTTCACATAGATGATGTTTTGATGCGGGGAAAAATCAGTATTATGGCATGAGCAGAGGCTATGAGTGGCTCTGGAAAGAACCAGAGCAGCTGGGCTAAAACTGAACAAACAAAAATGTAAATTCTGTGTGATGGAAATAATAGACCTGGGAGAGGCGTTAACACAGCAAGGTGTAGAAGTAGATCACAATGAGGCTGAGGCCATCACCAATATCCCTGCACCAATAGACAAGAGAGGAAGGGAGTGCAAAGATTTCCTATGTAGGGAAATTTGTGCCCATGCCAGCTGTTCAAACCAGGAACCTGAGAGTACTACTGGGCACAGATGTCCAAATGGACATGGGATACAAATTGAGAAAAGAAAGGAGTTGAAGAGGCTCCCATCCTAAGGAACTATGACAGTAATACAAAACTAAGTTGTCCTCGGACACCTCCAAGGAGGGGTTAGCACAGTCCTCTTACAGCAGCATGGCCAAAATTGGAGACTGGGGCTTGTGCGTCATGGGCGCTAACAAAAATGGAGTGTCAATATGCTCAAATGGAGGAGGAAAAGGCTTTGGCTTTAGTCCATGTTTGCACAGAGTTTCATGTCTTTATTTATGGGAGCTCTGCATTCGTTGAAACTGATCATAAAATACTTCTTGCCATTGCCAAAAGAGGCCTTGCAACACTCCCCCTCCCCCCCCCACAAGACTACAGAGATTATTGTTTCAGCTACAACTTCGTGATTTGTAAATGGAATGAAAACCTGGGAGAGATTTGGTGGTTGCAAACACACTCTTTAGAGCATTTGACAAAAGTGCAGAGGAGCAAAGTCTAGAGCTAGATTTTCATAGAATATCAGGGTTGGAAGGGACCTCCGGAGGTCATCTAGTCCAACCCCCCGCTCAAAGCAAGGCCAATCCCCAGACAGATTTTTGCCCCAGATCCCTAAATGGCCCCCTCAAGGACTGAACTCATAACCCTGGGTTTAGCAGGCCAATGCTCAAACCTTAGGTAAATATGATTAAAAAAATCTGTCCAGTCTCAGATGAAATGTGGACTGTGATTGCCAGAGCTACTGCTCAGGATGACACCCTCTATAAGGCTTTTAGCATAAAGTGGCTGCAACAGCCTATTCCCAGCCCCGATTATCACCTTAAGGAGGAGTTCTCTTGCAGATATCTAAAGAGAGAGAGAAGGCAAAACAAAAAATCAATATGGTTTGGAGTCTGGGAGCTGCCACCACTTCATGAAAATGATGCCGTGTGTCTCTGATGGGAAACAGTGGTTGCAAACAGCTATGGTGTCACAAGAGGTTGCCCTATGATCATATGAGGTTGTCACCCCAGATGGACACATGCTACAGAGGAATAAGTGACACCTTCTCCAAAGCCCAACTGGAAGGGGGATAAGGGACATTGACTCTACCGTTTACCTGGGACGGTCTCAGACAGGCAACAGCAGGTTGAGATAACAGAGCCCCAGGATAGGGCACAACCAGAAGAAGAGGATTAGCAATAGTGCTGATGTTCCAGGGAGCCCTGCAGGTCCAAACGGCAGCACAGAGCACCTCAGAGACTAACTGAACACTGGCACACATTTAGTTATTAGGCTGGCTGTAACGGTTTGTAAATGTCTGCTATAGTAAGGTTGGCTTGGAATTAGATGCTGTGCCTTTAAGGGCTTAGCTTCCCAGATGGAGAGTCCGAGTGAGGCCCTAGGAAGCTCTTGTTGTGCACAGCCCAGGGGAACCTGACACAGAGTACAGCACAGCTTTTGCATGCACCTAAAGTACTGAGTTATCACTGACCACTACAGGCTGGCCTCCCTCTTGAGCTCCCAAACACTTCTCTTGCACAGTGCATGGCAGGAAAAATCTGTGCCTCTCATGCCCTTTTCCCCACCTGCGGCACCTGTTCTGGCCTAGCCCTAATTAATTAAGCCTCACAAAAGCTATGTGAGGTAGGTAATTTAAAAGACACACTGCAAAGCTTAAAGCAAAACAAAAAAAATACAAAGGCTGGGTCTGTGCATGTGCCGGGGTAGTCTCAGGAGTGGGAGAGGGGTAGAGTGCGTATGTAATGCTGATAGACCCCAATTATCATCAGCCAGGATCAAACCTGGGAACCTCTGGTGCTTAATGCATAAGCCTCTATTCCACGAGCTAAAAGATGCAGCTCTCCAAACTAAGGCTGTGGTAGACTCATCACTCTGGTCTAGGTGCCACATTGAAGGGGATAGAAGGCCATATCAAGCAGGCATGGGTTACCCATGGTGCCATTGTGCCTGGAAGTGGAGGGTGCATTTGTTTGTAGCGGTGTGTTCCAGGGGTAGACTCCTGCATGTTCTGTATGGCAGCAGTGGTGGTAAAATCTTAAACAGGGTAATGCCAGCTGCTGCTGCTTCCCCTTTGAGCATGGCGTGCATTTAGGGTGACCAGATAGCAAGTGTGAAAAGTCAGGATGGGGGTGGGGAGTAATAGGTGCCTATATAAGAAAAAGCCCCAAATATAAGGACTGTCCCTATAAAATAGGAACATCTGGTCGCCTTGTGTGCATCAGAACATGAGGGAGGGTGAAAGCTCAGTGCTAGAATGTCCTCCTGCTACTGTGATATTAAACTGCACCAATTCACATTAACATAAAGCTCTTAACTCAGCCTTCAGTGCAGCTTGCAGATCGCCTCTGTGTTCCTAATGCCCATTCCCTTCACGCTCCCAAACAGAGCTCACTGCGGTGGGAATTTGGGTTTTAAATCCCTTTATAGCACCTTTCTGAATGGGAAAACAAGATACATTTGAATCTCAGAATATTGCAGCCTGGCTTGTTAGGTTCCTTAGGTGAAGAACAAAGTGACTGGTTGTGCCAGCCTCGTGCCCGCTTCTTTTCAGTGTCTGAAGAGACTCTGCTTCGTGTGTCCCCACGTGATGGAAAGGCTGGGGTGGAAAGTAATTACTGGACAAAGCTGACGAGTTGTAAATAATGTAAGACAATGCACTTGGCTGGGAGGGGGGTCTGCTACTTCGAGTATTGATTAGGAATGAATGTATAACCTTTAAGAATGCAGTACTGAAGCTCGGGGTGATTATGAAGCACTAGATTACTGCTGTCTGTGTGATGAGTTACCTCTGGAGACCAGCAGGGCTGTGGAGGCTGATTACATATGCATTTGGAGAAACCTGGATTTTCCATTTTTTCACACAAATCTCATAAATCAAAACTGACTTCAGCTGGGATTTATGAAAACTGTTTGACTGTCCGTTGTGCTCATTACATCTCTTGCTTACCCAAGTTGGGAACTCGCCAAGGCCGGAGACATACCGTAAGAATTATTCCGCCCTCAACAAGGTAATTGTTGCGGTGTCGAGTGCTAGAGTTATTCATCCTATTCCTTCTGTTTCTCTTTCTTTCCCTCTCCTTGAGAAGTGAGGGGTGACATGTTTTATTCTTTCTCCTTTGCGTCGTCTGTCTCGTGTTTGGAACTCGGGGCAGTTTGTCGCATGGTAGCTGAGCCTGTGCTGAAGTTTGGTTGTGGAGGCATTTCTGTCACTGTTAGTGAGATTTGTGTTGTTTGTCCAATCCAGTTCTATGCCAGGCAAATAAGCCTAAATGATGCATTGGAGCTCTGCCTCTGTTTCAGAACGTTCTTCGGCTGGGGGGGAAACGTCAACCTTCTCCCCTCCCCTGCATTTGATGGAATTCAATTACATTTAAACTATTAACAGAGAAAGTCTAAAAATTCTATTAAAGTGACAGTTTAATAAATCTTCTGAGGTTTAATCTTTCATCTCTGGACTTGGGGGGAGGGGAAGGATGAATTATGACAGCGTTAAGTTTTCCCAGAGCAGTCCCTGTGTGTTAAATTGGCTGTAACTCTCCAAGTGTTAGTGTTCCAGAACATCTCTCTGTTTGTAAAGCAAGCTGACCTAATGGGAGCGGGTTTGAAGCATTTAATGCGGGAGATGCACCATTCAGTATTGGATCTGGATTTGGAATACACTAATGGCTGGGGAGTATGGATTTGGGGTCTTAATATAATAATATATGGAGATATACCTATCTCATAGAACTGGAAGGGACCCCGAAACATCATCCAGTCCAGCACCCTGCCTTCACTAACAGGACCAAGTACTGATTTTGCCCCAGATCCCTAGGTGGCCCCCTCAAGGATTGAACTCACAACCCTGGGTTTAGCAGGCCAATGCTCAAACCAGTCTTGGTTTAGATCATTACATAGGAAATCATACAATCTGTGCCAGGATCTGGGTAGGGTTCCAAATCATTCCCCTCCCCCCGCCCTCCCTCTTCAACAGAGGAGGTTTGGATATTGAGTTGTGCTTTGGATCCATCACTATTTAATAGGACTGAACAGTTTAGTTCTTGTGTTATTTTTTGTCTCCCTATTCCTCTCCAGTCACCTGTCTCCATTAATATTGCTGTAGGTAACATCTAGAGCCTCAACCAGGTCCAGGGATTTCTGGGGCCACACGGTGCTAGGTGCTGTACAAATATCCTAAATGACAATCCCTGCGTGCACTCTCTCTCTCTCTCTCTCTCTCTCCAAAAGCCTTATGTGTCCATTCTCAGGGCTTGAATACATGGAGACTTAGTATGGGGCAAGCTAGAGTGTAAATCTACAGTGCTTTAGCCTGTCATGCACTAGCTGGCCGTGTGGACCCTGCTGCTGTACCTTAAACGTTCTGTAATGTGTTTTGACCTACTGCTATTTGAAACATTTGTAAAATAGCAGTAGGTCAAAGCACACTACAGAACTTCTAATGTGCAAAAGCAGGGTCCACACGGCCAGCTAGTGCACGGTATGCTGGAGCACTGTAGACGTACACTCCAGCTTGCTGTGACCTAACGCTGTATAGACATGGCCTTGGTCAGTGGCCAGCTCTGCACCTCCTCTGATTGCTTTTACTGAAGCCTGATTTGCAGCTGGAGTGTATTTGTCGCTGGAATTTTTGTATGATCCTTTTTTGTTGTCCTCATGCTTGAAATAAGGGGTTGTATATGGGAGTATGACCTTAAAATATATAGGTCTCTCCTCATCTCTGCATTGTGTCTTACAGTCTTATATGGGAATGTCTCTGTGAGTTAGGGGAAGCATAATGCTGTATGTGAGTGGCACAGACCTGACTGTCTTGCGACAGGTCACCCCTAACAAGTGAAGATCAAAGCTCTGTCTAAAACGATGGGCTGTTTATACAGCGCAAGGAGTATTTAAAATGCCAGTCAAAATTGCTGGGGACATTGAAAATATTGAACCAAATGAGTGTGTTTCACCACTTTGTATTTCATTAGCTGCTTATTTCCTCAGAGCTGCAGATGGCCCAGGGTGCAGATTTAGTCTCTAAGGCCGCCATCCCACCCTGACCACTCTTTTGCATGGGGTTTTGCATGGACACTAGTGCCAAGTGAGGCTGGTGCATGTCCTGTCAGGGCACCAGTCTGGATCCAGACTTCCCCAAAGTCTAGCAGAGTTGGTTCATTCAGGGATTCAGCAAGGTCCTGTATCTGTTTGACCCTTGGCAATGGGAATGACCAAAGACAATTACCCTGTGTGTGTGCATGTGTGTGTGTCTGTTACTGTATAGAGCAGTGGTTCTCAACATATGCGGCCCACAGTGCGTTACCTGGGCCGCAGGTTGAGAACCACAGCGCACTCCCCCCCCCGCAGACCCCTATGCCCATTGCCTCCCACCCAGAGACCTCTTTACAGAATGGGGCCAGGATGGAGCCCTGAGCGGGGGTGCCGGGCGGTAGCACGACCCTGGGCCTGGTCATGTGGGGCCAGGTGGCAGGGCAGCCAGGCAGCAGCCTGGACCCTGACCCCGTGGGGCCAGCCGGCAGCCCTGATGCCAACCCTGGATCCTGACCTCGTGGGGCTGGCCAGCAGCCCCGGACCCCCACCATGCGGGGCTGGCGAGTGACCCCAACCCCGCCGTGCTGGGTCAGGCAGCCGCGAACCTGGATCCTGTCATAAGGCCTTTAGCACACAGCTGGGCTCAGCTGTGTGCTAATTGGGCGGCATGCGGCCCACAGGTTGAGAACCGCTGGTATAGAATACCTGATTGGCAGACATTGCCTTTCCTGTAGGGATTCAAGTTAAGCATATAATGAATGGAGCTTTGATGCTAAGCTATCCCTTAAACTAGGATAGCTAGTACTGTACGTTCGGGATCGCTGGTGTCAAGCCAGGTGGCTTTATTGAATTGGAATTAGTTTATAATTTCCTAAACTGAGATGCCATTTTGTTGTACTAGAGCGACAGACACAGGCGGAAAACAAATCAACGGACAGTTTGTACTTCTTGGGCAATACTGATAAGAGACGACTACTACACTTTGTCCATGGCGTGGACTGACACTGGTATCTGGCAATGGAGGAAGGATGGTTTTGCAGGTAAGGCACTGTACTGGGACTCAAGAGGTCTGGGTTCAAGTCTTGGCTTGGCCACAGACTTCCTCTGTCATCTTAGGCAAGTTGCTTCGGCTTGAAGACTAGGGTCACTTTACTGCAGTGTTAAGGGGTTTAGCGTAAATCAGAATCGCTCCTTGTCTCTATTCTTTATCTATAAAAGAAGGAAATAACGCTTCCTTGTCTGTTTTGATTGTAAGCTCCTCAGGGCAGGGGCTGTCTGTTCTGCGTGTTTGTACAGTACCTAGCACAATGGGGTTCTGATATCAATTGGTTACCATGATATAAATTAATGCAATAATAATAAGTGCAAGGCTGATTTGCAGAAGCTTTCAGGGGCATTTCGATAGTGCTGGGAGATATTTTCATCTGGAAGATGCTGCCATAAGTGATAGTGGCTTTTATATAGTTACAGGCATAAATCCGCCTCAGTAATACTGCTGAACAGTAAGACTACTAATGAGGCAGCCAAGTCAGCTGTTTCCAGAGTTGTCTTCATCATTCTTGCGTGTGAAATTGTACATAACATGGTATTTAAATGTACAGCATATTGCAAATTAATTAATACCATTCTTTCCTCCTTGTAGCAACAGCAATGTATTATTTTCAAATTGTCCTAAAGGCTTACGCTCAGATAAGTTGAATGGCCCCACTCCAGTAATCACTATGGAATGGAGAAAGCTATTGACAGGCGAGAAGGACAGTTTCACTTACTCACCGAGAGAAAGGGGTGAAAAATGAAATAGATCCATGTGCTTTGGTCAGACTGGCTACTAGTGGTTAATCGAAGGCTGCCTGAGAGTGTGAAGGGTGTGCTGCTTTTGTTTGGGTGAATAAACCATGCATGTTCATGGCATATTAATTAATAATAAATGAACATGCATGAATTATTCATGCTCATAAAAGCAGATTTGCCCAGAAGGCATAACACAAGATAGGTTTTAAGTTTTTTTTTATGGGGGAAGGATTTGTATAGGGCATAACTGATCAGTGGTAATTTGAATCCTAACACAATATGACTACCACAGCCGTGGTGTGGCCAATGCATCTTAGCATACTGAATAGGCACTTCTGTTTCTATTTAGGCTATTTTAGAGACAAGGTGGGTGAAGTAATATTTTTTATTGGGCCTACTTCTGTGGGTGAGAGAGACGAAGCCATGCAGTTACAACTACTACACTGTTTTAGTCATTCATTTGTCTCCTTGGTAGCCAATCAAGACTTACTTGCTTTGAATCCTATTTGACTCCACTTTCTCCCTCTGAGAAGCAATGGGCCAAAATTATCCCTTAGTGTAACTCCACTGCTGTTATAACAGGGATGGATTTACCCCTGGGTGGTCATTTTACTGGTGGATTTGTTCTCCCAGCATGCTGTGCAGATGTCTCATACACCATTCAAGATGTAAGGTAAGATTCCAGGCTGAGAACCATTGTACAGAATGCTGCCCTTGCGTTTTTTAACTCTATATTATGCTGAACTGCCTAGCAAGGATCTTTTAGTATGTCACATTCAGATGACCCTGAATAAATGATTTCTCTTGTTATGGTCAAGAATAACAAGCAGATTAATAGGAAGGATTCCAATAAAGCTGGCTCTGTGTATCCATGGCATGCGGCCATGCCATCTCAGGCTGTGATCTTTACACAGTTTGTGAGAGTTGATATATGGGATTTGGTTAGTGCTTGGATAGGACTTTTTCAAGTTCTACAAGAAGTACATCTAAGGCACTTATCACTGTGGTGTTTGTAACAGTGGCCACTGGAGTTAGTGAATATTGATCCCCTAGAATAGGGGTATTAGCTTTTGTACCAGTGCCAGGAAATAAAGCTGATTTTCTTACCAGTGCTCTATTCCACCTTTGTGTTACACTTGTATTACTGTATTAGTTGATCAGTTGTTGGAGCACATCCTTGGTGACTGTACCAAATCAATTCCCCTGCGTGCCATTAGGGGGTGCTGTGCTGCTGTATTGTGTCATCCTGTGGATGTGCTGAAGGTGGGAAGTAATTAGAGATACTAAGCCATCTCTCACGGTAGCAGGGGTCTTAATCCTGGCCAGATTCTGATGGAGGTCATTCTGCCTACCTATGTCGCTCCTTCTCCTCCCATCCTTAACTGTTACATAGAGTTGCTGTGAGTGCTGTTAATTAGATGCCATATTGCACCCTAGAGGTGGCTGCCTAGCAGTGGTGAGTGAGGCTTTATTTTTCCTTCTCT
The DNA here is from genome assembly GCF_013100865.1 of Trachemys scripta elegans. Lineage (NCBI taxonomy): Eukaryota > Metazoa > Chordata > Testudines > Emydidae > Trachemys > Trachemys scripta. Next base: position 14,456,756 of record NC_048299.1, on the reverse strand, counting down.
GTCTATATGTGTTTAGTAACCTATACAAAGGTGTAGGCAATGTTCCTCGCAGAGCAATCATCTGGGTGTGTGTAATTGTGCCTCCATCCAGACACACTATTTCTCTGGGATGCTCATGTTACCAGAGCTACCGGCCAACTCCCCCTTTGCACACCTGAGCCCTGAGAGCCAAATTACAGCTGCCCCCTGAGTAGGTGAATGGTGGGGAAGGACCTCTCTGCACTTTTTCTCTCTTTTAGTGCACCCACACGTGGCCAGCCATGATTCAGACCAAAGTTTGCATTCTTTGGATGAAAGGTACTAGATAAATGTACCTATAGTGTACAATTATATGCTGGAAAACCATTCCCAGAGAGTAGTTATCAATGGTTCACAATTGAGCTGGAAGGGCATATCAAGTGGGGTCCAGCAAGGATTTGTCCTGGGTCCAGTTCTGTTCAATATCTTCATAAATGATTTAGATAATGGCATAGAAAGTACACTTATAAAATTTGTGGAGAATACCAAGCTGGGAGGGGTTGCAAGCACTTTGGAAGACAGAATTAGAACTCAAAATGATCTTGACAAACTGGAAAAATGGTCTGAATTAAATAGGATGAAATTCAATAAGGACAAATGCAAAGTACTACACTCATAAAGGAATAACCAATGCACAAATACAAAATGAGAAATGACTTCCTAGGAAGGGGTACTGCAGAAAAGGATCTGGGGGGTCATAGTGGATCACAAACCAAATATGGGTCAAAAATGTAATACTGCGGCAAAAAAAGCAAACATCATTCTGGGATGTATTAGCAGGAGTATTGTAAGCAAGACACGAGATGTAATTCTTCCACTCTACTCAGCATTTGTAAGGCGTATTGTGTCCAGTTCTGGGCATCACACTTCAGGAAAGATGTGGACAAATTGGAGAAAGTTCAGAGAAGAGCAACAAAAATGATTACATGTCTAGAAAACATGACCTCTGAGGAAAGACTGAAAAAACTGGTTTTGTTTAGTTTGGAGAAGAGAAGACCGAGGAGAGACTTGATAACAGTGTTCAAGTACATAAAAGGTTGTTATAAAGAGAAGGATGATAAATTGTTCTCCTTAACCATGGAGGACAGTACAAGAAGCAATGGGCTTAAATTGCAGCAAAGGAGATTTAGGTCAGACATTAGGAAAAACTTCCTAAATGTCAGGGTAGTTCAGCTTTGGAACAAATTACCTAGGGAGGTTGTAGAATCTCTTCATTGGTGGGTTTTAAGAACAGCTTCAACAAACACCTGTCAGGGATGGTCTAGATAATACTTAGTCCTGCCTCAGTGCAGGGGCCTGGACTAGACGACCTATTGAGGTCCCTTTCAGTCCTACATTTCTATGAATTGTTGGGGAACTTCTCGTGGCTCATCTCAGGCCCCAGCCAGCTCCCACAAAAGTCAGTGAAAATGTTCCCATTAACATCAATGAGAGTTGGACCCATGAAACCTGAGGCTGACGGGAACACTGCTGAAGGGCCTCTCAACCGATGCTCATTGACAGGTCGGATAGTAGGATGCAGCATGGCATGAGAGAAATGTAATCAACATTTCAGAAAAGATTTAGCATCTCCCAATGGGAAAACATCAGTGAACATTACAAATAAAGGTCAGATCTTCAGCAGGTGAAAATCAGTGCAGCTCCATGGATTTCAATAACTCCCATTGACTGTGACAATTTTACATCACCTGAGGATCTGGCTCAAAACAGTTACAAGACTCAAACTCCTTTCCCCCCGCCCCCCCAGAAAACTCCACCAATTTACTCATCTAATAAACTGCTTGACCGTAGTCTGTGCTGTATTTTCCCCAGCAAGGCTGCTCCCTTAGGTAAGCTTCTTCCTCCTGTCTTCATATCACACCATTATTACTTTTTTAGTTTTTGCCTTTGTAGCAATCTCTCACTGTTGATATGTTCCTTTGCCTTGCAGTGTTATCCCTTGTTTTCTGATTCCATAACAAACACATTTTACAGCTCCAGCCTCTACTTCCATGGCACCACAGATGAATTTTCAGAGAAAAGTGTTTCATGTATTATAACTTAAAACAGAGGCGGATTTATTAGGATTGAATGTATTGGGAACTAAGCCATCAGTCTCCTTTTGTGGCAGAGGAGTGCAGACATATGGGGGCGATTTGAGTAATTTATATGTTAAAATGTAATAATCTCTACAACCTTTTATCCATCCAAACGCTCTTGCTTTGATCTTTTTATTTTCTAGAAACACCTTGTTCTTTTTTTACCCTTCAACACCTTTAAAATAAAAAGCCACTTATAATTCCCCTAGGATTTCCCTAAAAGAAAGAGGAGCAATGCCTGATTCCCACAAAGCCAGCTGACTGGCCCCATCAGTCGAATAACCCCAAATTAACTGCTAGAATATTTGCTGTTTAGGGCAGGGTACTTTGAGGACTGGATTTTACTTAAATACCTGAAATCTGAAACCCTCTTGGTCTTGCAGGATTTAGAAGAAGTCAGTAGTTTTCCTAGTAAACGTTGTTCACTCAATTACAAAGCTCTCTATTTGAGCCAGCCAATAGATTTTTGGTATCTATAGAAATCTTTACCTGGAGTCAAAAGATTTAGTGATTTATTCCTCCCTGCTCCTCTCTCGGCCACACACAAGCTCAGTGGGAGTGAGACACCATTTAACAAAATGTACCTTGGCCGCCTGCTTGCCCGTCCGCATGAATGCATGACAAACCCTGGTGGGATTCTATCCTTGGTGTGTGACAGGAATTGGAGTTTAATTGCAGTAATTTAGTGGGCTGGATTATTGTGGTGCGGGGTACATTATCGCTCTAAGGATAGGGGTGGGGGGAGAAGTAGCATTTTGTTAAAAGAAACTGTCTGGTTCATGTGGCACGTGGAACATTTCAGAGATGAAAAAACATCCAAAGATGTCTCTTTCTTTTTAGACGGTTCCATTGCTTCAGCTAGTGATTAGCAGGCCAGTTTCAGGACATCTCATGGGGAGAAAGAAGAGCAGGAGTGTTCAGTTTTCACTTTGTAGTGGGGCAAAGGGCAGACAGCACTGGGTTGTCTAGGTTCTACCTCTCTCTATAAATATACGCTTCTGAGAAGAATCTTATTTATCTTAATTATTTTCTCTCTCTGTCACTTCATCTGTTGATTCTTTTTTCTTCTTCTTCCCGATGGCGAATTCAAGAAGAGATTTACAGCTATTCTGTAGAAACCGACGTCATGAGTTTTATCTGGGAGGAGATATGAGCCACAGAAGAGAACGATATTCACCCAAATGAAAGAATGGATTGAAGATCTAGAAGCAGAACTAATATTCATGGGCAGCTAGGAGATCTACCATCCTGGGCGACTGAGCAAACACTGCCGTGGTCCCTGGGGGATGGAAATTCTCCCCTTCCTGGAGAAAGAATACCAGGTACTAAAAGGCTCTTTAAACTAGCAGAGAAAAACATAACAAGAAGCAATTGCTGGAAGTTAAAACCAGACAAATTCAAATTAGAAATAAGGCACAAATTTTTCACAATGAGGGTGATCAAGCATTGGAACAAACCACCAAGGGAACTGGTGGATTCTCCATCTCTGGAATCTTCAGATGAAGACTGGGTGCCTTTCTGGAAGAAATTATTTAGCCAAGCACAAGTTAGTAGGTTCAAAACAGGGGAAAAACAAAATAAATTAGGGCTATTTCATACTGGGGGAGGGGAAGGAGGCAGAGCAAGGTCCAGAGTCTTGGGTCCCTCATAGAGAATGCTCTGCCAGCCCCTTTCTCCATTATGATGAGAGGAATTCAGCTCATGTGCCCCACTAACCGCAGCTATGGCAGTATGGCATGGGGAGAGAGACAATCCCTCAGGGAGGCCGGTCCCAGGCTATTTAGGGCTTTATAAGTCAAAATCAACACCTACCAATGGGCAGCCAATGCAGATCCTGGAGCACTGGGGTCATGTGATCAGCAAGGGGGCTATAGCATTCATTCTACTCCAGCTTTAGTCTCTGCATGGTTTTAAGGTGTGGCCCCATGTGAAGAGCCATCATCACCACCTCAGTCTTGTCTGGGATGAGCTTCAGCCACTTCGCTCTCATCCATGCCCCAATATCAACCAGACCCTGGGTAAGGCATGGAACCTCATGATCTAAATCAGACACACAGCTGGGTGTCGTCAGCACACTGGAAATGCCGAACCTCATGGCTCCTTATTAACCCTCATAAGGGCCCACATAGATGTTGAACAGAGGGTATGACACCATGGCAACCTGCGGCACCCCACCCTGGGGGGCTCTTTGGGAAGAAGAGCCAAGTCCCACTACTACCCATTAAGATCTCTGATTGAAAAGAACAAAGCCACTGAACAGCAACCCCAGCCCCACTCCTACCAGGGTCCGTGAGGCAATAGTTACTAATACACCTCTACCCCGATATAACGCCACCCTCGGGAGCCAAAAAATCTTACCGTGTTATAGGTGAAACTGTGTTATATCGAACTTGCTTTGATCTGCCGGAGCATGCAGCCCTGCCCCGCTGGAGCCACTGCTTTACTGCATTGTATCCGAATTTGTGTTATATCGGGTCATGTTATATCGGGGTAGAGGTGTAATAGGAGTCTGCTACAGCTACAAGCTAATAGAATTACTCTTTAGCCCAATCTGAGGAGACTCAAATTTTCAGCTCTGCAGGTAACACTTCAAACCCTGCTGCTGGACCAGGCAGAATGGGTTATACCGTGAACTCCACAGCGCTGTGGCCTGCATAAGGACAGACGTTGGGAGTTGGCTAAACAATTTCAATTGCAAAGTATAAACTTCCCTTCCCTCCCACCCCCAAATCAGAGAAAGTAACAGCAGCTACTGCAACAGCGGAACAGACCTACTATGACACAACACACAAAATACTCAAAGGCAAACAAAGGCTCGTCTTGAAAACAAGGGGAGTTTGTCTTATTCTGAGGCTAATAGCAATGACAATAGAAAATATCGCTGACAAGGAGCATTTTCAGCTCTTTATGAAGGCCCTGATTCAGCAAGGCACTGAAGCTTGTCAGTGATTTTAATGACTTCAGTGGGACTTTGCATGTGCTTAAGGAGCTTGTTGAATCGAGGCCTATAAGCATGGTGAGCTAAATGAGAGCTGATTCTACGGCAAAGGCTTTCATATATTTTAAGGTCAAAAGGGATCATCAGATCCTTCAGTCTGACCTCCTGTATTGCACGAGCCATAGAATTTCACCCTCCCCTGGAGTGAAATAGCTCTAATTTGGTGACTTCTGGGCATGTGGAAGGGCTCCCCATCTATAAAACAGGGGGTGACCCTTATTCCTTACTACCACCATTTGTTGGTCTCTATTTAGAGTGTAAGTCCTTTAGGTGAGTGACTGTCTCGGACTGTGTGTCTGTACAGCACCTAGCACAATAGGCCCCGATCTCAGAGCCTGTGGGTGCTAGTGTAATATACAATAATAACTCCTACAGGGGTGTAAGTACTTGATTCATTACTTCAGTTTCATACACACCCATATCTGTTATTATCTATCACTGTTCAATATAATAAGTACAGGGTGGGTATTAGCATATGCTGTCCAATAGGAATAGGTTTCTATGGGCTGATATCATCAGACAGCACTTCTGCCTCCTGATTGATTGAAGGGCTCCATTTCCACATTAACTTGCAATAAAGTGCTTTCCTGTGCTGACAGGCATTTGTCATGTAAGCCTGTTTATAACTTAATTTACTCGAAGATAATGATGATATCTAAATATTTATGGAGCGGTCAGTGTGAGTAAATTTTTTGGTAATTTTGTTTTGCTTTCTTCCCCCACCCCACTCTTGAGCCAAATTATCTCAGTGTTCCCTGAAGACCTCACTGCTAATTCCTTTGTTTTCAGTGACAATGGAGAAAGAAAGCTGATTAACTGCAGGCTTCCTTAGCGCTGAGCCCGGCCAAGAAACTAACCGCGGTTGCATGGCACATTCCTGCCTTTTATTGTAATTTGGATCTGGGGGAGTGTGTGTGTGTGTGTGTTTACGTGAATTAGGAAATGCAAACTTTACTGTACTGCCATTAAAGTAGTCCTTTGCTTGTAGAACTATTTGGGGTAGCATAATCCACCGCATATTGGTCATATCTTCCATTGATGGTTGTCTGTTCAGCATGCAGGTGAAAAGGTTTTATTATTGCTGGTAATTTTTTGGAGTGGGCTCTGTCAAGAAACCATGTTCATTCTGATGCCATCTGATGCTCAGTAATATTAGTGGCAAATATTTTTACCAGATTATTAATCTCACTGTTATCTTGTACTCCCCACCGCAGCTGTTTGTCATACTCACCTGTTATCAGGACTTCAGACTGGAAATAAGGTATAAATTTTTAACAGGGAGAGTAATTAACCATTGGAACAATTTATCAATGGTTGTGGTGAATTCTCCATCACTGACTATTTTAAAACCAAGATTGGATGTTTTTTTAAAAGCTCTGCTCTAGGAATTATTTTGAGGAAGTTCTATGGCCTGTGTAATATAGGACAGACGTCAGCCTAGATGATCACAATGGTTCCATCTGGCCATGGAATCTATAAAGCTCTCATCCAATCTTAGACTGTAAACTCTTTGGCACAGAGACCATCTCTCTGTTATCTGTTTGTACAGTGCCTAGCACTATGGAGGCTTGGGCCTTTAGACGCTACCTAAATACTACTAATAATAATTAGAGCTGGCCAGAAATTGGAATTCCTGTTCTGTGGGTAATTCAGAAATGAAAAAAAAAAATCCTACAAAAATGGAATAAAAAAAGTGCAATTTCCCGTGCAATGGGAATTCTGACATTTTGTTTAAAAGAAGTCAAAATAAAAAAGTTGTTTTGACTGTTTAAAAATGTTTCCAAGGCTCCCCGAGCTGCTCAGAGCCCTGGCAGCTGACCAGGTGGGGAGTTGGGCAGATCAGGGAACCTGAGGCCATGGGAGCTGCAGAGCTTCTGGGCTGCTGAGGAGCTGGAAATCTAGGAGTCCCAGCTCTGGGGCAGTGCACCTGGCAGGCTGCTCCAGACCTGGGAAGACTGAAAGCACAGGCTCCCCAGCATGGCAGGCTGCCCAGGAGTGGGGAAGCCATGGAGCTGGGAACAATATTCTGATGGGAAATCAAAATTTCTTGGACAAATTGAAATTTTCCCATGGAAAATGGCACTTATGCAGAAAGAGGATTTTTCATTGGAGAATCAGGCCTTGTCTACACTACGAGAGTAGTTCGATTTTACTTAAATCGAATATTTGGAATCGATATTGCAAAGTCGAACGTGTGTGTCCACACTAAGGACAGTAATTCGACTTTGTGAGTCCACACTAACGGGGAAAGCGTCGACATTGGAAGCGGTGCACTGTGGGCAGCTATCCCACAGTTCCCGCAGTCCCCGCTGCCCATTGGAATTCTGGGTCGAGCCACCAATGCCTTCTGGGTAAAAAAATGTGTCGAGGGTGCTTTTGGGTAACTGTCGTCATCCATCCATCACTCACTCCCGCCCTCCCTCCCTCCCTGAAAGCGCCGGCGGGAAATCATTTCGCGCACTTTTCAAGTCATTGACAGCGCGGACGCCACAGCACTGTGAGCATGGAGCCCGCTGCAACCATCGCTGCAGTTGTGGCCGCTCTCAACGCCTCGCAGCTTATCATACAGGTTGCCCTGAGGCAGATGCAGAAAAGTCAGGCGAGGAGGCTACGTCAACGCGGTGATGGCCTGAAGTGTGAGAGTAGCACAGACCTCTCAGAAAGCAGGGGACCCAGCGCCGAGGACATCACGGTGGCAATGGGTCATGTTGATGCCGTGGAACGGCGATTCTGGGCACGGGAAACAAGCACTGAGTGGTGGGACCGCATAGTGCTGCAGGTCT
>NC_048299.1:14336993-14448522 GCF_013100865.1 Trachemys scripta elegans | reverse complement strand
TCAAATACGGGCACCTTCTTTGTCGGAGTCTCAAAGGTGCCACAAGTACTCCTGTTTTTTTTGGTAAATGAATGTTTAGGTAGACACAGGTACTGGGGAAATGAGGCTGAGTAGCTGCTCTCCACTTCTTAGCATGTCAGCATAACCAACCTTGTGATTGAGCCTGCAGTCTGTGGATTTGGCCCGGACTGTCTTGGGCATTGCTAAGGTACCTTTCCCCTTGGCGTCTAGGTGCTTGGATGCTGCTTGTATTGAAGAATCTCAGCAAGAATCAATTTTGATAAAATCCTTTATGTAAGAATAACTCAACACAGACACATCCCAGTCATATGGGAAGCCTGATTTCCAAATACGGGCACCTTCTTAGTAGGACACCCAAACTCTACATTTGGATATTCAGCTCAGCATTTAGGTGCTTCAACGGCAGATTTGTACATATATGAGTGAAATTCACCCCTGTGTGGAGGGCTTGCATGAGGCTTATGCACCACTTAAATCCCACTTCATCCTTCAAAATAGGGTTTAAATGGTGCATAAAGCTCTGGTGGCCCTCTGTGCCGGTGTGGATTGCACCTCTAAGTTACTTCGATTGGAAGCTCTTTGGGGCAGGGACTGTATTGCTCTGTGTTTGTACAGTGCCTAGCACTATGGAGCCTGATTCTGGTTGGTTCCTATGCACTACCGTAATAAACATGATTAATAATAGTGAGTGGTGTTGTGAGCGTGCATATGCAGTATTTGGCTTAGGGATCCATGTTGGAACCTGGGCCTGAGATGTTCCATTGGGCACCCTTTGTAAGGTTGAGAAGGGACAGCTATTTTGTAAATCTACTGTAAACCATAAAGAAATGACGTAAGAAGGGAAAGATGTTGGAGTGCGGCTAACGGTAGAGGGGGGAAATTATAAGTGCAATTTGCTCCATTAAAAATTTCATAGGCTATTACTTTTACAATGCAATTAGCTCTGTAATCCAGATGCCATTAGAAGGCTACGGTGATAGATAATCAGAGGCAGGAGCACCGCTCTGGGTGTTTGGAAGTAGTTTTAGGTTTCTGGCCATGTTTCATGTGACAGCCTTGCTTGCTCTTCAGCTTCTGTTTTGGTACATGCACAGAAACCAGCAACGGTGGTTCCCTTTCGCTTCACCAGCACCTTGTTCACGTTTCCTTCCACAACTTCAGCAATCCATAACATATTGATGTCTTTGTTCACTGTGCAGCTGATTTTGGGGATGAAATACAATGGTATCTGTCAGTGGTGGGGAGCACTAGAGTGGTAAATGAAGGGTTGGGGGAGGGTGGATGCTGCAGGAGCCTTTGTCAGTAGTAAATGTATTCTCCTTTGATGCCAATCGTCTTGGAATAGTTAATGCTGACAAGGAAAGCAGCAAAAAGGCTTTTTATGTGAATGCTGACTTTAAAAAAAAAGGGATCCTGAGAGCCATTTAAGTATATTTCCATGGCTGAATCCTTCATGCAAGTTACATTTGTTTTAATGGACACTGATGGCCATTTTTACCCTTCAAAAGTGGGGGAAATTGCTCACTTTCTTTAATAAAGGGCCTGATTCTGAACTGGTTTTCCCTAGATGGACTCTGCTGTAAGCTCCCTGCTGACCTCAGTAGGCATGCTCCTAATTTACGCCAGTGCAAGTGAGCTCAGAAGTAGGCCTGAAATCTTCGCAAAAAGTGTTTTGTTTGATTCCCTGCCCATGGCTGCGTGGCATTGTGAAGGACTGTCAGTCACAGGGCCCACAGTGAAGCAACTACAAGTCAAAGCGCTTTTTCATCAGTGTTTGGAGCAGTGCAGTAATTCTAGGGGTAGTCTTCCTAGCAGAAACAAACATAAACCCCACCAGGGGTACAGGCCATCTGCATGGGCTTTGTATTTTCCTGGCCAGGAATCTGGAGCCAGGTATCCAGATTTGTTTATGCATTTGCAAATGTTTTAAGGCAGGGGGGGCATCCTCAGTTTATGCAAATAAAAAGCCAGGGCCTGATTTTCAGGCACATTTACTGACTTATGTAGCTGAATATGCACATTCAGCTCCTCAGTTTATATGCAGGCATAGTTGTGGCATATGGAAATATAGCCACATGAGCACTGTGTGTACGTGTGTGCAAACATACTGTGGTACATATGCAAAATAGATGTGTATTTACATGCATGCAAATGATCTACTCTTGTGATGGGGTGTCCACCCCACACAGGATTAGAAGGAGGTTAAGATGGCCCATTAACTCCCCAGGCTGCACCTGGAAGAGAAGCCAGTGAGCGGGAACTAGGGTGACCAGATGTCCTGATTTTATAGGGACAGTCCCGATGTTTGAGGCTTTTTCTTGTATAGAAGCCTATTACCCCCCACCACCGTCCCGATTTTTCACACTTGCTGTCTGGTCACCCTAGCGGGAACTAATTGATTGCATGCCGGCTCACCTGTGCAAGGGGGTGGGAGGCAAATAAAGCCAGGAAGCTGGCTCTAGATTGGCTGTGGCTGGCCCAAGGAAGAGAAGTAGGCTGCAGCTGTTCCCTCAGTGGGGGGTGTTGAGGGGCTGGCAAACCCAGAGAGAGGGGAAGCTAGATAACTAGGAAGAAGCCCATGGAAACAGCAGGAAGGGGCAGGGCTGGATTTCTAATTAGGCACAGTAAACACATGCCTTGGGGCACCGGCACTCTAGGGGTGCAAAGTTTCCCAAGTATATGATTTTTTCTAGCCCAACTGGGCTATTTTTAACTGTCAGTTGCTGGGATTTTTTTAGCAGTTGTGAGTTGTGGTATTTTGGGCTATTTTGCTGCCCTGCTCCGGAGTTCTTGGGAGGGAGCCTCCTCATCTGCCCTGCCCCCTGCTGAGATGCCCCACATGCCACTTGTCTCGCGCCGTGCCCCCTCCCCTTCGATGACATTTGCAGCATGCGCAGAATTCTTGTTTGAGTGAGGCAGAATTTTTTTTCCTGCAGAAAATATATTTCAGTTCTGCCTTTTGCCCAGCAGAGGCCGCTGTGGTGCCAGAACAGCCTGAGCTGGCTGAAGCTGACTGGTCTGGCGGGTGGCAGCAAATAGTCTGCAGGCGGATGTATTTTTTTCCTCAAGTGAAAAGTCCCAGCAGTCTTCTTGGAGCCAGGTTAGGGGCACAGCAGGCCACACAGGGCTGCTGGGGGGGGGGAAAGGAGTGTCACAGGGCCACATGGGGATGTGGGAGGGGGGCTCCAGGCAAGGCTGCGGGGGGGCCACTGAAGATGCTGTGTTCAGGGGTGTGTAAGGTATAAATCTGGCCCTGGCAAGGGGTAGAACTGTGCAGAGACTTTGGCTGGAACCCAGGGTAAAGGGTGCACCTGGGTTCCCCTACCAGCCACTGGGGCGTGGCAAGGCATTGCGGAGGCCAGCCAGCTCGTGGGTCTGGACTTTGAATTGCCCAGAAGGGAAGGACCTTAGTGACCCGGCCATAGGGCCAAACTATGATGAGGATACTGCAGTCCCCGGAGTGAGAGGGGCCATATGGCGAGACAGCACGCGGGAAGAGAATGCCGGAGGGGGAGCACAATGCCAGGCAGAGCTAATTCCCAGGATGACCAGCAGGAGGTGCTGATAGCAGTGAGTGAGCCCCAGGACAACTCTATTGCCAGTTCTCATCATTTTATAGTGATTCTCGTGATATTTGGTGTTTTTTTTCTATAAAGTCCCAGTTCCTGGAGTCATGTGATTAAGTGAGTGCCTCTGCTTCTGTGTAAGGGGGAAAAAGTATGTTTTTATTCCTTATGGTTGCAAAGAGAATTTTGAACCTTAAATGTTCAAAAGCCAGAAGTCAAATAAACAGAACCCAAAATTATTTTTAAAATCTCATGATTGCAAAGCCCATCTTGTGATTTTTGGGGCCTGACTGATTTTTTTTTAATGCTTTGGGATGACAATACTAAGCACCTACCATCAGATTCAAAAACAAGGCCTTACATTTTTAGGGCTAAAATAAATCTAAATGAGATGAAACTGAAGTCAGATTGGTTGCCTTGTACTAGTGTCTTTCACTCCCATGTGTGAGGTGTAGATGTAATTTCTTGTTATGGTCTTTTGCTCTACTGGCTCACCAGGGAGAAAGTGATGGAGGGACAATATGCTCAGAGCTGTTGGGAGGAAGTTCCTTGTGTTATTATGCCTCCACGACCAATGAAGAAGCTGCGTTCTTGATGTAACTTGATACTGTTACCACTTCCTACTTCTTGTCAGAGTTCTCAAGTTCTGTTACTTACAAGGAGGAGTTTTTTTCATAAAAGATGAGTTGCATACAAGCTAATGTGCTCCATGTATTCTCCATAACAATGACACTCTGCTGTTCCTCAATGTATAGGATTTTGCTGTGTGTTCTAGTCTCCTTCTCCATAATTTAAAAACTCACTATGCGAGTGTGACACCCTGTACCCCATATGCACCACTTGTATAGAGTTAGGATCTGTTTTGTACAAAGTATGTCTTGTGAGGTATCATTTGAAAACTCATAATCTGTTGAACATCATTATCCTCTTAAAATGATTGACAACCATCTTTGTAAAGCTATGACATTTTACTATATGTTTGTTATTGAAATATGTTGTAATTGTGGGGAATGCCCACAGGCTAGCTCGTCAGACACAACAAACAACGGACCACAGGTGTTAGAATACTAAATTGCTGAAGCAACCATTCTCTGGCAGGGAAGAGTGTAAACAAAAACTTTTACATGTCACCTCCCAGACAGCTCAAACTTCACATACACAGAAGGGGTAAACAAGAAATTTACATTTAATCTAAAGGACAGTTTGGAACTCGCCTACACCACAAACTAATTGTCTGCACCCTGGTGGGTTGCAGGGGGTAATCCTTAGAGACAAGGAGCATATAAAATAAGGGATACAGACCTACACATTACCTCTCCTCCCGTCTGTACTCATGGCAGCAAGATTACGTGAAAGACTATAGGAGCATGATTGAACTGCGGGGAGTGGTCCTAGCTGAAAGGTTTTCCAGTTATTACGGACTGCTGAACGTTTTTGGGTGAGGGAAACCTTTTTGCTTTCAATTCTTATTTTGCTTGGTAAAGTTTAGGAATTAGAGTGCGGTTTATCTTTTTATTTCTTTTGTAACCAATTCTGACTTACGCCTTATCACTTATAGTCACTTAAAACTATCCTGTTCAACACTCCAGGTTGTACCCCGGGGGACGTCACAGCCAGATACTCTACTTGCATCAGGTCCACACCAGTTTATACCAGCTGAAGAACTGGTTCAATATGTATTTTATGAAAGACCCGATTGGGTCTTCAGGAATTAGGAAAGTGCATTAGGAAACTTACTCATTTGGGCTTTGGGATCCCTAGAGTATAAAAGATACAGTATCGGGATCTCATCTGCATCCAGAGCCCTGACCCCCTCCAGTACCCCTGCCTCGGCCTGGTGAAAGTGAATGAGGGTGGGGAAGAGTGAGTGATGGGGGAAGGGGAGGATAGAACAAGTGGGGGCAGGGGCTCAGAGAAGGGGCGGGGCAAGGTGTTCAGTTTTGTGTGATTAGGAAGTTGGCAACCCTACCAACAGATCACCATTTAAGTGTAACTCCCTTGGGGATTAGAGTGCTTGGCCTGTTTAAAACCTGGTCCTGAGGAAGAGGAAGCGCTGGTTGTTCTGGGGGAGAGAGGGAGAATGAGAGGGCTGTGGCTGTAGCTCGGGACAAGGACCTACAGTGAGCAGGCCCTAATGTAGTGAAGCAGCCAAGAACTAGTCTCAAGCCTGGGAAGGACAGAGCAGCTGACTGAGGACGTCTCAGGACAGGAGCTGGGAAGGGCAACATGAGGACAAACAGGAGCCAGACCCAGTATCACCGTTGGCCAGAACTGTAGGGGCCGTGAGTACTGGGGCTTGTGACTTTGGTTTGGGAATAAGAAGACAGCCTGTTGCTCTGTGTGGATTTGCAGAGAGCGGCAGAAGAGGGCACCAGAGCGGTTTGTTGGGGGAAGTTTACTGGCGCCGAAGATGACCAGGAGCACCTAAGACTCGCTGCTGGATTGAAACTCTGTCCAGGATTCCTGAGCTCTGAGGCTAGACACAGTGCTCAGCATCTGCCTTCTCATATTGTGGTACCGCTGGGCCTGTGGAGCTTTGTGAGGGCTGTAACCCTGTTTTACTGCTCCCCCCCATCTTCTCCCGCTGCTGTTTTTCTCCCTTTATCCCTCTGTAAATGAATATTTCCCTTTCCTATATTCATTGCACTATTTCAGGGTCTGGGTGTTTTTACTCCAGGAGTTTGGGACAGGTGCCCCTGGGGTGGAAGGAAATTTCCCTGCTGCGTTTCTGCACGCACTGTTTCTTGGCCAGAGATGCCTGCAGAGCAGACTCCATCTTGGCCATGAGGACGCTATAGTTACATAGCCCTGTAGCAACAGCAGCACAGGGGTTGCTTAGTATGTTCCACTTCCTGTCCAGCCCTTGCTCCAACCCTTGCCTGTGGAGCTCCAGCCCTAGTCCCTTCCTACCTCTGACCTCCCAGCTCCGACCATTGGCTTGTCTCCTGACCACAACTTCGGCTCACCCCTTGGGTTCCATTCTGGCTCCTGATTCCAGCCATTGGCTTGTCTCCTGACCACGCCTCCCATTCTGCCGTATGGTTCTGCTCTGACCACTAGGCCAGACTTGTGCGCTGACCACGAGGTCGCACCTCCTACACCTTCGTGTGTGACAAAAGATTCATTTATTTCCTAGTATCAGAAGGGTAGCCGTGTTAGTCTGGATCAAGTATCAGAGGGGTAGCCGTAGGAATGGCAATATACAAAAACCTGTAGGAGAATACTTCAACCTCCCTGGACACACAATAACAGATGTAAAGGTAGCCATCTTACAGCAAAAAAACTTCAGGACCAGACTCCAAAGAGAAACTGCTGAACTTCAGTTCATTTGCAAATTTGACACCATCAGCTCAGGATTAAACAAAGACTGTGAATGGCTAGCCAACTACAAAAACAGTTTCTCCTCCCTTGGTGTTCACATCTCAACTGCTAGATGAGGCCTCATCCTCCCTGATTGAACTAACCTCGTTATCTCTAGACTGATTCTTGCCTGCATATTTATACCTGCCTCTGGAAATTTCCACCACATGCGTCTGACGAAGTGGGTATTCACCTATGAAAGCTTATGCTCCAATACGTCTGTTAGTCTATAGGGTGCCCCGGGACTCTTTATTTATTTCCTAGTCTGTTTCACTGCCTCAGATATGTAGTAACAATTCCTTGGCTATTTAGGAAGCTCATGGATGTCACATGCTGCACAGCATGGCCACTTTGAACTTCTTGGCAACAGCAGGGCTAGAACTAGGATCCACTTGCTGAAAAAGCAGGTCTCTACCTCTTCAGTGTAATGAGAATCCCCATTAACTGTTAGTAGGGTGACCAGATAGCAGGTGGGAAAAATCAGGACAAAGGGTTGAGGGTAATAGGCGCCCATATAAGAAAAACCCCTGAATATCGGGACTGTCCCTATAAAATCGGGACATCTGGTCACCCTAACTGTTAGCACTGCAGGACCTAGGATGCGCAGTTAGGCAGTTCTGATTTTTATCCGGTAGAGGACAGTAGTGTTCACACACACGCATGCTTAGACACGTGCGCACAAATCAGTTTTTATTAGTATGTATTTAGAATGCAAATGATCATTAAGACACTAACCAAAAGAGGGTTAGAAGAGCCGTGTGTGTGCTGTATGCATCTGGTTTGAAATTGCTAAACATTCTGGAATAGAAGTTTTTAAGGCCCGGTTTGACAAAGTCCTGGCTGGGATGATTTAGTTGGGGTTGGTCCTGCTTTGAGCAGGAGGTTGGACTGAAGTCTCTTCCAACCCTAATCTTCTATGATTCTATGAATTGCAAGTTCAAATCTTAGAAGTCAGTTTACCATTATGCTTCCATTGTGGCGAAATTGAGCAGGTCCTATCTGACTTGCATAAAACATAGTACTTCTGATAAGGGAAATGGCTTTCTCTTTTGTATATTTGCCAGAATTCCTCTGCTCACACTTTTATGTTGCAAGTTGGTTTATTAGCACCTTCCCCCATGGGGTAGTTGCATTTCATTTGTGCTCTGCCTATAGTTTGCAAAGTGTTTTGGGATCCTTTTGGAGGAAATATGCTGTGGAGATCCAAGAGGTTTTTACTGCCTTGATGTGTAGGTTCATATTGCTGGATTTGGTCCTAGCATTCTCAGTCTGGCATAAACATTTTCCTAGGCCTTCCCCTGCCTCTGTTGGAAATCATCTCACTATCCTGTCAAGCCAGATGTTTAGCAACCAGATTTTCCTAGTAGGAAATTAGTCACCATCAGGTAGCAGGTGGCATTTTCTCCTCTTGCTCTACAGTATACGCCATAGGGGGATAGAATATAATCAGCTTCTCATGTCTTCAATTATTTCCAATGGACGGCGGTATGGAAGCTACTAGAAAAGCCTATTACTTGAGAGAAAAGAGGAAATGAGAGTAAGAAAAATAAGTATCTGAAATGGAGCCAGGCCAGTGGCAGAACATCAACATAACTGCAGCTAACAGAGACCCTGACTACTATAAATATGGCCTGTATCAAGTCTCAAACACCGAGGGGTATATAGTCTCCTGAGAGAGAGAGAGAGTGTGCGTGTGTGTGTGCCTGCGTTCTATTAATGAGCTATATACATGCCTGGAGAGGAGAACATAGCCCTAAGTGTGTCATGTAGGCAACACAGCCACCTCTCCCAGGTGCCATAGCAGAGAAGCCGCTTCTCCGATAGGATTCTATGCACAGGTTGGGGGGAGGGTGGGGAAGGGTATTTTTTACTCTATTTGTTTTATGTCTCAGTAAAGAGCAGTGAACATGTGAGACTATGCAGAGCCTGAGTCCCCACTGCCTTGTGCCTGGCTGGCAGCTTCTTTTACAGTGTGCTACCCTTCCAATCTGGCAGCCTTTTACTCCTTTGCACAGGGGTAAAAGTTGATGCAGGATGCAAAGCAATGGAGAATAAGGCTCTGGGTGTTCAGCAGCATTATGGGGGTGGCAGGGAGAAGGGGGAGAGATGCTCTACAGCCACAGAGCAGGCTCATTGGACAGCGTCTCAGAAGTACGCCAGTTCCCATCCACCCATTTATCAATAGGATTAGTGCTTCTTGCAGATTTCCCTACCCTACAACAGCAGCTTGACAACTGTAACTAGCTTTTGGTTCCACTTTACCCTTCTTATTCGCCGGCAGTGCTGTGTGTGAAAAGCAGCATCGCATTTGCTGTATACAGCTTCAAAGGAGAACAAAGCACAAATAGAAAAGGGCCCTATACAATGTCACCCGTTCTAAGTTATCCCTAATACGCTGGTTTCTTGTTGACCAGTTAGATTTGTGGGGGGAAAAGTCCAATGTGAATTTAAAGGTAATTCCATGTAACTGACCCCAAACTGCGCTGTGCGTGAGAGGAGGAGAGAGAGGAAAATTTAGTGCTGGGGAAAACTGCACAACAACTGAAAGGAAGGATGGGCCAGTGATTAGGACCAAATTGCTAAGGGCAGCATCCGTCTCAGGAGCATGTGAAAGTAGGCGTCGGAGGCCACTGAAGGTTTCACAAGGTAACTAATTAAAATAAAGGCAGCAGAGTCCGAGGGCCGATGGCATCCAGCAGATAGCAACGCTCGTCAAGCCTTTGCAGCGTGAGCACGGCTCGCAGGCCACGAGTTCTACAGCAACAAATACCAGGCCAGCTCCCCGGCTGGTATAAATGGTTGTAGCTTGGCTGCAGCACCCTTTGACCCCAGCTGGGGATCTGTCCCAGTGTGAATGTCTAACTGTAGGAACACACATGCACATTTCCTTGTTAAAGAGGAAATAAACCAGATGGGGGCGAGGCTTGGGAGGGGGGAGGGGCTGAGGTTAGAAGGCAAGAACATTCCGTTTTATTCTTGTACCTTCCCACCTTTCTTTATGGGGTTAATTTTTTTTTCCTCCAGGGGTTTACAAATGTTCGCTGAAATGCGCAGGCCAGCTGCCTGCCTGCGGCAGCAGGAAAGCAGGCAGACAAAGCAGATGGGCCCAGCAGGGGTGAGGCAGCACTGTCTTCAATGGGCCATAGGCATCACTAAAGAGTAAACAGCTCTTCAAAGGGAACCGTGAGCTAACCCCCCAAGCCCCATCCTCTCTGAGGTACTCAATCACAGTGCATTAACAAGAGCTCCTGGACTGCTAGGGTAGAGTAAACAAGGAGAGGTTGGCAGGAGAGTGGGAAAAGCAATGCCCCCTCCAGCTACTATTTCTTGTAAAAGGGTGTAAAAGTGGCTAAGTATGTTGTCAGCAAGCTGTATCCTTTGGCACTGCTCATCGCCTTTTGGAAACATTGTCCTTTCTTTTCCACCATGACAGAAAATTAATACCATCCACACAGAGAGAGAAGTACATTAGAGATACCGGTAATGGGCCTGAGCAGTGCCACAAGAAATTAACCAAGGCAATTCCAAGTTAAAGGTTAAATAACATCCCTAACCTGCCTCCCTCCCCATCACCCTTTATACCTAGATCTTGCAACACCTGACAGGGAGTAGGCTGGCCTGTGGATGTGCGGTGTATTTAGAAATGCAGGCAGGGAGCAATATAGTTTCTGGGCCAGATTCTCCTTCTTTAACACTAGTAGAGCACTATTGACTTCCATGGAGTTACTCCTGATTTACACTGGGGTAGGTGAGCGGAGAATCCGACTCTTTGGCTCACATTTCAGAACTCAGCATTCTCATGTTAAACATAAAGGGCCTGATTCTCCTCTCACTTACCCTACTGTAGCTCCATTGATTTCAGTGGAATTGCTCCTGATTTAAACGAGTGAGAGATGAAGAGCTTTGCTCTTTCATCTAGGTATTGCATTGCAGCCAAGTCGGTTTATAAAACTTTTGGGAGCGGGAAGTAGCTACAGATCCTTTTCCCTCTCCCCTTCTAAACATCTGAATTTCTCTCCTTTGGCCCCTGCTGCAAAATTGATTGGCCTCATCAGGCCGTGTCTGACACATGAACCATGGAAAATCTTTTCTTCTTTCCAATCCCTGCACTTACTTGGGAGCCCGGCAGTCTGTTAGCAGCATGGGTGGGTGGCCTCCAGCAATGGAGTTTGCCGCCTTCTGGAGCTGCTTTGCTTTCATGCTTTGACGTCCGGTCCCTTTGACGTTGTGTGAATTATTTTTTTTTTTGGTAGCTTTGTTTCCTTGGTGCTCTTTTAAAAACAACGGCAACATCACTAGTAATGTGCCCCTTACATGCTTTTAGATACAGCTGAGTTTCATGCCTGAGAACCAATTGCACATTCCCATCACTCCCTGCATGGAGTGTTAAGAGGAGTACAGCACATACGCATGTTACAGCTCCAAGGCACCAAACATTCAGTAAAGCTCCTTAAGAAAAAGCTAGTTCTAGGGCATGCAGAGCGGCTGGTTTGTATATACTGTATCTCTGTATTTTAGCCATGGTTAACGATGCTTTAGGAAGCACACTAAGAGGGTTCAGTGCTTAGCATACTTGGGCGACTATAGAATTAACAATAATGGGCCCATGCACTCCTTGGCTGGATATTCGGGAAACATAGCAAATTTAAATGTCATTTTCTCTTTATCCTTCTGTCTCAGGGGTGAGAGGTTTGTCACCCCATGAAAGAAGCTGGTGATTCAGCCCCCGTGCACTGGGAAATGGCTGAAACACCAACCACACGGCTGCCCAAAGACCAGCTGAGCAATGATCAGATGACAGGTAACAATGTCCGATCATTGCTATCCAACTGGGCTCTAATCAGTCCGGGTGACCTAAGTCAAAATGCTCTCTGTCCTAGTACTGATGCCTTGAACCAGTGACCATCCCATTCCCACTCCACAGCTGCCACATTTCTATGCAGTCTTCTTCGTAGTGTTATGTAAACCTTGAACCTCTTTTTAGACCAGAAATCCCCAGACATCCATAGTGAGTCCAAGCCAAAACCCACTGAAGTCAATGGCAGCCTTTCCATTGATTTCGGGAGGCCCAAGGAGAATGTCCCTACAGCTTTAAAAATATCATCAGAGCTTCCTTGATTTTTCTTTTTAAGCAAGACAAAAAAAAATTCTTCAAATCAAATAACAATACAGTGAATTGCATTGTGTGGTTCTGACTTAGCATATTGACAGTATAGCATATTCCTGTTAGGAATTTAAGCTCCCTTCTCTTTTAAACCTCAAAAGGTTAAACACTTGAATAAACCGAAAAGCCTTAACTGGAGTTGAGTTACGTTATTTGGAGTTCAGGTATCACGTATAGGTATCTAAAGGGGGGAATCGTTTTTCATTCGAGTCACTTGTTTTCTCTCTGGTCTCTTCTTTATTTTTCTGATCATCCACCCCTATGAACAGCTGGTGCTGCTAATGTTCTGCCTCTAGCCATGGAGTGTGCTGTTGCTTCTGTATACGACGGACCTTTCCCCCGCTGCTCCCTCCTAAAACTGAATCTTGGTCTTGAATATCATTACTGATACCAGCAACAGAGCCCGTAAGCAGGAGCCCTGCTGCAGGGCAGTTGCAAAGCAATACTGTAGGTGTATGTGTAGCCCTATGCTACATGCAGCTTCCTGCACTGGAAGAGCCTTGACACAGACTTGTACTGGACCAGTCAGTTATAGGCAGAATTCCTGGATCTGTGGTAAATATTCAGCAGCCCTCCATCTCCCCTAGGGCAACGCTTCATGCTGAGAGGCCACGGTCATCGACAACAAATGCTGGGGGTTCCAGGAATGCCCTTGTGCTTTCAGCTCATTGTACTGCGTTCTGCACATGGTACCACTCCCTCTCAGCCGGGCTGCAGGAGTTTAACCCTCTGGAGTCTGGCATAGAAATGCTCCTACTCTTAGGAAGGTTGCAGGTGCGTTTCTGCAGCCGCCAAAGTCAGGTCACGTTTTTCAAATACATCCACTAATTTTGGGTGCCTCGTTGTTGGGGTGTCTGGTTTTAGGTACCTCGGGCCTCATCCTCCTTTCACTTACACCAATGTATCTCCATTCTGATAGCCTGATTCGTCTCTCATTGACACTGGTGTCAATCAGGGCAACTCCAATGAAGTTGATGGAGCCATATCAGTCAGTGACGGTGGAACACTGTTAATACTGGGGGAGCTGAAAGCCAGCCCCCTTGCTCTTGGCCATGCCCCCCCCCAGCTGGGGCCAGGAGCACGGCTGTGTCTCTAGGAGGAGGTCACCCGGACGGGGGTAAGGGGGACAAAGCTGGGGCCGGCAGCCAGGACCCTGGGCACGGGACCAGGAGCAGAGCTCCAAATAAAACCTGGAGGTGCTGCAGCACCCCCGGCACCCCTAGTTCCCGTGCCTATGATATCACTGTAAACCTGGGGTAAGGAAGAGGAGGATCGGGCCTTCAGCAGCTCTCACTGACCTCAATAGGAGTTATGGCTTCTCAGCACCTCTAAAAATCAGGCTCTCAGAGGCAAAAGTCATCCCAGTGCCAAGATAAGAACGCCATACTGGGTCAGACCAAAGGTCCATCTAGCCCAGTATCCTGTATTCCGACAGTGGCAAATGCCAGGTGCTCCACAGGGAATGATCAAGTGATCCATTCCCTGTCGCCCATTCCCCAGCAGCTTGTGCTTCCTTGGTTCCTGGGTGAGGGAGCTGCTTTAGCCTCCAGAACAGGTTAAAGCAGCCCGAAAGCCATCCTAATTTGCCATAGTCCTTATGGGGCTTGCACCAGTGGGGAATCACTGGGAAACAAGACTCTGCCCATTTGCCACTCACCCCAAATGTACCCTGCGCTTGGGGCGTCTGCTGAGGTGGTGCAGAGCTGGCTCCATGGTAGGTGGAAAGGCCCCCTGTGACGGTGCTATTCACTGGGATGAAGGGTGGGGGAGACTTACGTTTGCCATCTATGCCTTTGCACTGATTTACAATGATGAATTTGCTGCTACGGCCAATATTTTCAGAAGTAACCAGTAATTGGGGCCCTTCTGTCTTTTGGGAGCCCAATTTGAGACATTAAAGGGGGCTGATTTCCATAGGGCAGGAGCTCAGCATTTTCTGAAAATCAGGCCCCAGTAGGATGTCTCAAGCTGGGCACCCAAAATCAGGTGCTAATTTTGGAGCTGGGGGCCTCAGCCTTAAATGGTGTCATTACAAAATGGGTGAAATGATACTCTGCCACCTGGCAGGAGTGTTATGAGACTTGCTTCATTAATAACTGGAAAGTGCTTTGAAGTCCTTGGCTGAAGGGACATATATGCAGTGAATCCAACGTATGGTTATTATTCCCAAGAGGAGTTTGCCAGCAAATTTCAGGGATTTGAGTTACCAGATGGCAAATATTGCTCACTACAATGCATTGACCTCTGGGTTGCTGCCTTATTTGTTAAAGGCGTTACTATTCCCCCAGGAACAGTGCTTGCTATGTTTTATGCTGTAAGGATGTAGTTCCTTTCATGTTTATCTTTCACTTGAACATTGTCAGGGGCAGTCCCTCACACTTATGCAATTCATTGTATTCTAGCCATGAGAAAGTCTCCCCTGCTGTTTGTATCTTTTTCTTTCCGGTGCAGCTAGTAAAATATTTGAACAGGGGAAAAAAGGGACCCACTAAACCGCTTCCAGCATTTAGAGGATAAATCAAAGATTAGAGAGGAAGCATGGCTTGTAGTTAATGCACAGGGTTGGGAGTCAGGAGATGTAGTTTCTATTACTTGCTCTTCCACTGCTCTTCCCATGTGACTTTGGGCAAGGCACTTGACCTCCATCTGCAGCAGTGGTAGGATATTGTAAAATGCTTTGAGATTTCTGGTTCGAAGGCAAAGCATTATGAAGAGCTCACATTCAGTAGATGTTTGGGGTTATTCTTTGGCTATCATTTTTATTTGTATTTCGGTAGCACCTAAAAGCAAATATGAGGATCAGGGCCCATTGTGGTAGGTTATATATATATATTCTCTCTCTCTCTCTCTCTCTCTCTCTGTGTGTGTGTGTGTGTGTGTGTGTGTGTGAGAGAGAGAGAGAGAGAGAGAAAAAAGGTGGTCCATGCTCCAGAGAGCTCAGAGGAGTATAGGAGTTGCCAGTTGCTGGTACCAGATGCTTCAGAGCAAGGTGCAAGAACCCTGCCATAGGGAGATCTGAGAGAACCTGCCTCACATTAGGCCTGATACATATATACATACACATACCTTCTGTACCCTATCCCTTCTCTTCCCCATCCCCTCTCCCTCTCCCTCCCCTTGCCTTATTCCGTCCCCTTCCTGTCTCACCGTGGGCACTCACCTTTGTACAGAAAACAGGATGGTTCCCAGCATATACAGAAGGGGACATGACCGGCACTAGGACCCAGGAGATGGCATCCAGCTGCAGTCAGTTAGCTGGTACGGCACCCTCCCTCACCCAATCAGCTCTGCACTCACAGAAATGGGAGGGAGCAGAGGAATATGCCCCCATTAGCCCTCTCACACTTTGGCTGTGTTTGGGGGGCAATGCTCCCTGCCCCTCCAAACTATGCCCATGGGTGTCCACAACCCCCCCCTTACCTCCCTGGCGTGATTTACCTCTCCGCCAGCTGCTCCAGGTGCTGGAAATCTTGTGCCCACATTATTGGGGAGGGGTATGTGCCCGCTCTTGCAGCTTCCCTTTGCTTCCCTGTCATTTTCTGCAGGAAAGCAAAGAAATCTGCAGGGGACATGAATTCTGTGCATGTGCACTGTCACAGAATTCCCCCAGAAGTAAACCTATATGGCCCACAAACTCCAGTGCCTCCTCAGATTTGGGTAGGAATATCTTTGCCTTTTCAACAGACTTAGATGTTATCATTGTCTTTGTCTTTTCATATGATACCTTGAAACCTACCTTCTCTGCTTCTACCTTTCTAGTAATTTTTGCACATCTTCTTGTGATGATCCAATCAGGTCAATTGCATTGATGGAGCACCAATAACTAAATTTACACCACCCTCTAGGTTGCCAACAATAGCTCTTAAGATTTCTTCAAGATAACAGCTGAAGAGGGTTTGTGATAGCAAGCGGCCCTTTTTGACATCTGTCCTCAAGTTAAACCAACTACTTCATTCACACCCCTCAAATACCAAAGCTGTTGTGCTTCCACAGAGATTTTGTATCAGACTTAACACATTTTCACCACTCCAGACAGCCACAGGATTGCTCAAAGAGGTTTGGGCCACATGCTATCAAACATCTTAGCAAAATCCACAAAAAAGATGGACCACCTTCCCATTGTTCTCCGGCACTTTCTCGTATAGAATCATAGATGATTAGGGTTGGAAGAGACCTCAGGAGGTCATCTAGTCCAACTCCCTGCTCAA
The DNA here is from genome assembly GCF_013100865.1 of Trachemys scripta elegans. Taxonomy (NCBI): domain Eukaryota; kingdom Metazoa; phylum Chordata; order Testudines; family Emydidae; genus Trachemys; species Trachemys scripta. The sequence continues at coordinate 14,432,203 of NC_048299.1, read as the reverse complement.
AGCAGGACCAACCCCAACTAAATCATCCCAGCCAGGGCTTTGTCAAGCCAGGCTTTAAAAACCTCTAAGGAAGGAGATTCCACCACCTCCTTAGGTAACCCATTCCAGTGCTTCACCACCCTCCTAGTGAAATAGTGTTTCCTAATATCCAAACTAGACTTCCCCCACTGCAACTTGAGACCATTGCTTTTTGTTCCGTCATCTGCCACTACTGAGAACAGCTGAGCTTCATCCTCTTTGGAACCCCACGCAGGTAGTTGAAGGCTGCTATTAAATCCCCCCTCACTCTTCTCTTCTGCAGACTAAATACGCCCAGTTCCCTCAGATTCCCCTCGTAAGTCATGTGCCCCAGCTAGGGTGACCAGATGTCCCAATTTTATAGGGACAGTCCCGATTTTTGGGGTTTTTTCTTATATAGGCTCTTATTACTCCCCACCCCGTCCCAATTTTTCACACTTGCTGTCTGGTCACCCTAGCCCCAGCACCCTAATAATTTTCATTGCCCTCTGCTGGACTCTCTCCAATTTTTCCACATCCTTTCTGTAGTGGGGGGCCCAAAACTGGACGCAATACTACAGATGTGACCTCACCAGTGCTGAATAGAGGGGAATAATCACTTCTGTCAATCTGCTGGCAATGCTCCTACTAATACAGCCCAATATGCCGTTAGCCTTCTTGGCAACAAGGGCACACTGTTGACTCATATCCAGCTTCTCGACCATTGTAATCCTCAGGTCCTTTTCTGCAGAATTGCTGCTTAGCCAGTTGGCCTCAGCCTGTAGCAGTGCATGGGATTCTTTTGTATAGCACATGCAAATTGAATATTTGCTTCAATGTAATGCTTTTGGGTCTAAACCCAGCTTGTTCTTCAGCCAGAGAGTTCTCTATCTTGGGCACAGTTCTCCTCAGCATGATGCGCAACAGTATTTTGCTAGGGTGTGTCACTAAAGAGATTGTGCAGTAATTTTCACAAACAGCTGCATCCCCCTTTTACTGAATAGGACCCATCAGGGACTGTACCCAAGTCTTGGGCCATCTTCCAGACTTTCAAATCACATTGACAAGCTTATGGTATGCCCAGATGAGTGCCTGTCCACCACTTTTAATTAGTGCTGCTTGTACATTGTCCACTCCAGGGGCCTGTGTTGCTTTTCAGTGTCCAAACCACATCCACAACTTCTTTGGTTGTAGAAGGAAGTTCATCAGAGTAAGTCTAGCTTCTTACGTAGATCTCCTCTGCCTCTTTCACTTCCAACTTAAAATTCATTTTGTTCATCATGAGTCTAAGAATCCCTCAGTGCCAACTGGCAATGAATTCTCTGCTCTGTAACAACAACTATCAGGCCTGACAAACTCATTACCCCTAACACTTTGCGCTCATTATCTAGAAAGAACCTCATGTACGGTATCAAGTAAAAGCTTACATCATACTGGTCATCATAAGCATTGCAAGGCGTATGCATGGATGTCATTCAAAAAGTTGTAGGTATGTACTAAAAATATGTATAAACAACGTAACCAGGCAGGGTCGGTAATCAACTTTTTCCCAGACAAAGGAATGTTGATTTAACTGTCTACCTAGATCTCTAAAGTAAATGAAGCAGGATATGCCAAACACAAAGGAAGCGCCATTTGCATATTAAGTCAACAGGAAAACAGGTTGATGGGGGGAGGGATGGGAAATCAGCATGGGAGACCAAGGCCATAGGGAATTGTCTTGTCTCTAGGGTCAAAACAGTGAGTTTTGGGGAAATGTAAGGTGAAGAAATGGTTATCATGGAGGGGAGCGATTCATGGAAAAACCTGGATCCTGATTTGATTGAAAACCAGCAAACCCTACAAAAGGACTTGGAGGGTAAGAAAACTGCTTTAGCCAAAACACTGAAGCGTGTTATATTTCTGTTTTATTTGTAACCAATTCTGTGTCCACTCTCCTTACTCAGTATCACTTAAAACTCTATCTTTGTTTATAAACTTCTCTTTGTTTTATCATCAGTAGATCTCAGTGCTGCAATATGAAGCATAGTATAAATTCTTAGTTGACTGAAACAGGCTGGTGTGTAAACTGTCTCTTTGGAGGTAGCGAACTAGGTAGTTTCTGTGGGTGTCCAGTGATGGGCTGGACAGTCCAGGGGAACGCTTTTCTGGAAGGCTTGGGAACTCGGGTGCAACAAGTGTTACTTGGCAGGCAAAGTAAGAGCTGGCAGAGTCTTGAGAAATCTGTCAGGGGTGGCTAACAGATCAGGGTGACAGGAAGCTGTTATCCCTTTTAGCTCCAGCAAGTCTCTCTTTTGCTAAGGCAGAGCGGTGACAAGGTCACTCATAGTTCTGGGCGCCCTGAGAAAGTGTCATACTCCAATTATTGGAAATACCTTTTCACCAATACTTGGTCGGCTGGGGGGTGCAGAGGCTGCAGGACGAGTGGGGAGCAGGGGTCACAGAGGCTGCAGGGGCGGGGGAGTGCAGGGGCTGCAGGGTGAGTGGGGAGCAGGGGTCACAGAGGCTGCAGGGGCAGGGGTCACAGAGGCTGCAGGGGCAGGGTAGGCTGGGGGGTGCAGAGGCTGCAGGGCGAGTGGGGAGCAGGGGTCACAGAGGCTGCAGGTGCGGAGGGACTGCAGGGCGAGTGGGGAGCAGGGAAGCACTTAGCAACCCCCAACCAAGATCAGAGCAGGAGGGAGGAGGGGGAATGCAGGGTGCTCAGAGGAGGGGCCAGAGTTGGGGAAGGGGCGGGGTTAGGGTGGGGCTGGGGTAGAGTTGGGGCGGGGCCGGGGGTGGGGAAGGGGTGGAGTTGGGGCAGGGCCAGGGCCAGGCCCCCGTGGAGTGTCCTCTTTTTTCAGTGTTGAAATATGGTAACCCTAGGTTGCTTTCATCAGCCATTTTATAGGAGTTGGTAGCTTGTCCCTAATCCCACCTCAGCCATAACCCTTTTAGGAGGCAACAGCCCTTTTAGAAGACAAGCTTGGCAAGAACACGTTCTGGTGGTTTAGGAACACGTTCTACTGATATTGGTATCTCAAGAGGTTAAGAGATTTCCTATAGTCCAGATAATGACTCCACAGTTCATATGCTTCCCTTAAACTCCTTGAGCATAACTGGTGATGGGTGAGAGGGAGCCAAAGCTGGCAATAATTAGCTTTTAATTTGCCTTTAATTTGAATCAATTTGCAGTATCAGAATGATGGCAGTCTATGTGCTTGTGGTAGGAGATGTGAGTGTCTGAGAAAGAGTGACCAGATTTTTTTTCCCCTAGGAAAGCAAGAGGCCTTTAATCATATCTAATACCAGGCAGGAAGAGGGAAGGGGGGGCATAAATTTCACCTCTGTGGGTGATGGTTTGAAAATGGTGGTCCCTAATGCTAGGAAAGATTGGCTGGAGTCAGGCTAGCAATACCTGTTGCATGCTGCCAAATTCATTATGGCTGAAATTCCCACAAGGCCTAGGCACCACTCCATTCCGAGTGAAACCTTCAGAATAGTAGGACCTAGGCCTTGGACTGGCCCTCTGCCGAAGGCAAGATTTTGCCTTGCTGGTGAAAGCAGATGCAATTCAGCTGTCTGCAAAGGCATCATATCCACCTACACCAACAGGGAATGTGTTCCATTAAATGGCAGTGATGAGTAAGTTACAAGTTACGGCAGAAGGACAAGGGTAACTGCTGGTTTGAAAATGGTGGTGTGTACTGGTAAATTTGAAAGGACAGATTAGAGTAAAGCTAGAAAGTTAGAAACTGGTCCATGTCCTGTGCCCAGATTAAGATTCTGAATGGTGGGCATATTGAAGATTCCCCTTCTCCCCAGTGAAGTTGTCTAGTTCTGGAAAGCAACAGTAGTTTTGCTTTCACTAAAGATCCTGTCTTCTTTGGTGGGTGCTAGAGGACTAGCGAGGCATTAGGTATGATTAAATCCCATGAGTATTTCCTTGTAGTTCATGAAATACTAACTGTGTTTCCTTGTCTGTTTTATTGTTGTATTTTCAATCCTTGAATCATGCCCCTAAATCCCTGTTTTGGCCCCAAAGTGCTGAGGCCCCAAAGCTCCCATTGTTGCCAATAGGAATTGTGGGTTCTCCGCAGCTCTGAAATCTATGTCATATAATCAGGTGCTTAATATGGGTTTAGTTGTCTAACCTTAGGTGCCTGAGTTTGAAATTTTGGCCTTAGTTTGTGAGGTCTTTGGAGCAGAGCCCTTATCTTCATACAGGTTGTTGGATGCCATAGAGGCAGACCCCATATAATTGCAGACCCCGTTCTATCCTACTTGGTAAAGTGCCAGGAATACTTGGTGCTAAATAAATATTAATAATCACAAAATGCCACAAAAACAAGGGAATTGTCAGTAATCCCCCCCCAAAACCCACAAAATAATGCACCCTTCCCAAGAAGGGCTACCAGAAATTATTACACTCTTTTGCATTTACTGTATGATTTCTTGCTAACTCCTTTTGATCAGATTTCTGTTCCTTATAAACTAAGACCCCGAACCTGCCAGGAGAACCATATTGTCAAGCCTCATCGACTTCACTGGGGTTCTGTGAGAGAACAGGAATCCACCTGTGTGGTTTTCTCTGCTGGATCCCTACCCTGATCCTGCAGTTGGATCCATATGGGTGAACCCTGTGCACAGGCACAGTCTACCCTGCACAGATCCAATTGTAGACTCAGGACCTATAAAACCCTCTCGTTTTTTTTCAGGTTGACCCAATCATGCTTTTTGTTCCAATGGATCTTGTCAATGTTGACACATTCTGACATGAGCAAGGCTTACAACACTGCTGCCAGCAAATGCAATCCCAGAGAGGAGCTTTCGTGATGATACAATGTCTTTCCAACTCCTTTCTTGTCACTTCTTTTCCAGCCCGACGACATCGGTCTCAGGAACTGACCTCATTTTTTGCTATTTTTGAGCTAGAAACTTGGAGCACAGGGGGATGTATGCACACAACACCTGTTGTTATAAAACCTTAACAGGTTTTGGGAGCACATCTCCCATGAAATCTTCCAGAAACCTGCCCAGAATATCTAAATCAATACACTGTGTCAAGAACCATTGAGGTTTCTCAGTTGCTTGATGGTCTCCGCAGACTCTGGTTTTAAAAGGAACAAAATAAGGTTCTGATTCTCGCTGTTTAAAAAATTGTAGCACTGTCATACAGAGCGAAGGCCAGGAAAGTACTGGAAATTAGTAGACCAGGCTTCTTGTGCCTTCCGGTTTAATTTCTTCTCTCTATTTAAATGAATGCTAGTTTGTAAGGGAACGCAGAAATACCGAGCCAGACCAATGGTCCACGTAGCCTCTTGTCCTGTCTCCAACGGTGGTCAGGATTAGCTGCTTCAAAGGCAGGTGCAAGAAACTCTGTAGTGACAGTTGCGGGATAATTTGCCCCCAGGGAAAGTTTATTTTCGATTCAGTGATGATTTGGGGGTCTGCCTGTACAGTTCATGAAGGCTATGTCTATGTTACAGCCATGTTGGCGTATCCTCCCTCCCCTAGTCTAGATGCAATGTACCCCAAGAGAAGGAATTTTTCTGCCAATGTAGGAACACCACCTCCCTGGACGACATTAGCTCCGCCCACAGAAGCCCTTTTCTGTTGCTATAGCTGCGACTACTACGCTGGAGGTTGTGTCAGCTGAGCTATGTCGGTTGGGGAGGGGGAAGTGTTTGACTAACAATAGCTATGGTAGCATAAGTTTTAAATGTAGATCAAGCCAAATTCTTTGTGCAGTTATGAACTCTCTGTATGTGACTTTACCAAGCTGCAAATTCCATTATGAAGCCTTTTGTCTCTTCCATGTTGAACAGTAATCCCAACAGGAGCAGTGGCGAAGGCCTAACAGAGGGTCACTAAATGTGGGTGGTCCTTTATTCAAGATGGAAGCATCCTAGGTAAAAGGCTGGCCCCTGCCAGGAGAGCTGGTTTACCAAGGGAGAGGTTGCCTAGCAACTAAGTCACCTGGTAGGGCTCTGATCACCTGGGAGTCACCTGATAGAGGGGCTGGAAGGTTACGAAAGGGCAGAAGCTGCTGTATTTGCTCTCTCTGACTATTTTTCACTGGCATAAAATGAAGGAAGCTGTTGCAGGAGCCAGATAAGGCAAGAGGGGTGGTGGACACCCTGACTACAGATGGTCCCCCAAAGAGTCTCAAGAGAAGGGAAAGCTGGAGAGAGGAAATGCGTGTAGGATTTATTATTTTTGTATAGATCTGTGTATTTCTTGTGTGACTAAGCTAAGAGCAACAGCGGGGCAGTGTCCTGTGTAAAGTGTCTGTTTGTAATATTCTATGTGCTGCCAAGAGAGTTAAACTGTAACCCGGAAGGCTCACAGCTTTGATGGGATGCTGAGAGAGGGAGTGTTTAAGGTATGGGGACAGTCTGACGAGTCACACTGGATGCAGGGGCTGGGCAGCTGGGCCACATGGTCATAGCTCTCAGGAGGGAGCGCCAGGCAGAGGGTCTGTGCTCTGAGGGAGTGCCTCCAGACCCCAAGACTGGGACAGTGCTGGGCTCTGTTCAGATTCTTAAAACACCTGGGGATCTAGAGGCTGGATTCCCCTAACAGCAATCTGTGGCCACTGACAAGGGGAGCCTGAGTGGATCTGTGACAGATTCCCTTTAGAGGCTAGTTTGTGCCCTGAAGCATGAAGGTTTATATCGCTTCCAAAACTCTTGATTTTGTTTTTAATCCTTACTAGTGTAACTCTGGATATTCTTGTTATCCGTATAAACACCCAATCCTTTTTTGAATCCTTGGCTTCAGTAATATATATTGTGGCAATGAGTTCCACCCGTTAACTGTGATTGTATGAAATCCATGGATGTCAGAGAGTCTAAGTGAAATGACTTTGGTAACCTGAGCTTCCCTGCTGATGATCTAGGCATTTTCCATATCTAATAGTTTGGATAAATTAAGACCCATCAGGAACCTTTGCCTCAAACTAGAGCCCAGTACGGTATTATTTTTTATTCCTGCTCCCATCCCATCCCACAGTTTCCACTCCCACATGCTCCTGCATTGTTTCTTGAATTTTTATCTGCTCCTGCTATTGTGGCTGCTGGAATTGCGGGATCCCTCCCACTGCAGGGCTCTAAAATTGTCCCAGAAATGGCTGAACATGCTGCTCTCAGCAGATGTCTCCCCACCCACCCACTCCCTGGACCTCCATGCAATGGGATGGGAACTCCCGACTCGCCCAGTTCACCCATGCAGAGGGATTGGAGTCCTCATGCACCGCTACAAGGGATCAGCAACCCCTGAGTCTCCCCTTCCCCATGCAAAGGGCCTAGAAATCTCTAACCCTCCATGCAAATGGCTGGAGAGCTCCTGCATCATCCTGCAATGGGGATGGGAAGCTCCCATACCCTGCCATCCCCAGGCACAGGCAGAAAGAGTCCCCATTGCCACCCTTACTTCTGCGTTGCCTACAAAGCTGGGCAGCTGGAAAGTGGCAGCAGCTGACTGGGGCATTTGTGTTGTTTGTGCTGTGGGAAGACTATTTTTTTTATTCCATTCCCGCCCTGCAATACCCACTCCCACCCGCTCCCACGTTGTTTCTTGAATTGTTATCCTGCTCCTGCTATTATGGCAGCAGGTCCTGCAGAACCCGTGGGATCCAGTCCTGCTGTAGGGCTCCACCACAAACTCAAGTTAAAAAATATTTTGTTTTGTTTTTTTAGATTTAAGAAATGTTGTTGGTTTCACTTCCCGCCCCCCCGTCTCTGTGTTACTTCTATTTGTGTGGCAGCCTTCCCCACCTCTTGGTTTGGCCAGAAGTCAAAGTACTGAGATATGGTTTTCTTTATTCAAACATGTAGAGGAAGTGGTCAAAACCTTTTAGTAAAATTTTATTATTATTATTATTTTATTTAATATAATTTTTACTTAAGATACTGTTTGCCCATTACTCCTGATTTTTGTTACTCTATTTCTTATCCCATTTTGAGTTACTGTTCATTCCATTTTCCAGATTTTGAGATCTCATTTTTGTGCCAACGAGACCAGTGAGTTTGATTTGAAACTTGATTGTGCTGAGTCACATACTGTTCTGGTATCATCTGTGTGCAGCCCATAAGAAGCCAAAGGCGGTGGTGGTGCTCTGCACTGTAATGCCATGAGCATGCATTCAGTTTTTACCACCAGTTTCTCACGCCGCAGAGGCTGGCAGGAACTGTGAATGCTATGGAAGCAATGTACCCATTCAGAGCTGGTATAATCAGTTGCACCACTTCCTTGGAGCTATTCACTTGACTTGCGTTCAGATGGTAAAAAGAAAGTATCCTGTTTCTAGTGACTTCCATGGCTGATTATATGCACAGTGATATAAAGACAGTGTCAGAAGAATCAGGGCCGGCTCCAGGCACCAGCATTCCAACCAGGTGCTTGGGGCGGCAATCTGCAAGGGGCGGCAGGCTGTGTGTTTTTACCACCCCAAGCAGCGCGCCGAATTGCCACCGCGGACAGCGGGGGCAGTCCGTGTGCCGTTAGGGCAGCACGTGCGTTTCCAAGGCGGCGGCAATTCGGCGGCAGCTTCTATGTTCAGCTGCCCGCGGCGGCAATTTGGTGGCTTCTGTCTTCCAGCTGAAGACAGAAGCTGCCGCCGAATTGCCACCGCTGTTCTTGGATGGAATGTTGGGTTATTTCAGTTTAATTCTTTCCTAATTTGGTATGTTTAGCATGGCAGAAGCTGGTGTTAATCTATCTGTTTTCTAACAGCAGTCCACATTGTGCATTTAAAATAAACTTATCAGTGTCTCCCCTTCTTTTTCTGTCTCTAGGAACAATGGAGAAGATCCAATATAATTTCTGCCTCCTGGGTTCCACTGCTTGAAGAAGTAGATGGCACTTTACTGAGGGACTGGTTTTGCTGGTTTTGTGTGTGGAGTGTAACTGGTTTGTATTTTTGGGTTTCCAGAAGGAAATGGCTGTGCAGTGGCTTTCCTGTTGCAGATCAATTTCAGTCTTGGCTTTGGTCACCCCTGTAACGTCTTTCATGGCCAGGAGTTATTTCTTGTGGTCATTTCCAAGGGAGTGCATTTTCAGAACAGAATTATAGTAGGTAACTTAATTTTAATAGGAACTGCATGCATGCCTAATCCTTGCACAGCATATTCAGATCTGACTGTACCTCTACAAAGAGGAACATCATCATCAAAGGGCCTAAACATGTGAGCCATTGACATCAAGTGTTGTCTGGATGTCACACAGGGGGAAAATAACTCAGTGAAGTCAAATCTTAAAACGTACCATAACTAGAATATACACCAGAACAAAGGAATTCCCACATCAGAGAAGACCCAAGGTCCATCTAGCCAGTATCCTGCCTTTGACAGTGACTAGTGCCAGATGCTTCAGAGGAGTGTATCTGCATATTGTGGGATAATCTGCCCCCATTTCTTCCCCACATACAGTAGAACCTCAGAGTTATGAACAACCTCCATTCCCGAGGTGTCTGTAACTCTGAGGTTCTACTGTAGGTGTCATCCTGATCTCTTAAAGCAAATATTATTATGGCCAACATAACATCTGTGCATTAGAAATAAACCACAGAATGGATCATCCTGGCTCAGCAAAACAACAAGTAACTGGGATAAATGTAGACACAAATGTTCAGGTCCGCAGCTGTTCCAACTTGGTTTAGTCCCATTGACACCAACAGAGCTACTCTAAGTTACACTAGCTGCAGGTCTGGTACACTGGGACCAAATACATGTCATGCTTGTTTCATAGAGCTTCTCCTGTGTTCATACTCAATCCATTACATTGAAAGCAAATAGAACAAGATGCATTTTTAGTATTGTGTCTTTTTACTGTGTGGACAGAAGGAAGAGGCAGTCAACAACATTTCAGCAGCCGGTACATAGTTATTGTTTATGTCAAACAAAATTAGAATGTGCAGCATTTGAGTGTATAAACAGCATGACGGCAATAAGCATAAAAACATAAGATGGGAAGCAGATTTCACTTTTGGGCCTTGGGAAACAGATGGATCTTAGATTGTGGTACATTTGTACAGTTTCCAAATCTATAGAAACTCTATCCCTTTGTCAACATAATGTACAGGAGTTGAATGCACCACTGGTGCAGATGGACACAGCTCCATTGAAAATAATGGGCCAGAGCCCATCCCCTGCCTAGCTCTGTCCCTTTTGCACTGCTCCAGCAGCCCTAAAGGGATGAGTGATGCTCCAGTCTTGCAGCTGGAGATTCCTTTGACATAGGGTGAATCCCCAGATGACATAGCCACCACTCCACCACCTTCCATGTGTAGGCTGGGTGGGCGGGTATAGCTGAATGGGAGGGGGAAGCCAGAGCACACTGCATTCCAGGGATCCATGGTTAGTGCAGAGTGGTGTTTCACAAAGGGCGGGTTTGTTCCAAGGATCTGAGGAGTAGAAAGGTGGCTTAGACCCTCCTTCTTTTCCCACTCTAGATCGTACTCTGAGCACAGCACCTCCAAACGCAGGGATCTGGCCCACACATTGGAATTGCATCCCTGTGTGCTTGTGTAAATCAGGAGTGACTAAATGAGAAGAGAATCAGGCCCGCTTAGGGTTGACAGGTGTCCAGTTTTTGACTGGAACCCCGATCGAACAGGGACCCTGGTGGCTCCAGTCAGCACCACTGACCGGGACATTAAAAGTCCGGTCGGCATCACAGTGGGGCTAAGGCAGGCTTCGTGCCTGCCCTGGCTCTGCCTGGCTCCCAGAAGCAGCAACATGTCCCCCTTCCGGCTCCTACGTGTAGGCGCAGCCAGGAGGCTCCACGCGATGTCCCCTCCCCAAGCGCCTGCTCCGCAGCTCCCATTGGCTGGGAACCGTAGCCAATGGGAGCTGGGGGGGGGGGTGCCTGTGGACAGGGCAGTGCACAGAGCTGCCTGGCTGCACCTCCATGTAGGAGCTGGAGGGGATCATGCCGCTGCTTCTGGGAGCTGCTTGAGGTAAGCGCCGCCCGGAGCCTGCACCCCTGACCCCCTGCCCAGCCCTGATCCCCCTCCCAGCCTGGAGCCCCCTCCTGCACACCGAACCCCTCATTCCCAGCTCCACCCCAGAGTCCGCACCCCCAGCCGGAGCCCTCACCCCCCCCATGCCCCTGCCCCAGCCTGGAGCCCCCTTCCACATGCTGAACTCCTCATTTCTGGTCCCACCCTGGAACCCACACCCAGAACCTGTACCCCTTCCAACCCCATGCCCATGCCTCAGCCCAGAGCCCCCTCCCATACTTCGAACCCCTTGGCTCCACCTCCCAGCCCAGAGTCTCCTCCTGCACCCCTGTGAGCCAGTGAGTGAGGGTGGGAAGAGTGAGCAACAGAGGGAGGAGAGGTGTGAGTAGAAAATTGGCAACCCTAGGCCCGCTGTATATACTATTAGAGATGCAGCTTTCCTTCCATTCATTTTCTCCCTTGGTCCTCAAATACAGGTGACAAAATTGAGCAATTCAAGGCCATACCTGTTATACACTTGGAAGGAGATGGATGGGCTGCTTGCCCATTATGTATATCAGAGATTCCATGTCGGATCACTGCTGTTTGAATGCAGGTCATAATGAGGGATTTCAGTCCCAAATAGACAACCAAAGCACGTGGGAAAATGACAGTCCGGAGACCCACATTCACAGCACAGAATGAAGCAAGGCTGTTTTGAAATAACAACGTTAATCCACAGGCTGGACTGAGAAATGCAGATTGGGGAGGGGTGATTGATACGCAGCCAGGGTGAAAATAATAACTGTAGAGGGGGCATCTATTTTTCCTTGTGGGCCTTGTTAATGGAAAATGCAGAGTGAGAAGAACAGAACCCCAGACTAATTTTTTTTTATTTCTGGTACAGCATTGTAAATGAGCCACTGTACAAAGGCAGCAATAACAGTACATCCCTGTAGTTACAGTATCGCTGAGTTTGTCAGCATTTAGCTGCCTCAGTGCTTATCATAAACTAACAGGCTGAATAATATGCATGCTAGCAAACATTGTGGAAGAGAGCAATTAGAAAGAAGGGCATTAAGACTGCAATAGGGCACATCAAGGGCTTGATTCTCCTTCCTCTGACCACTCAAAGGAAGCTATGTATGAATCACCATGGCAGGAGTGGGGACCATCCCCCAGGTACAGAATCAGCATAGAAACCTATCATTTTCCTGTAGTGGGTGTAGGCTTATTTAGGTTACCTAGTAGTACTGCTACATTAGTGAGCTCGCTTAGAAAGACAGGAACTATTCAGCTGGAAAAGCTACTCATCCACAAATTAGGAATTTTAATACATTATTTTAGTGTGCAGACTACACATATAGTATGCAACCTAAGTGTATATTCTAATCTCACAGATTCCCACTAGCAGCAGTGTTAGAAAGGTCACTGTTCGAAATGGGTATGAGTTTTCAAGTGGAAAAAATATTGCATGTTTCTTACAAAATTGGACCCTTTTTTGCAAATTTGAATAGACAGCGGACGTGATGAGTAATTTTGGGTGCCTAAGGTTTTAGGTGCCCATTTTGAGACATCTTAAGGGGCTCTGATTTTCAGAAGGCGGCTGCTTAGTGCTGAAAATCCAGCCCATTCAAGGTGTCCCACTGTGGGCACTGAAAAATGGAGGCACCCCCAATCACTAGTTGCCTTTGAAAATTTGAGCCTCCATGTCAAGATTTTCAAATGCTGGGGTGAATATTTTGCATGACCCTATCTGAGGACCAGGGTTGAAATCCTTGCCCTATTGACGTCAGTGACAAAACTCCCATTGACTTCAGTGGGGCCTCGATTTCACTCCAGCTGTTGTTAGGATTTTTGTCTCTTTCTCAGTCCACTAAATTGTGCTGCCTCTACAAGAGGGATTAAAGTCCTAACAAATCAAAAGCAACATGCTCAATCTTTCTTGATTTAAACAGTCAGTAAGGGTCAGATTTATCTATCCTCTCTACCCTGCATGCTTTGGACATTTTATTTTTCACAGTTTAGTACGTAGCCTGACATGAGTTTTTATGGTGCTTAAGACAGAGGCTTTATTGAATTTGGCTTTAAGTTAACATCGACTGGATTGACTGTATCAATTCAGAAAGAACTATTGTGGTCTCTTCTGCTAATTATTTGTAGCTTGAGTATCCCAAATAATGTGCGCCAATAGACCTTCATGTCAATAACCCACAATCCATACACGTCCGTGCTGATATTTGACATCGCCTTCTCTACTTGTTTGTTAACAAAACAGAATATACACAACTATGTATTTCATGTTATATTAAAGGCCACATTCTCTTCACAGTCACATACATGCATTGGCATCAATGAGGTTGCATTGGTATAACTGAGAGCAGAGGTTAGCCCCAAGGTTGGACATCAATGAGTCCAGGACATGGCTTCAGCAGTTTAGGACTACACTATATTCTATATGCTATGAAGTTGGAAACCTGACTTGGAGTCTTTGGTCTTTCTCTCTCCTTGAGCAGATGGGAGTAAGGACAAAAGGAAAGCTGAAATATTCAGTCGGGGTGGAGTTAACAGCTGTCTGAAGGCACCTCTGTTCCACCCAATGGGATGGAGGACAGTGATGGGGATATGAGGTCTGTAGGCTATATAGGGTAACTGTAAAGATTTCATGAACATATCATGTAGGTTTAACCCAGAACACAACCCTCCTCTGCTGCCCAGTCCATAGATTTCATGTACTGGTCTTTGGGGACTTTGTGCCACAACTGTGGCACCATACAATCAGGCCCAACATGGTGACTGTGCATGCCTGGGAAACACCGGGAGGAACAGATTTTTTAAAAATGAGCCTAGGAGAAAGCTTTCACTCTGACCGTAACTTGATCTGTTGCTCCGAGGCTCTGCAGTACATATGCTGTGTTATATCCTCCATTTTTGCAAGTCTCCTCAGAATACCTAGGTGCCATGAGTTAAGGAGAGAGCCTGAGGCTGGTGGTTGAGGTTTTAAGTCAGGTTCTTAAAGTGACTCAAATGTCATTGGTGTGTATATTACAGACGCATTTGTTCTGGCTGTTAGGGCTGCAGGGAGCTCCCAGGTGACCAGCATTTTTAACTCTAAGCCCTCCAAATTCCAGCAAAATACGAAGCAAAAGAAAAGACTGGTTCTGCCTCATCTCTTCAAAGTAGGTAGCTCATGAGAAGTGCAAATAAAGAAGGTGCTTTGGCTCATGAATGAATAAAACGTGAGGACAAACTTTCAAGATGGACAGGTACGTTATGATGATAACATTTGTGCCTGGAGGCTTGCTGGGTATGTGAAATGTGTATTGGCCCTGGCAAATGGGGTTCTTATGGATGCAGTTACGCACTTTGCAGATGCAAAGGCACATGCAACTTCAGCACCAACCCACTGGCTCTGTAAGGGCCAGATTATCAGTGCCTTACCCTAGTGAGCAGTTACTCATATCAGAGCTGGCTCTAGGTTTTTTGCCTTACCCTAGTGAGCAGTTACTCATATCAGGGATGGCTCTAGGTTTTTTGCCTTACCCTAGTGAGCAGTTACTCATATCAGGGCTGGCTCTAGGTTTTTTGCCTTACACTAGTGAGCAGTTACTCATATCAGGGCTGGCTCTAGGTTTTTTGCCGCCCAAAACAAAACAAAAACTCCCGGAATGCTGCCCCTGGAATTGTGCCGCCCCAAGCACGTGCTTGGTTTGCTGGTGCCTAGAGCTGGTCCTGATCTGAATAGTCCCATTGATTTCACTGGAACTGAATGTGTGAGTAAGGGGCTCACAATCTGGCCCTACAAATAAAGGCTTTATTTTACAAGTAGAGAGACAAGGTGGGTGAGGTAATATCTTTTACTGGACCAACTTCTCTTGGTGAGAGAGACAAGGCTTTCGAGTTTACACAGAGCTCTGATCAGGCTTTATAATCAGGATGATTCTACGAGCCAAAAATTCTCAGTTGTGAGCCTAGTTGAGTGTTAAATTTATCACGAGGAAAATCTCCTGAGTAGGGCTGTAGATTAATCACAATAAATTCACACAATTAACTCAAAAAAATTAATTGCAATTAAAAAAATTAATTGCGATTAATCGCACTGTTAATAGCATACCAATTGAAATGTATTAAATATTTTTGGATGTTTTTCTACGTTTTCAAATATATTAATTTCTATTACAACACAGAATACAAAGAGTACAGTGGTTACTTTATATTATTATTTTTGATTACAAATATTTGCACTGTAAAAATGATAAAAGAAATAGTAAGTATTTTTCAATTCACTTCATATAAGTACTGTAGTGCAGTCTCTTTATCGTGAAAGTGTAACTTACAAAGGTAGATTTTTTTTGTTACATAACTGCACTCAAAAACTAAACAATGTAAAACTTTAGAGCCTATATGTCCATTCAGTCCTACTTTTTGTTCAGCCGATCGTTAAGACAAACAAGTTTGTTTACATTTACGGGAGATACTGCTGCCTGCTTCTTATTTACAATGTCACCTAAAAGTGAGAACTGGTGTTCACATGGCACTTTTGTAGCCGGCGATGCAAGGTATTTACATGCCAGATATGCTAAACATTTGTATGCCCCTTCATGATTCGGCCACCGTTCCAGAGGACATGCTTCCATGCTGATGATACTAGTTTAAAAACAAAAGTGTTAATTAAATTTGTGACTGAACTCCTTGGAGGAGAATTGTATGTCTCCTTGTAGTGTGGCGGTCACCCTGCTCTGGCTCAGAAGGGGTTAAAAGCCAGCCCTTGGAGAGGGCTGGGGCTGAGAGAAAAACCTAGGCTGATTGGGGAAACAGCCACAGCTGGGGCCATGCCCCAATCAGGCCATACCTGGCCCTATAAAAGGGCTGTGAGCCAGGAGCTCAGGCACATTCTCTCTAGGTCCCTAGAGAGAGAAGGACCTGGCTGCCTGGGAAGCTGAGGAGGGTACCTAGGCTGGAGCAGTGCTGGGGAAGGGCAGAGGGACTGGGGAGCTCCAGCCTAGAAAAGCCCCAGGCTTCAGGCGAAGCTAAGGGCCAACAAGAGGGTACTGGGGCTGCAGAGGGGCAGCCCAGGAATAGGCAGAGACAGCTGGTCCAACCCCCCTTGCCGATGATGAGTGGTTTATAGACTGCAGTCTGCCCCAGGGAGCGGGGGCTAGACGATGACTGGCAGTAGCCACTGAGGCGAGGTGGGGATAGGGGTTGGGGGTTCCCCTGGGAGGGGAGACCCAGAGTGAGGGGGTACTGTGGTGGGCAGAACCCCTGGGCAAAGGGCACCAGGGTCTGGGAAGGACACGGGGCCAGTGGCAGGTGAGACACCGGCCTGAAGAGGGCGCTCTGGAGGCTGGAAAGCTAATTCCCTGGACAACCAGCAGGGGGTACCGCGCCGGTGAGTCGTAACCCCGCCACACTCCTGTTCTGTTTTACCCGCATTCTGCATATATTTCATGTTATAACAGTCTCGGATGATGACCCAGCACATGTTTGTTTTAAGAACACTTTTACTGCAGATTTGACAAAACAGAAAGAAGGTACCGATGTGAGATTTCTAAAAATAGCTACAGCACTCGACCCAAGGTTTAAGAATCTGAAGTGCCTTCCAAAATCTGAGAGGGATGAGGTGTGAAGCTTGCTTTCAGAAGTCTTAAAAGAACAACACTCCTATGCGGAAACTACAGAACCCGAACCAACAACAAAAAAAATCAACCTTCTGCTGGTGGCATCTGACTCATGATGAAAATGAACATGTGTTGGTCTGCTCCGCTTTGGATCGTTATCGAGCAGAACCTATCATCAGCATGGACGCATGTCCTCTGGAATGGTGGTTGAAGCATGAATCTTTAGTGCTTCTGGCATATAAATATCTTGCAACATCAGCTACAACAGTGCCATGTGAAAGCCTGTTCTCACTTTCAGGTGACATTGGAAGCAAGAAGTGGGCAGCATTATCTCCTGCAAATTGTAACAAAACTTGTTTGTCTGAGTGACTGGCTGAACAAGAAGTAGGACTGAGTGGACTTGTAGGCGCTAAAATTTTACATTGTTTTATTTTTGAATGCAGTTATTTTTGTACATAATTCTACATTTGTAAGTTGAACTTTCATGATAAAGAGATTGCACTAGAGTACTTGTATTAGGTGAATTGAAAAATACTATTTCTTTTGTTTTGTATAGTGCAAATATTTGTAATAAAAAATAAATATGTGAGCACTTTACACTGTCTTCTGTGTTGTAATTGAAATCAATATGTTTGAAAATGTAGAAAACATCCAAAGATATTTAAATAAATAGTATTCTATTATTGTTTAATCGCATGATTAATCGCGATTAAATTTTTTTTAATCGCTTGACAGCCCCTACTCCTGGGCAAACGTCAGCCTGGAGTCTGCAGCCTCTGCTATGACTGGCAGTTTGGCACTGCAGATTCGGATCCCTAGGCTAGAATAGGTAAAGACTGAGGGTGGGGTTTTCAAAAGTGCTCAGCTCTGCCCGCACTCAGGTCCCTGGCAAAAACTCCCATTGGGTTCAATGGAAGCAGAGTTAGTCCAGTGCTGAGTGCTTTCAGAAATCCCACTCTAGTCTAGCATATGACTGCTGCAGAGGGCTCCCCCTGGCTTCTGGGGATGGGGGTTACACTTCAAAGGCAGCTGATTCTCCTTTGGTATTTAAAGGGATAGAGCTGTGTGCAGAGCTAGGGGAGATGACCAGGCCCTAAATGACTTACCTCACATAACCAAGATGGGATCAGCAGCCTCTGTCTGAGTAAGAGGTGCTGCACCTAGAAGAAGCTTTCTCCTCCACCCCCCAGCCCCTTCCTTCTGCATCCTATGCAGTCTATCGAAGATTCATGCCAGTTAATGCTAGTGCCTTTGATGGAGATTGTACCACAGCAGGGTAGATTGTGGCTGCTATGTAAATACAACATTTATTTTCAGCAAATGAGAGGATGTGTCCTATCAGCCACATTGCATTTGACATCTTTGGAAATTTAGGGCCCGATATTTGGTATCCAGTGAAGCCATAAAAATGTGGACTCATCACATCCCTAATCACAGCACTTAAGCAGCTCACGTGGGTACTGTGGGGTTTATTTATATTTAATATTTATGAATTGATTTGTGTTCTTTGTGCAGACTCTTTAAGTGCAATGTATTAATCTTATTGTTTTGGTTGCCATCTCTTGTAATCTCTCAGTTTTAACCCTATCCTCATTACTAACAGGAACGAGCAGAATCCTGCACTGTTCTCTTTTTCAGGTGAGCATGAATGCTCTCAGTCCCCATTACTTTGCCCTGCATATGCTCCCAGCTAGGATAGTTATTCTCTTTGCTAGTCCTTCCTCTTGTGACACCCCATGTTGTCCCAGAGGTCTGAAACAATGATTTCCCAAATCCACAACCGGACTCGTGTTATGCCCACTTACTTGTATTTCAGGAGGACGCTGTAGCTTTCTGCCATGATCACGTGATTTAGTCACATGCCTGTATAAATGAGTGCCCTTTGACAGGGTTCTATCCCTTTGGGCGTCTTTGGTGAAAGAAAGGCCTACTTGTAAGGAAGAGCAGCTCTAATCCCCGAGCAATAACAAAATCGATACAAGGTCTGTAGATTTGGAAGTGCTCATTTTTTCCATATTGCAACAGTGCATAGAGAAACTTTTTAATTATGTTCATGTTATGAGAAGTGGCTTTTGCAAGCCGTTCCTTTAACGTACAGTATTCTTGCCGTCTTAACAGCTTTATACCGTACAGTAGCAGTGCAGGGAGGAGTTGGTTAGGAATTCTATTGTCGAGCCCTGTGTTGCAGAGGTCACTAAATGCCCTGTAATACCGACAGTGGGCATTGTTCTCTGCTGCACAGCACTTCATGGAGTCACTTACACCTGTGCAACCTGAGCATCAGAAATGGTACCCAATCAAAATGGCAGCCTGTCATACCTATTTTGCACTTGTTCTACGTAGGTATAAACAACGACACATGGTGCAACAGAGGAGAATCAGGCCCAATAAGTACCGCAAATGCCAGCCACAGAGGGGAGGAGTTGAGGATAATTTTTCAGCCTTAACCCTGAATTGTGCAGGCACACAAATGTCATTTTGAATGTGTTTTGGTTGGCGACGGAGGGACATCTCCACCTGGTTGGAGTTTGGGGTGAGTCCAAAAGGCTCAGCTACTTCTCTGATGCTTATCAAACCTCGGGAGTTTGCACAAGTGGGCTGAAGACTCTGCCTCAAGCTTTCCAGCATTGGTAGGACCTGGGAGCGTAAAGACATCAGAAAGCCCTAAAGCAATGGGGAGCTTCTTAATCTAGTTTTTATCATCCGGGCTGGCTCCAGGCACCAGGCACCCAAGCACATGCTTGGGGCGGCACCTGGTAAGGGGCGGCAGGGGGAGCGCGGCACGGCATTCCGCGGGGGGGCGCTCCGGCGGCGCGGTGCTGGGGGGGCAGGCTCCGGTTGCGCGGGGCTCGGCGAGGGGGCGGCGTGGGTGCGGCGCTGGAAGGGGATTCCGGCGGCGCTTGGCGGTGGAGGGGGGCCAGCGGGGGGTTCGGCGCTTGGGGTGGGCTCCGGCGCACGGCGCTCGGCGGGGGGGCGGCGCGGGGGACGGTGCTCTGGGGGGGGGTTCCGGCGGCGCTCGGCGGGGGGGGGCGGCGCTTTTTTTTGCTGCTTGGGGCAGCAAAAAAGCTAGAGCCGGCCCTGTTTATCATATCCAAACAGGCTTGGCCAATCATTTCTGAAAAGGGATGTCACCGACTCGTGGTGTGGTCCTTGGCAGGGTCACTGCTGCCCTTGTTGGGACCCCCTTAGTTTGCCTCGATCAGGGCGCAGGGGTGCAAGTAACTTAAGGGACTTAGCAGTATGCAGGGCGGCTGGGGTCCTGAGCAAGGTGGGGAGGGCAGCTCAAATGGAAGGGGCAGGGCCTTGGGCAGAATGGGCGGGGCTGGGGTCAGACTCCCCACCCCAGCCCTTCAGCACGGCCCGCCGATGATTTAAAGGGCCCAGGGCTCTTTAAATCACCGCTGGAGCCCCATGGTAGTGGTAGCGGCATCTGGGAACCCCAGGGCTCTGGCAGTGATTTAAAGGGCCAGGGGCTCCAGCTGCTGCTGGGATCCCTGGGCTCTTTAAAATTGCTGGGCCCTGGGGAAGCTGCCCCTTTTGGCCCCCCTCATCAGTGGCCCTGCTGGTACAGTCAGATGCTCTTACCGGTACACCGTACTGTACCGTACCGGCGTACTTTCACCTCTGTCAGGGCGGTACTTTGACTGAGGCTAGAAGTATGCCTCAGGCCCTTAGCTGTGCTTGGGGAGGCAGCCTAGAGCAGGGGGTATTTCCCCTTTGCTGTCCTAGGCCTTTCTGCCTCCCACCCCCTCCTTCTCTTCACTCTGTCCTTTATAGTAGGCCTTGTTTCCTCAGTTGGGTGCATCTGTGAGTGCCTGCCTCCATGATTTGCAGTTCTGGCAGCTGCGTGTAGGTGTGGTCGAGCTGCTTGCCTGCAGATAGGAGAGGCTCCCCTCCCACTCCTGCCTAAGATCAATATGGGGTTTACAGACCCCGGCCATGTCTACACTACAAAATTAAGTTGACCTAAGTTACGTCAACATACAGCCACTGCAGTAATTACGTCAATTTTGCATGTCTACACTATGCTCCTTGTGTTGGCAGAGTGCGTCCTTACTATCTGCACTTGCATTGATGCAGAGAGCAATGTACTGTGGGTAGCTATCCAACTTGCCACTATGTAGCACCGGGTGTTTTGGGAGCGGCCTCATGGGGGCAAACAAGAGGCGTAGGGTTTAAACATGGGTTCAACATTCCATGAAGCCGTTTTCTCCATCACATAATTCCATGGGCATCCTGTTACATTTCGTGCCTCTTTTTAAAACTCCCACAAACCTGTGTGGCAGCCATTTCTGTGAGAAGCATGGATCCTGCACTGCTCTTCAGTAGTGTGATGAGCATTATGAACACAGCGCGCCTGATCCTTGCAGTATTTCCGGAGCCACGAGATGGAATATGATGATTCCTTGCAGGCTGTCTTGCTGTGTGCCATGGAAAGAAACAATTCAAGGTGGTTGTTGGCATTCACAGAGCAGCTGCACAGGGTGCACCATTGGTTCTGGGCCTGAGAAACAAGCACGGACTGGTAGGATTGCATCGTTATGCAGGTATGGGTTGGCCTCCTGCACTTTCAGATGCAGAAGACCATACTCCTGGAACAGTGTACAGAGCTCGCCCCAAGTTACCCTCCAGCGCTTTGACACCAAATTGAGAACTGCGCTCCTGTTGGAGAAGCGAGTGGCGATCGCAGTGTGGAAGCTGGCAATGCCAGATTGCTATCAATCAGTCGGGAATCAGTTTGGAGGTGGAAAATCCACCGTGGGGGTTGCTGTGATGCAAGTGTACAGGGCCATTAATCGTGTCCTGCTATGAAGGACTGTGACTCTGGGCAATGTGCAGGAAACAGTGGATGGTTTTGAAGCAATGGGGTTCCCTAACTGCAGTGGGGTGATCGATGGTGCATACATCTCTGCTTTGACCCCAGATGCTGGTGGATCACTGGGGTCGTTTCACCATCATCAATGTGGGCTGATCAGGGAAGATGCATGACACACGCATCTTTAAGAACACAGGCCTGTACAGAAAGCTGCAAGCAGGGACTTTCTTTTCACACCAGAGGATTACCATTGGGGATGTGGAAATGCCCATGGTGATCCTGGGAGACCCAGCCTACCCCTTTCTCCCATGGCTCATGAAGCCTTACACTGGCCACCTCAACAGCAGCAAGGAGCACTTCAACAATAGGCTCAGTAGGTGCAGAATGACAATTGAATGTGCCTTTGGCTGTTTGAAAGGGCGCTGGTGCTGTCTACTCACAAGATTAGACCTCAATGAAAAAAAATCCCCATGGTCATAGCTGCTTGTTGTGTGCTTTATAATATCTTTGAAACAAAGGGGGAGAAGTTTCCCCGGGGGTTGAGGTGGAACGGCTGTCTGCTGATTTTGCGCAGCCAGATACCAGGGCTGTAAGAAGAGCTCAACGGGGGCTCTATATGGCTCAGGGAGGCTTTGACGAACCATTTTAACAATGAGCCACAGTAAAGTGTGTTGCTGTAGTGTGCTGTGCCTGGCATTTTTTTTTTTTGCACTCTCATATTAACATTATAATGAGTGCTGTGTGTGTGGTAATACAACATTGCAAATGCATCTACTGCTATTATCTGTGAATGATTTCAGCCCCAGCCAATATATCTTGTGAACTAATAAAGATGAATTTAGTTTCCATAAATAGACTTTTATTCTGAACACATACAGACATATTTAAAATGGAACAAAACTTTATAAATACAGGTGTGATGAGGTGTATAAACCCCTCACTGGCTGAGGGGGAGGGATAAAGAACAGTTGTGGGCTAAGGAGGCTGCATCCCTACGCCCTGGAGGAGTATACTTGGGCTGGAGGTGGGGTTTAAAAGCCAGCCCCGCAGTTCAGACCAGGGCTAGGAAGCCAAGGAAGAGGATGTGGCCTGGGAGCACCCACGGAGGACCAGAGCTGAACCCGCAGCAAGCCAGTGAACAGGGGAACCACAGCATCCAGGGACTGGGGCAAGGGCTGGAAGCCCAGAAGACAATGTTCACCAGAAACCAGCGGCAGCTGGATGGGATACGGACTCGAGTACGAAGTGGCCCAGGCAGTTTGATGAGGCTGACACCATACAGAGATAGGTGAGCAGCTGAACCAGTCCCAGAGGGCCCAAGGGTCGGAAGCTGGTGGAGTAGGGTGGGCCCAGGTTTCCCTACCTCGCCTGCACTATAGCCACTGGGTGGGGCTGCTGCCACATTGAACTGTAGCCACTAGGCGGGGTGGCTGCCACTTTGAACTGAAACTGTTAGGCAGGAGCCCCCTGCACCACACCCCTGATCACAACAGGGAAAAGAATCTTTGAAGGGGATAGAAAAGTCATTTCCATTTCACTAACACATACACCAACCATGTCTCTCACAGGTCAGCGTGTGTATGGCTGTGATTGTCTGTGCTCTCCCCTGGGGTGGAGTGGTGGGAGTACTGTGGTGGCTCTGGATGCCATGTGGAATGAGGCGGAGGCATGTAGGGAGGAACTGTGGAAAGCAGTTCTCTGAGGGCTGTAGCGGGAGGTGAGCCTGGATCTATTGAGCCTGAAGGTCAGTTAGAGACCGCAGCATTGGGCCAAAAGAAATCTGATGAGGTTCAACAAGGACAAGTGCAGAGTCCTGCACTTAGGAGGGAAGAATCCCATGCACTGCTACAGACTAGGGACCGAGTGGCTAGGCAGCAGTTCTTCAGAAAAGGACCTAGGGGTTACAGTGGACGAGAAGCTGGATATGAGTCAACAGTGTGCCCTGGTTGCCAAAAAGGCTGGGGGTGTTGCCGCACCCCTTGGCTTGAAGTGGTTTCAAAACTAGTTCAGTTTTGTTCAATTGCTCTCAGCCCCTCCCACCGCCAACCGACACAAATTGTTCTGGCACCCCTGTTCCTCAATGTAGTACTTTGCACTTGTCTTTATTGAATTTAATCTTATGGATTTCAGACTAATTCTCCAATTTGTCAAGGTGGTTTGAATTCTAGTCCTGTTCTCCAAAGCGTTGGCAATCCCTCCCAATTTGGGATCTTCCACAAATTGTATAAGCATATTCTCCACTACAGTATCCAAATTATTCATGAAAATATTAAATAGATCCAAGTCAGAATTTTGTGGGACATCATTAGATACATCAACCCAGTTTGACAGTGAACCATTGATAACTACTTTTTGAGTATGGATTTTCAACCATTTATGTACCCACCTTATAGTAATTTCATCTCTATACCACATTTCCTTAGTTTGTTTATGAGACTGTCATGTGGGACTGTGTCTCAAAGTCTTTACTAACATTAAGAGATCACATTTACTGCTTCCTCCCCCCCCATCCACTAGGCCAGTAACCCTGTCAAAAAAGGAAATTAAGTTGGTTTGGCAGGATTTGTTAATTATTCTTCTGCTTGTGAGAAATCGATTTTTATTTTTAATGTTGACAGATATCTGTTTAGCATTTTTTTATATTTTCACAGTTGTGGAAAATTTTTGAGGGTTTAGACATTTATTTAATGACAGTAGATGTTGAGCTTCAAAGAGTTAAAGTTTTATAACTGTTAAAACACAAATTGTCAACCTCACAGGTCAAAATATTCAAAGTAAAGATCCTAAAATCAATCTCTGTTAAGTTCTCAAGCAATACTTTTCTTACTCTGCATATCTATAAATTTTGATGATTATTGATGGGAAATATTTTCCCATCAATTTGAGTGGATACAGTGAAATTGATGTTTACCATTATTTGCTGATTTAAAAAAAATCTTATCCTTCCAAGCTTATTTAGCAACCTGTTTAATAATTTGTTCCAATATCTTGCCATGTATAGAAGTTTGGCTGACTGATCTATAATTCACCAGGGTCTTTTTGTTCCCCGGTTTTAAAGATAGATACTATTTTTGCCCGTCTCTAGCCCTTTGGAACCTCCATGTGTTATCAGAGATAATTGCTAATAGTTCAAAGATTGCTTCGGCTAGTTTAAGTACCTTTAAGGTGATTTTCATCAGGCCCAGACAACTTGAATGCATCTAATTTTTCTAAATATTCTTTAACCTGTTCTTTCCCCGTTCTGGCTTGTTTCCTTCCCCCTTGTTGTTAATATTAGTTGTGTTAAGCATCTGATCCAAGAGGTGAATATAGCTGGACCGCTTGGCAATAGCGATCATAATATAATTAAATTTAACATCTCTGTGGTGGGGAAAACACCACGGCAGCCCAGCATTTTAGCATTTAATTTCAGAAAGGGGAACTACACAAAAATGAGGAGGTTAGTTAAACAGAAATTAAAAGTTACAGCGCAAATAGTGAAATCCTGGCAAGCTGCATCGAAACATTTAAGTTGAGCCTCTATTACGGAGTCTTTAAAATGTATACCCCAAATTAAAAAACATAATAAGAGAACCAAAAAAAGTGCCACCGTGGCAAAACAACAAAGTAAAAGAAGCAGTGAGAGGCAAAAAGGCATCCTTTAAAAAGTGGAAGTTAAATCCTAGTGAGGAAAATAGAAAGGAGCATAATCTCTGGCAAATGAAGTGTAAAAATATAATTAGGAAGGCCAAAAAAGAATTTGAAGAACAGCTAGCCAAAGACTCAAAAAGTAATAGCAGAATTTTTTTTAAGTACATCAGAAGTAGGAAGCCTGCTAAACAACCAGTGGGACTACTGGACGATCAAGATGCTAAAGGAGCACTCAAGGATGATAAGGCCATTGTGAAGAAACTAAATGATCTGGAAAAGGGGGTAAACAGTGAGGTGGCAAAATTTGCAGATGATACAAAACTACTCAAGATAGTTAAGTTCCAGGCAGACTGCGAAGAACTACAAAAGGGTCTCTCAAAACTAGGTGACTGGGAAACAAAATGGCAGCTGAAATGCATGTTGATAAATGCAAAGTAATGCACATTGGAAAACATAATCCCAACTATACATATGAAATGATGGGGTCTGAATTAGCTGTTACTCAAGAAAGCGATCTTGGAGTCCTTGTTTATAGTTCTCTGAAAACATCCACTCAATGTGCAGTGGCAGTCAAAAAAGCAAATAGAATGTTGGGAATCATTAAGAAAGAGATAGATAATAAGACAGAAAATATCATATTGCCTCTATATAAATCCATGGTATGCCCACATCTTGAATACTGCGTGCAGATGTGGTCGCCCCATCTCTGAAAAGATATCTTGGAATTGGAAAAGGTTCAGAAAAGGGCAACAAAAATGATTAGGGGTACGGAACAGCTTCCGTATGAAGAGAGATGAATAAGACTGAGACTTTTTAGCTTGGAAAAGAGACAACTAAGGGGGGATATTATTGAGGTCTATAAAATCATGACTGGTGTGGAGAAAGTAAATAAGGAAGTGTTATTTACTCCTTCTCATAACACAAGAACTAGGGGTCACCAAATGAAATTAATAGGCAGCAGGTTTAAAACAAACAAAAGGAAGTATTTCTTCACACAGTGCACAATCAACCTGTGGAACTGTCTGTCAGAGGATGTTGTGAATGCCAAGACTCTAACAGGGTTCAAAAAAGAACTAGATAAATTCATGGAGGATAGGTCCATCAATGGCTATTAGCCAGGATGGGCAGGGATGGTATCCCTAGCCTCTGTTTGCCAGAAGCTGGGAATGAGCAACAGGGAAAGTATCACTTGATGATTACCTGTTCTGTTCATTCCCTCTGGGGCACCTCGCATTGGCCACTGTTGGAAGACAGAATACTGGGCTAGATGGACCTTTGGTCTGACGCAGAATGGTCGTTCTTATGTTCTTATGACCTTTTTAGTGAAGACAGAAGCATAATAGGCCTTATACACCTCAACTCTCTTAGTATCATTTATTAACTCTCCTTGCCCGCTAAGTAGTGGATCTACACATTCTTTTGTCTTTCACTTGCTTCTAATATATTTAAAGAACCTCTTCTAGTTTCCTTTTATGTAATTCACTTTGTCTTAGCCTTTCTGATTTTATCCCTATATACTTATGCTAATCTTTTGTACTCCTTAGTACAATTTATCCATGTTTCCAGTTTTTGCAGGATACCTTTTGATTTTCAGGTCATTAAAGAACTCCTGATGCAGCCATATTGACCCCTTACTATTCTTCCTATATTTCCTTCGTATCAGAATAGTTTTTGCTGTGCCTTTAATATTGTGTCTTTAAGAAATTGCCAACTCCCCTGAACTCCTTTTTCCTTAGATTCCCCCCCATTTCCATGGGACCTCTCCTACTCGTTCTCTGAGTTTTAGTCTGCTTTCTGAAGACCACTTTCCTTATTCTGCTCTTCTCACTCCTTTCTTTCCTTAGAATAAAGAAATCATCATTTCATGTTCACTTTCATCCAAGTTCCCTTCCACCTTCAGATTTGCACCCAATTCCTTCTCTCTGTTACTCAGAATTAAGTCTAAAATGGCTGTCTCCCTGATTACTTCCTCCACCTTCTGAAACAAGTTGCCCCCAGTGCATTCCAGAACTTATTGGACACTTTGTGTTTTGTTTGTTGTTTTTCCAACAAATATCTGTGTGATGGGTTTCCCACGGGGAACCACCTGAAACTGGGGTACCGCTGAGCCCTCTGATCCACCAGCCTGGGGTCCCTCTCACACTGTGCTGCTGTGACAAGCTGCAGACACGGTCCCGGTCTTGCATTCCACCAGCATTCACACAGGTAGGGACACACCCAGCTGCAGTTACATGCAAGCTTTCTGACCAGCCACTGCATGTGAACCAGCAATGGAGAGGCTACAGCCAAAATAACCCCCAGCTTTCTAGCTTAGGACCCCAGAGTGGTACTGTCCTACCCTGGTCCAAACCCCAACCAGTATGAATTTATTATCCAGTTCACCTCCTCCTCAACGTGGAGAGGAATATGCAACAGCCCCTCTGAGCTAAGATTCCCACGCACGTCACTCCAACTCACGGGTTTAGATTAAAACATAAAATAAGTTTATTAACTAGAAAAGAGAGATTTTAAGTGATAGCAAACAGATCAAAGCAGATTACCTAGCAAATAAACAAAAATGCAACCTAAGCTTAATATACTAGATTGGAGATTAATAGCAGATTCTTACCTTAATGGATGGTACAGGCAGACTCATAGATTCTTAAGGCACAAGCTGCAGTAGCTTTACAGCTTGGGTTTCTCAGGTCTTCATACACAGGCTAGAAATCCCTTTAGTCTGGGTCCAACACTTCCCCCAGTTCAGTCCTTGTTCCTCATGTATTTCCAGGAGTCTTCTTTGTGAGGAGTGAAAAACAACAGATGATGTCACTCCGTGCCTTATCTAGCTTTAGCATATGGCAGGAATCCTTTGTTTCAAAACTTGGTTCCCAGATCGGTTTGTGGAAAAATACTGACATCCCAAGATGGAGTCCAGAATCATGTGGCCTGGTTACATGTCCTTGTAGAGTCATAGCAGCCATTGCTTATAGGCTGGCCAAAACATTCACAGGAAGGTTACGTTCTTTCAGGGTCCATTGTCTTTGCTGATGGGCCATCAGCACTGTATGGCTTCTTCATTGTTGTACCAGAAAGGCTAGTTGTGGGTGTTACCCAGAGTAAGCACGATTGAAATACAATATTCCTAACTTTAGATACAAAAATGATACATGTATACAAATAGGATAATCATATTCAGCAAATCATAACTTTTCCAGTGACACCTCATATGACCCATCTTGTTGTTATACCATAATCATATAATAAAATCACTGTGAAGAATATGGGGTGCAGTGTCACAAGCTGGATAGTTAAAGTCCCCCTTTACCAGGGCTTGTGTTTTGAGTAGTTGTTAATCTAGAAATGCCTCCTTCTCTTGATTTTGTGAACTATAGTAAAGCCCTAAATGTTATCCTGTTTCTTTCCCCCCTTTTATCTTTACCTGGGACTTTCAACTGGTCTGCCACTCACCTCCTTCCCCACTTTAGAAAAAGTGTATGCATTCTTGATGTATAATGCAACACCTCCTCCCTGCCCTTCCTGAATGAGCTATACCAATATTCCAGTCATGAGATTTATCCTACCAAATCTCTGGTGCCAGTTAGGTCATAATTTAGCTTGTATATTAAGACTTCCAGTTCTTCCTGTTTATTCCCCATACTTCTTGGGACGTGGCTGAAATCAAGTAGTTTAGGTTGCCTAGAAGAGGTCTAAATTGGAGGCACAAATACCTGCAGTTACAAAACGTGGGGACCTGCGAAGGATTAGTGCATCTTTAAGGGTTAAAGATGGTTTGTTTGTTCACAGGACTCATGCAGTATAAGCAGTGGCATATGCAAGGCAGTGTGGAGAACCTTGCCCCATGTTTCCATCACTAACTGGAGGGTATGCCTCTAGGATTGACTGGATCTGTACTAAGTGGAGTTGGGGTAAGTGGAAGACGGATGTGGTCAAGGGGGAAGGCATATGTCTTGTTGTTTGAACAATAGAGGAGAGGGAAGAACAAGACCTGGCAAGGTTCGGTTACTGGGGGATAAACATCTGGGCTGAAATCCTAGCTCCATTGAAGACAACAGAAGTTTTGCCACTGATTTTAGTGGTACCAGGTTTTCATCCCTGAACTGTGGGGACATATTTAAAAATTTGACACTCAAGTGTCTATCCTGCAAGTCCCTGCATGATCCAGTGAACGGAGTGCAAGGTCATTGCACTCCATCACTTGTCAGAACGTGATTCCTAAGTGATCTCTGATGGTAAGTAAGGAGAAATTGTAATTACTACATTGTCCAGTCAAGTGCCTCAAAGTGTTTCACAATGTTTTTTCATTTACTTCATAATAATGCTGTGAGGCAGGTATGTATTATCTCCATTGTGTGTTCTCCATCCCCATGGTGTTCAAAAGTGTGGTCTTACTCTGAAAAGTATCTGGGTAAAAATGTCACCTTCTTATTCAACTGATCGATTATCCAAGTGTAGTCAGCGGCATATCTGCTTATTTTGTAGACTAAGGGCCATAGTTCCACCTGAGCACACAGGTAGTTCCACTGATTTATCTGGAAGATGCAATTGAGTTCTGGGACTATTTTCATACTAAGGTTCTGTTCAATGTGAATAAAAACTGGAGAACTGGGCCATACGTTTTTACTACTCTCTACTCCTGTTAGTCCTGCACTGTCAATACAGTAACAGGAGAGACAACTGGATTCTATTTTGGCTCATGTATCATCAGCAGATTTGTTAACTAATT
Organism: Trachemys scripta elegans; assembly: GCF_013100865.1. Taxonomy (NCBI): domain Eukaryota; kingdom Metazoa; phylum Chordata; order Testudines; family Emydidae; genus Trachemys; species Trachemys scripta. Next base: position 14,402,498 of record NC_048299.1, on the reverse strand, counting down.
TCTAGCTGTATATTCTTTATTGTTGTTTGATGCATGGGCCAGAAATAACTCAGCTGTGGACACTTAGATTCCAGAATGAGTTTGCAAGGCTTGCAGGAAAAAACTAACATCCTTTTATTTGTAAAGTGAGTGCATTTGATTTGGAGTCACTGATGTCTACACTATTGTGGTAATTCGACCTATGCTACGCAGCTACGTGAATAACATAGCTGAAGTCTACGTACCTTAGGTCGACTTACCGTGGGGTCTACACCACGGGGGGGGGGTTGACGGGAGAAACTCTCCTGTTGACTTACCTTACTCTTCTCGTCAGGAGAAGTACAGGGGTCAGCTGGAGAGCGATCTGCTGTTGATTTGGCAGGTCTTCACTAGACCTGTTAAATCTACCACCGGTGGCTCGATCTCAGAACTTCGATCCCAACTGTGTAGATGTAGCCTCAAGACAATACACATGGCCATCTTTACAAAGTCAGCTTTCAGAGCAGTACCATACAGATAAAGAGAACAGAATCCAGCAATCCTGACCCCATGTCACCTGCTCTTTAATATACATTTCCTGGAAAAGCAGAATCATTCTTCACCTTTAAAAGTAAGAAGGATTGAGGGAAAGCCAGGAGTTTACAATGCTAACTAGCCGAGTGCTCCTGTTATGAGTGGAATAAAATTTCTGTTAATGTTTCTGTCGTGCGTAATGGTTTCCACAATGCAAGTAATGTTGATCCATTCTGTGTCTGACTTGTTTTACAAATGTACTTGATCCTACTAACTGGAACATATTACCCCCAGGTGCTTGAGTTTTAAATGTAGAAGAGATGCTGGGGGGAAATCTAATCCAGTTTAAAAACCACCCTGGAGAAATAGCAGAATAATCACTCTTTAACACAATTTGCTGTTGTGTTCATCGCATGGTCCCTTTGCTATGATACCTAGAATTTAGAGGAAAAACTTGGCTGAGGTGTTGTTGCAAGCCAGAAAACACACATCCAAGTAAATCAAAGCACAGCATTTCCCTAAGGGAAAATTGCTAGATGTGCAAACCATTTTTAAACTGATACCAGAAATGAACTTTTATCTTCAATCAAATTTACTGTAAATCAGAAATTACTCTGTAAAATGCAATCTATTAGGCAAAATGCATCCTGTCACTTTCAATTAACTAGCTAAAAGGTTGTTAATGAATAAATATTGACTTTAAGAGGAAACACTTCTTAACCAGCTTCAGATCCATGTTCATGATATTTGACAAATGAGCAATACAGAGCTGGTGCACTCATGCTAACCTGAAGGTAACTGTTCAGAATGGCTATGCATAGTGATAAATATGTTGTACAATGAGTCAACGGTAATAATAAAATGGATGCCTAGATATTTTAAAGTTGCATATATTAATATACTAACTGCACTCTAACTGTTAGCACAATAGGGCCAGAATTGTCAAACTTGTGAGCCTAAAGTTAGCTGCCTAGAGGGGGATTTAAATGCATAACTTGCTCTTGATTTTCAGAGGGGTTGAGTGTCCTCACTGCCCTGTGAGGTCAAATGGGGAGCTGTGGGTGCTCAGCACCTCAGTAGACCAGGCCACTTATTTAGATGGCTAAAATATGGATTTATATGTTTAACTCTAAGCTCCCAAGTTTAGATAACTGAAGCTCATTTGCTTATATAGATTTACCTCCTCTGTGACATGGGGCAGGTGAAAACCCATTGATAACACAACACATCACTTCTGTCACTCAGCGTGCATTGTCAGAGGTGTATGGTGGAATGCTCCAGGCCCCTGGGCAGCTGGGGCAAGTGTGACTGCTTGGAGTTGAATGCTGCTCCTTCCTTGTGGGCATGCCAGGCTCAAAATGCAGTGGAAGTGGTATGGTTCCACAATGTGCGAAGATGCCAGATGATCTTGCTTGGCAGGAAGGATGATCCCATGCTTAAGGCACTAGTTTGGGACTCGAGATATAGTTTCCAATCCTGGCTTTGCCACATGACTTCAGGGCAAGTGACTCAATCTCTACGTGCCTCTGTATGCAAACTAGAGATGCTGCTGCTGCTTGTGCATAGAGACTGGACTATTCCCAGCAGGATTGTCTCTTACTGTATGTGTGTGCAGCACCTAGAACAATAGGGCTTCTGGGGTTGCTGCAATAGACAAGAAGGAGACTGCAAGGGGGGATTGGGGACCATCGGCTATAATAATGGTTTCAGTGACTTTGACTTTCCAGGGCTTCCCTTTGCTGTAGCTTTTGTACAGATTTAAAAGCCACTTTGTTCAAAGCTTTACAGATTCAATTTAGCCTTAAATGAAACTGCTGTCTTTGAGCTGATCATTTCTAGAAACCTAGAGATCACATCTGAACCATGTCAGCTGCCATCACGTTAATTGCATGTTTAAAGTACCAAGTGGTATGATTTTGTTGTTGTTTTTTAAAGTGGTTTTCCTAGTGGAAGGGAAACCCAAACTCCCCTGCTTCCTGAACTAACCGAAAATGATCAAGATCATAAAAAGAAGAACAGGAGTACTTGTGGCACCTTAGAGACTAACAAATTTATTAGAGCATAAGCTTTCGTGGACTACAGCCCACTTCTACACGGCTGTTACTCTGAAACAAGATCATAAAGTTCATGCACGGCCTGCTGCTGTAGCAGTATATCTAAATGAAAACTAATCCATCAGCTAGCTCTCCTTAGGAGAGAATCTGCAAGCTTATTGTTTGGAAATAAGCCTGTTGCTATAAAGGTTAAAAGGGACCCTGTTGAGAAATATTTGACCTCCCTTAACCGAGCAGTGTAATCTCTACTCTCAGTGCCCTGCTGCTTCAGCATTGGATAAATTTTTTTTTTATAGGAGAACTGAAAAATTATTGTGTGTGATAAGTACACAGTGCACTAGTTGTGACCCTGCAACCAACAAAGCACTCCACCGTTTTTCTTTGCTGTCTCAGATGTATGTGGCACCAATGTCTATATTTCCTCATTCTTCGCCCCACCCCCACCCCTTTGATGTCCATCTGATCCATTTTTGTAGTGCGGCAAAGGACTAAACCTCACTAGAATGCTGCTAGGTGAAGTCAAGTGGGTAGATCCCCAAGAATCATCATAGGGCAGAGTCAGGTAGATCATGACAAGCTGAGGACAAGCCTAAAAGTTTATATCAGTGAGTGGGCTGCCCAGGCCTGGCACTGCACACTGTGTCTGTGCTCTGACATGGAGAAGTGGTACTGTCCTACTTCATTGACATGCGTATGATTTGGGCCACTCTCACTCATTCTCTCTGGGTCTTGTATAGTACTTGTATAAACACACACTTGTCTAGAAAATGCCAGAATGTAGCCAGGCCCCAAACATGGGTATAAGGAGCCGTGAGTGCAAAGTCACATGGGGAGTGTGAAACAACTGGAGTCCTTGTGTTCCCCTGAGTACAAAAAAGAACCTTGGCTACTGCTCCTAGCTATCCCAAAAGGAGTGGGGAGGGGGGCGACACCTTGATGCCGTTTGCACCTCTGGCTCAGGCTCACCTCCTTAAGGGAAGCAGCAATGTGCATACTTCCCCTGGATGCACAGAGCTCAGGACTGTGGAGGTTTGACCCCATCAGGGACCCCCAGCAAGAAGCTGAGCCAAAAAACTAGAGCCAAGCCCCGAAATGGCAAATTTCTATGGGTTAGAGTCTGCCAGGCTCATTCACATTCAGTAGCACCTTATTCTAGAAAAACCTTATTGAAATCAATGGGAATACTGGCAGACTAAGTACTACTCCTGTGAGTAAAAGTGAGAGAATTTAACCCTATGATTTTTTCAATAGAGCAGGAATTAGTTTACTGACTGGTTAATAGTATACCCGGACACACCTATATTCTTACCTCTTTCATCAGAAAACAGGACAGAACCCTCCCTCCCCCTACAGTTAATTATAGATTCTTCATAAAAATTACATCCATTAATATCTGCTTTCCATAGGCCACCTCAGTAGCACCAGCCATGCATTAGAGGGCTCACTCTGGAGTTTACAATAAGGAGATTTAGTTGTTCGTTGGGAGGAAAATATGAATAGAGATTAGATTTACACAAAGTCAATTGAAGGGGACCTTGACTTGCATGAAAATATGCCACTAGATTGTCACAAATTCTTACCCGTCACAAGAACTCAGAAGTAGAGATGCTCCCTCTCCAATTGCTCTAATGTTCTGCTCATCTGACTTAACTATTCATCTCACGTTCCCATCCAGGCAAAGACTAATGCTGCACAAATTATAGGAATGGATGTTGGGTGCATCAACAACAGTAAAAGCTAACAGCACTGCACAGGGACCGATAAAGCTTAGATAAGAACTCCTGGTTTTCTCTCTTCTTCATTGGCAGTTAAATGTGATTTCTATTATCTTACTGTTTGCTTTAATGTTATATGGATTCTGTCAAAACTCCATAGTCTCAGTTTCCACTGGAAAGTAAGGACTTTGTAAATAATAGTACCATTTCTTGCTGAAATGTATTTTAAAACAATCCTATTTGATCTAATGCAGAGAACCCTTCACTGTTAGTGATAGTGGCAACTTACAAGATTAGGAGGGTCAGGTAAGTGTGAATCTAACTCTCCTGACTTTACCCTGCATTCATACTCATCCCTTGCTCTGTCCCAGCCCAGATCCAGTGCTGAATATCCCCCTTCCTAATACATTCAAGTCTTGTCCTCTTTCTTCTGCCATTCAAGTCCTTGCATTAGACCCTTAGCTGTGTACATGGCTATGTCTTCACTGAGGTCACAGCCTCGAGCATCTGGGCCATTTGGACGGCAGGTCTTGCAAACTCTGTTGGATGGGATTTCTGGTCACCACAAGTTTCAAACTTCCCTGCATTTGTGGACTCTAGGGGTTTCCTGTTACTCCAGCCTCAGAGTGCCCCGTGTATCTCTGGGAGAGAGGGTATCAGTGCAGGGGTATCAGTTGTGAGGTTGGGCTGATTGTCATTAGAGGGATTAATAGTGCCATCTAGGAGGAAGTGTTTGGGATTGGATCCTTTGGACAGCAAAGGAGGGGGAGAGAAAGAACTAGCCTGAATATTTCTTACTCAGAGCTGATTTGTCTGTCTCTCTTTATCAAGAAGTATTAGATGATCCTACACTGTGAGCTCAATGAGTGAGGAAGTCCATCCTTTCCCTTCATAGCTGAGCCTTCCTGAGAGGTTTTGGAAGGCAGTCCCAAATTACAGGGCCAATGAGGAGAAAGCCACCCAAAGATCAAAGTTGCGTCCTAAGAATTAGAAAGAGAGCTGAGGCAGAGGCCCTTAGCCATCTAGCTGGTGTATAACTTGAGCCAAGAAGATGCCCGACCTAGGAGAACTTTTTCTGTAAGAGCAGAGGGCTAGAATCAGGGTTGCATGAAGGCAACTTTGTGCTGCTGCTCTGGCATAAAGGTGGATTAACTGGCCACTGTAGGATTCCCTGTGGGTGGTGGGGACTTTGGGTGGTCCAGAGTTGTTGTAATGATTCCTTTGCCACCATCCCTCCCAGCAGCTAGTAGAAAAGGTGTGACTGGCAGCATTCAGGGTATCTGTCCACACTGGTAATCTCCTTAGGGGTATTTGCAACTGGCATAAATTAGAGCAGGCTTCAGGCTTCTCTAATTTATGGACTGGACTCTAATTTATGGACTCTAATTTATGGACTGGATTTGCATACAGTTTGCCCCAGGATATGGGGAGCATTAAGGTGGCTTAAAATCAGTCTTGCAGTCCTCCCTGCCCTATGCTAAGCTGCAGCTGCAGATCTGGCTCCTATATTTTCAGGTGAACTTGCTGTCTTATGAGCAGGCAGACAGTGCATGAATTAGACATTTAAATGAGAATGTGACTTTCATGAAAGACTTCTAGATACTGCAGAATTTGGTGAGTACTCAGCGGACAGGGTAGTTGGAGGGAGTCATTGGAATTACTCCATATCTATTGTATTTTGTTGAATTTGTCTCATTTGTTTTTTCCCCTTCTGGTGGATCAGTTCATTAACAACCCCTTCTTCATGCCTCGTGCACAGTTGTCTTCCATCATATGCCTTCAAGAGATCAGAAAGCCCATTATAAAGCTGGAGCCATCACCACTTTTTCAAGAGCAGGTAAAATTGATTGGAAATTGCCTCATGCGCAATTCTGAGCTGTTGAGGACAGGAATGGTCATTGGATGTGGAACTGGAACACCCAAAGAGGGACACAACTGGAGGCCATCTCAACTTTATGGGCATTGGAAACAAGATGTGCATTAAACCTGTGGTTTTCTCAACCAGAGGTCCAGGGCCCACTGAGGGGCTGTGAGCAGGTTTCAGGGGGTCCGCCAAGCAGGGCTGGCATTAGACCTGCTGGGGCCCAGGGCAGAAAGCCGAAGCCCAGGGCTCCAAGTCCCACCACCTGGGGCTGACGCCGAAGCCTGAGCAACTTAGCTTTGCAGAGCCCCCTCTGGCATGGGGCACCGGGCAAATGCCCTGCTTGCTACCCCCTAACACCGGCCCTGGCTTTTATACGCAGAAAAACAGTTGTTGAGGCACAGGTGGGACGTGGAGTTTTTATAGCATGTTGGGGGAGGGGGTCTCAGAAAGAAGAAGTTTGAGAACCCCTGCATTAAACTAATTTTGCAGTTGGACTTCATTGAATAATGGCTCCTCTGGCTTTCTGAGCAAATTGATGCACAGGAGCAAAGAGAATTTATTCATGAAGAATAGATAAAATAAAAAATAAAAAAGCCCAAACAAGCGGAATCTATAGCACCTGACAGATGCACTCAGGATCTCTGCAGACTTCTTTGCCCTGTCTCTGAGGAACAACTCTGTGTGTCGTAATATTTATATTCTGATAGCACCTAGAGGCCAATTGTGTCGGCATCCTATTGTGCTATATTCTGTACAAACATAATAATAATCTTTAGTGCTTATATTGCACTCTTCGTCCATAGACCCCCCCAGTGCTTTACAAAGGTGGGAAGTGTCATTATCTTCATTTTGAATATGGGGAAACTGAAGCAGATAAATGTCAAGTGACTTATCCAAGGTAACTCAGTAGGCTCATGAAAGAGCCAGGAATAGAACCTAGGTTCCAGCCCATGCTCTATCCACTAAGCCAAACTGCCTCTCTTTTAGTAAGTGACAATCCCTTCCCCAGAGAGTTTATAATCTAGAAGACAGAATGCAACAGGTGGATGACAAACAAATGCATCAGGATGGGTCAGGGCAAGGGGAGAAAACAGTAACAAAAGTAGAATGTGTGCAATTAACCAGTCAGGAGCAGTAATCACAAATCACCATCTACCTAGTCTAGTCTCATCCAATAGCACTGCCTAGAGGATGGATTAGACAATCAGAAAGGTCTTTTCTATCTCTTACTTCTCTGATTTTTCTGACATCACACCTTGGCATTGCACTAACGCTGGCTATAATATTGTCAATATGTGCCAAAATTACCACTCTATTGGAGGCAGATTTTTGATGCCCTTGTTGGGGGATCTGATGGGGTCAATCAGTTTTCAGACCCCTGCTGAAAAGGCATAACAAGTGGGGTTCCGCAGGGGTCTGTTTTGGGACCGGCTCTGTTCAATATCTTCATTAACGACTTCGATATTGGCATAGAAAGTTCGCTTATTAAGTTTGTGGATGATACCAAACTGGGAGGGATTGCAACTGCTTTGGAGGACAGGGTCATAATTCAAAATGATCTGGACAAATTGGAGAAATGGTCTGAGTTAAACAGGATGAAGTTTAACAAAGACAAATGAAAAGTGCTCCACTTAGGAAGAAAAAATCAGTTTCACACATACAGAATGGGAAGAACAACAAAGAGTCTGGTGGGAAGAGACTGTCTAGGAAGGAGTACGGCAGAAAGGGATCTAGGGGTTATAGTGGACCACAAGCTAAATATGAGTCAACAGTGTGATGCTGTTGCAAAAAAAGCAAACGTGATTCTGGGATGTATTAACAGCTGTGTTGTGAGCAAGACACGAGAAGTCATTCTTCCGCTCTACTCTGCTCTGGTTAGGCCTCAGCTGGAGTATTGTGTCCAGTTCTGGGCACCGCATTTCAAGAAAGATGTGGAGAAATTGGAGAGGGTCCAGAGAAGAGCAACAAGAATGATTAAAGGTCTTGAGAACATGACCTATGAAGAAAGGCTGAAAGAATTGGGTTTGTTTAGTTTGGAAAAGAGAAGACTGAGAGGGGACATGATAGCAATTTTCAGGTATCTAAAAGGGTGTCATAAGGAGGAGGGAGAAAACTTGTTCACCTTAGCCTCTAAGGATAGAACAAGAAGCAATGGGCTTAAACTGCAGCAAGGGAGGTCTAGGTTGGACATTAGGAAAAAGTTCCTAACTGTCAGGGTGGTTAAACACTGGAATAAATTGCCTAGGGAGGTTGTGGAATCTCCATCTCTGGAGATATTTAAGAGTAGGTTAGATAAATGTCTATCAGGGATGGTCTAGACAGTATTTGGTCCTGCCATGCAGGCAGGGGACTGGACTCGATGACCTCTCGAGGTCCCTTCCAGTCCTAGAATCTATGAATCAGGCCTTCTCTGTCCCCTTCTGGAGGCATTGGCATCCCTGCTCAAGGAAAATCCACTCAGTCCAGGCTACCAACAAGACAACCCTCTAGAGCCCTAGAAGGGCCTGGAAAAATATTGTCCAATCAAGAGTCAGCAGGCCAATTAAGATGCCTGCATCGTCTTAGTGGTAGAACTAGGGAGACCGGGATGCAGCACCTCCTCCTCTGCACTAGTGCAGAACCAGGTCAGGACTTTGTATTTAGTGCTTGCATTTGAGTTTTTTCTTTCTTTATTTAAAGGCACAGAGAGCCAAGTCCTGGGTTATTTTGTTATTTAACTGTGGAGAGACTGATGCTGAGCTTTTGGCATGGGCTATCTTGCTCCAAGCAGGCGGCCAAAACTTATGGATGAAGGCAGGGAATGCCTGCAGTACCATGCTTGGTCCAACAGAGACCTCATGTTTGATGTTGCTAGAATTCTGCAACTGGCCATTTCACAAGATGCTAGCAATATCATATATGTAGCAGAGGCCTTCTGAAACATGGCTAGACATTGTCCATCTCTATGCCAAATGGCTAATGATCTTTGGCTGGAAGGATCTATAACCCTATTGATTCAGGATTGAAACTATTAAGCAATATTTGTATTATAGAAGGAACCAGAGGGCCCCCCGCCCCAGTATCAAGGTCTTGTTGTGCCAGGTGCTGTACAAACACACATGAAGTTGCAGCTGCTGCCCCACAGCATTTGCAAGCCAGGAAGCATGGCAGACATTGCTGGCTTTGAAGAGACAGCTTCCATGATAGATCTGAGGCATTCTTCTTCCCAGGACCTATATCATAGGTTTCCTAAATGAATTTACCAAGTCAAAGAAAGTTTGAGCAGATTCTTCAATGTAACTTTTTCTGGCAAGCCTCTGTGCAGGCAATGTGGTGAGATGGTGCTGTGATGTTACACCCCATATTCTTTAAGGAAATATGCTTATGATATGGATATAGCATAACTGAGATATTTTATGCAAGATGGGTCTTGTAAGGTGTCATTGGAAAGGCTATAATTTACTGAATGTGATTATCCAATTTGTATACATGTATCATTTCTGTATCTAAAGTTAGGAATATTGACTATGTAACAATTACAACTGGGTGTGTACTTGGGAAACACCCACCAGACAACAGGCCATTAGCCTTGATGGGCCATTAGGAAGAAACAATAAGACTCTGAAAATACTAATCTCTCTCCTTCCTGAGAGGCATCCTGGGACATTGCTGTGACACTACTAGGTCATGTGGTCATGTCACCTGGTACTAAACACCATCTTGGACTTCTAGTAGTTTTCCACTAAAAGGAGTGGGAGGTCAAGACTGAGAAACAAAAGATTCCCGCCTTATGTAAATCTTATTTAAGGCTGGGGAGTAAGTTGATCTTGTTTCACTCTTCATTGAATCCCCACCCTGGAAACACCCAAGGAACAAAGAAAAAGGGAAAGGGGGAGGAGTACTGAACCCAGGCTGGAAAAGGGATCTGGTCTGTGAATAAGATACCTGAAGATTTAAGCTGCAAGCAGGGTAGCTAACCTTCAAGAATTTCTGCAACCTGCCCAAAATCAATATTTAGGTGAGAAATGACTACTTGTAATCAGTTTCTTTAAGATCTTAAGCTCAGTATGCATGTGTTGTTTATTTGCTTAGTAATCTGCTTTGTTCTGTTTGCTATCCCTTATGCGTAGACTGTGTAGACTGTTGGTCCTTCATCAGTTAAGACTGAGCCGATCACAACATGTCTTCCAATCTTCTCTTGCTCTGGCCATCCCTCGCCATGTTTGTCCATATCTCCTTGTTAAGAAATCATCCCACCTCTTTGGAGGCTGACCGCATGGCCGTTTCAGTTCTCGCGGATACCACTCAGATATAGCTGCAGTCCATCTGTTGTCACTGAGTCGGGCCACATGTCCTGCCCACCACATTTTGCTAAGCCTGCTTTCGACAACAACATCTCGGACTCCAAACTGCTGCCTAATTATTTCATTGGGGATGAGATCGCGGAGCGAAATTCCCAAAAATGTTCGTTCCATTGCCCTCTGTGTGACAGACAGTTGATGTTCTTCAGTCTTCGTCAGCGACCATGTTTCGCTGCCATATAGCATCGCTGGAAGCACGGTCGAGTTAAAAAGATTTGCACGAGTTGTTTTGCTGATCTTTCCTTGGAGGATGTCCCTGATGTTGTTGAATGGGCACCATCCAGCTTTTTTTCTGCATGACAGTTTGCCTTTCTGATTGTGGCGCATGTTGACTTCCTGGCCCAAATAAACGTATTTGTCGACCTCTTGGATCTGCTCTCCTCCAAGAGTTATTTGGGTTCTTGGCAGAACATCCGATCTCATATTTCGTTTTCGACTGGTTCATTTTTAATCCGACTTGACTACTTTTCGCGTTCAGTTCTTTAAGCGTTCTCTCAAGCTGGACTGTATTTTCAGCTATCAGCACTATATCATCTGCAAACCTGAGATGGTTTAGCCGCTCGCCGTTGATATTAATCCCGCCTTTCAGGTCTGCTCGTCGAAAGACCAATTCAAGACATGCTGTGAATAATTTTGGTGAAACTGTATCTCCTTGCTTCACATCTTTCCCTTATAATCACTTAAAATTTACCTTTGATAGTAAAATTATTTCTTGTTTATAACATAACCCAGTTTGCGCAATTCGTATCTGGGGGGGAGGGGAGGACAAGAAGGTGTACATGTCTCTCTTCACTTTGAGGGAGAGGGTGAATTTTTATGAGCTTGCGCTGTGCAGACTTTTCTGTACAGCGCAAGACAATATTATTTTGGGTTTACTCCCCAAAGGGGGGTGTACACTTGCGCGCTGGGCAATTTCCCAGCTGAATCTTCCCATAGAGAGCTGCTTGCAGACTCTGTGTGATTCTAGTGTGTGTGCGTGTGCGTGCGCTGCCACAGAGCCTGATTCAGCAAAACAGGGAGAAGAAGCCCAGGCTAGTGAAGCAGGTGGGCTCACTGAAACCCCAGTACATCAGGTGGCATATCAGATGGGGGTGGGAGGTGAACCCATCACAGGTACCACAAGCAAAGCAGACAGAGCAGCTTTGTGCTCAAGAGAAAAACAAAACGATTTAATAACATGTATCATTGTCCTCTAGAAGAAAATATCAAAAGAAACCTGGGATAAAGTTTCCCTAGATTATTCAAGAACAGTACAGAAGTTTCTAGAGCCACCTCCTCCTCCACGTATTCCATTTTGGAATTCTCCCTCCTCCATAATCCTGCCTGCACGGACAATAAGCTCCTGAGGTGTTTGCCTCAAGATTTCAAATATCCCAGAAATCCCAATGATGCCTCAGGATCCACTAATTGGGAACTGCTGCACCTGTGGCTTTCAATTAGCCACAACTGGACTAGTCAGGTTCTACTGGTTGCTACCAGTCAGGAAATAACTAGCAGATTTATTCCCTCCCTGGGCACAGCTATAACTTTATGTAAGGGGATAAATAAAAATACAAACTCTTTCAGAGCTTTTTATTATTGGGAGGCCCTAATCTTTCCTGTTGGTTTCAGGTGAGCTTTGTCTACACTGTGCCACTCAATTCCCTCTTTGTACAGGGAAAGAGAATATGGCTTTCTTTCTGATTTGGGGAAAAGGTAAACTAGAACATTGTAGAGGTTTACAAAGGAAAAGAATGGTAATGCCTTTTCACATCCTATTGGAATCATGTTCATTCATATCCATGCACCCCTATGAAAAAGACTACCCAGGCAGCATAAAAGCTGTTTGTTAAAGGGACAATGCCCCTGCAGTTTTGGGGAGGGGAAGGAAAAGCGATTGCCCCCTTGTAAACTCCTTTTGGGGGTATCCTTAAACAAGAAAGAAGGGGTGGCAGGTGATTTCATTCCCTCGGAGCTGTCTTTTCCTAGATAAATAAAAAAGGAAGGTAAACAGGTAAACAAATCTTAAATAGACAGGTCACCTGACTGGATTGTTGCTTGCATGCTGAGCTCTTGGGGGAGTCATGTATGTAGGTCTCTACTTATTTCTGGCTGTCTACCTTTTGCAGAGCCTCGTTTTGCCTTTATTTATGCCGCTATCACTCTCCTCTTTAGGTGAGTTCTCAGCAGAGCAATCTCCTTGAACCAGCTCTGTGGTCCATATTAAGTTAAAAGAAGAACAGGAGTACTTGTGGCACCTTAGAGACTAACAAATTTATTAGAGCATAAGCTTTCGTGGACTACAGCCCACTTCTTCGGATGCATATGCATATCCGAAGAAGTGGGCTGTAGTCCACGAAAGCTTATGCTCTAATAAATTTGTTAGTCTCTAAGGTGCCACAAGTACTCCTGTTCTTCTTTTTGCGGATACAGACTAACACGGCTGTTACTCTGAAACCTGTCATATTAAGTTAGTTATGCATGCAGACTCAAAACGTCAGGAGTGGGAGCGGGGCTTTTGCTGTTTGACGTTTCACTTTAAAAAGATTAGATCTGTGTGATTATTTAGAGCCCTTACTTCTCAAGGCTTGTACTCCGTCCAGCCCACTTTTGAGTGACCCCCAAGGCACTTCTTTGGGAGACGCTTGCACAGTCCTGCCTCTTGTACTGAACACAATACACATGGTTTTTAAAACATACTTTTTGTGTGTGGTGTGTGTGTGTATGTGTATATGTCTAAAGAGGTGCTCTTTGGAGCTGTGACTAGTTGATGTACGGTTACCTGCTACTTAAGCTGCACAGCTGGGAAATGCAGAGTGGTGCTGAAGAATTCAAGCACAGAAGGACTTGGGAGCCTTGTGAATCTGTGCAGTAGAGTTTATTCAGTGCTGGAAGATAGGTCAGATTTTGCTCCTACAAGGCATGCGAATACTATAGCCACTCAAAGGCATTTTAGCAGCCAGTGCGTTTCTACTACTACATTGAAGAGTTTTAGAGCGAGCAGAAGAGCCCCTGAAAATGCATTAGTGGGGGTGTAGTTCTAAAAAGCATTGTCCTCTGTCTCCTTGAATTCAGCTTGCTGACGCTTAGATATTTTACATGCTCTCATTTCAACAGTATTTTATTGGACATTGGCTTCTGTTCATTAAACGAAAAATGCATAAAAGGTCTAGAATGGGTGGGAGGAGAAGAGCCTGACAAATAGAAGGATCTTGGAGGGGGGGGCGAGGGTGTCTGAAAATAACTTGTCTTGGTTCTTTATGACTTTGCTACTGCTGTTCCTCCCTTAGCATGGTGTTTTCTGAATGCTGTATGTTGTGCGTGTAACACTTGGACCTGTTTGTGCTACAGTTCTAATCCTTGTTTTTTATGTGCAATGTGTGACTGTGTTCCATCATGTGGATAGTCAAGTGACAACCTGCTCCTATCTGCCCCTGGGAAACATCCTTTGCCAGGTGTCTGGTTTTCAACCGGAACACCCGGATGAAAAGGGACCCTCCCCAGCCCAATGAAAATGAGTGAGTGAGGGTGGGGTAGAGGAGCAACGGAGGGAGGGGGGATGGAGTGAGTGGTATGGGGCCTCAGAGAAGGGGCAGGGCAAGGATGTTCAATTTTGTGCAATTAGAAATTTGGCAACCCTAAAGAAAAATAAACAAAAATAGCAGATGACCAAGTATCGTGTCCAACAGCCTCCGAACACCATACTGGGACATTAGCTTACTTTGGATATGAAGGGAGGGGTGCCTCTCACTGCGTCACCAATACCAATTCCTGTAGTATCCTAGAATCATTTTAATCATTGTCTGCCATCCATGAACTAATTAGGCCTGATGGTGCCTGATGTCTGAATTGTCATGATATTCTAGCCTGACGAGGTATGACTATGAATGGAAATGACAGACCCTGGGACCTATGGAGCTTCATGAGCCTCTACCATATGAGCTAAAAGCCAACTGGCTGTTAGCTAAGGCTGTAGAGCAAACTCATTTTATCTCTCTCTCTAAGTGGTCTCGATGCCACTAGATGGGACAGAACACCACACCCAGGAGGAGTGTGGGTTACAGAACCATGTCTTGACACTACAATGTCTGTGAATGAGGTGATCCTCTGTCATATCTGCTATAGTAGCCTATTTATTTGTCTTAGATGTATAGAAACCATATAAACTTATCTGCCTGAGATTTTTTTGTGGTTCCTCAACACTGTTATATCCAAGTGTTTTCAGCAATGGCAAACTGAGTTTCAGTCTTAGCTTTGAACATCCTTCATTTGGGTTTGAAAGAGATGCTAAATGTTGTTCTTCTAGCCTGTGTCCTTTGAGGTTCTTTAATATAAATCTCTGCCCCATTTCTTAAAAGCCAGCTCAGCTGCATGAACTAGGCTTTATTTTTATAGGCTCATTATTTTTTATATTGATGTTCATTTTCTGAAAATAGTGTGAGAGCTAAATGTGTACAGCCCTCTAGACATTTTAACAAAACCATATTTCAGTGGTGGTATCGATTGCCTATCGATACGGTGATACATAGCTGCGCGTTAACATTAACAGTGCACTGTGTTAACTCAAGTAATGTGAAAAACAAAAATGAGAGCTGGGCTTGTTTTACTTTTTGCTCCGGTCTGTGACCCTCTCACTGTGTTTTATTGCTCCCCCGGGTGTTAGCTGATCACAGGGACAACCTCTAACTGTTTCCCTTAATGGGTGATAAGCAAAATCAGCCAGAGTTTCTAGTATGGAGATAGGATATAAACTGTCGTCCTCCCCACGAGTTTGTGCACACGCTTTGTGTTGGTAAGTAGAGAAGCAATCGAGTTCACAGTTAAAACAATTCCCACTCTTGCTCACCCCTATACAATCCTAGAGCCTTAACATTCCACATGCCCTACAGAAGGGGAGGGTTCATTTTACAACAACTCGGGGGTTTTCAATTGAGTTCACTTTTAAAGCTAACCCCAGAAATGAATTAGGCACCAGGACAGCAGTTCAGCCTGCAGAACCTTGATTACTTTTAAGAATGTATAAATTGTAGGGGGAGAGAATCCCAGACTGCACTATTCCTGCCTGCACCAGAGCGATAATCCCATGTTGAATACTCACCATCAGTCACAGCGGATCTGCGCACAGCCCAAGTTGCTGGGACCATTATTTTAATATAGGTGGGTTTTTTTTAAGTATGCCAAGTATCTTTATTTCCGTTTTTACAGATGGGGAAACCAGAGGCACTGGAAGGTGAAGTTATTTACTCAATGTCACACAGAATGTTAGTGGCGGAACTGGGAATAGATCCCCAGACCCTTGACTCCCTGTCTAGGGCCCTATCTGCTGGACTGTGCTGCCTCTGTAAGATAAACCAGTAAAACTATACATTGGTTATAGCAGTACGTAGATAAGACCCTGACTATGTACAGGAGTAGGAGAGGAAGGATGGTTGAGTGGTTAAGGCTTTAGCTAGGACTTGGGTTAAATTCCCTGCTCCACTATAGACTTAGGGCATGGCACTTAGCCTTTCTGTGCCTCAGGTCCCAATCTATAAAATGGGGATGACAGGAAAGTGCTATCCTACGGGGTGTTGTGTGTGGATAAATACGTGAGACTGTGAGGCATTCGCACACTAAAGTGATGCGGACTATATGCGTGACTTAGGGTACATCTACACTACAGCGGGAAGTCGATTTAAGATACGCAAATTCAGCTACGTGAATAGCGTAGCTGAATTTGACGTATTGCAGCCGACTTACCCCGTTGTGAGGACGGCGGCAAAATCGACTTCTGCCGCTTTTTGTCGGCGGCGCTTACTACCACCTCCGCTGGTGGAGTTAGAGCGCCGATTTGGGGATCGATTGTCCCCGAGAGGTCGATTTCTACCCGCCGATTCAGGCGGGTAGTATAGACCAGACCTTAGAGAGATAGAAGATCTGTCAAGTAAAACAGTGCCATTTTCAGAGTTAGGAGAGCTGCCCTTAAAGCAAACAGAAGAAGCTAGAGAGAACCAAGGGCCAGTTAGGTCAGTTATTCCTCTCTGGCCTACTGTCTCTTGCAGCTTTTTTTTTTAAAAATCACATTTGTTGGTGGAAACTCCTCTTTGCTCTAGTTCCCCAGGGCCTGATTGGACAATTGGGCACTTTCGGCCCCCACATCACACCCTTTGCTGTAAGAGGGGGCTCTTGGTCACCTCTGCTACAGCCAGAGCTCACGTATGATCAGTGCCTACTGTAGGGTGAATAAGAAGTGGGAGCTCTTCAGCCTTTCCCAACCTCCTGGCTCCTGCATGGGTAGGGGGTCTCGCTCTTCCATTCAATCACATGGCTACTATTCCTGCTGTGCCCTGGGCTGTCCTCAGTGGTGGTTCTACTTTCTCCTCCTGCACCACCACCGCCTTGACGGCAGTTCTGCAGCCTGGTTTTCACACCCCTCATTCAGACACTGCTCCTCTACTGGGGCTCCCTGTGGCTGCTGTTCCTTCTCAGGAGCGTGGGTTGTGTATGTGCATATATGGCCCCTTTTGGCCTAGTATCTAAGCCCCTGTGAGTGGATTAACCACTCTTCAGCTGCTGCTGCTGCTGCTCCTGCTCAGGCTGGAGCTCCCTCTAGTTGGTTGTCTCACACTCTGCTATCTCTGCTTCCAGGCCTGCTCTTCCTTTCCATCCCCTGACAAAGGGGAGGCCAGGTCTGAGGCGGGGGAGGTAGCCCAGCTCCTGACAGTGCACAGAATGGAGGCTAGCAATCAAAGAACAAGGGAACCACTAATAAAAATGAGTGGGGGGGGGGCAGCATGAGGGACTCTCTTGAGACCATTGGAGAATGGGGCGAGGGGGAAGTGGCACTCCCCCAGACCACCACAGTAAGGGGAAAAGTGGGAGCTCTTCCTCTGCTTTTAGCTTTGCTTCCCTTCCCCTTAACCCCTGCTCCTGTTTTACACTGGAGAGAGAGAGATCAGGATCAGGCCCTTTAAGAGCAAAGTATTCCCGTAGGACTCCACCCATTACTCACACAACATGAACACTAATAATGGCCACCAAGCGCTCTTTCGCTCATGTCTCCATGTTAATGCCTTGCACCCCAGTTTCCCCATGCATTCCCTTTCATCTCAAACTCTGGGGAGAAAAATAAAATCAGCCACAGATTACTCAAGTCTGCTGAGTGTGCTGTCTAGACCAGGGCATACATTCTTCACTCGATGCATGTGCATAATTCCCATTAACACTAATGGGAGTTATGTGCTTGCATTCACAGGAGAATATGCCCCTATGTCTGACATCTCATTTCATCAGTTATGGTACTGAATGACCTGCAAACAGTGGGGGTCAATGTGCTGCAGCGGATCTGAAAGAAGCGAACACCAATAAGCCATTTTGGGTGCCATGGTTACATATAGGAGCTAATTCTCTTCCCCAGTGTTAATGGAGTGAAGAATTGGGCTCATACTATCTCTGTGATATGAGTGCAAATGGGGAAGCTATAAGATTTTTGCAATGTATTTACTAAACTTTCGCTGTTGTGTTGAAATAAGTCTAATCTTAAACTCCCAACTGTGCTTATACTCGGCTTCCGACCCAGCCGACGAGAGGGAGCAGGTCCCCATCCCTTCCCCAGCCGCCGAGTTCCAGGCCGAGTTGCAGAAGGACCCCTCCCTGCGGAAGCTAAGGGGCCTGGCTGACCTCAGTGTGGTACAGACCATGAGGAGAGGATGCAAGGAGAGGTTCCTGTGGGAGAAGGGGTTCCTGTACCGAGAGTGGGCTCCCCCGGGGGAAGTGGAGTCGTGGGGGATCAGGAGGCAGCTGGTGGTTCCCCAGAAGTTTCGCCACAAGCTACTGTACCTGGCCCATGACATCCCTCTCGCAGGGCACCAGGGGATCCGGCGCACCAGGCAGAGGCTGCTACAGAACTTTTACTGGCCCGGGGTCTGAATGTTTCAGAGCTTAAGGGCCTGATTATTTTTTTGAAGGTGCAGAGCAGCTGCTGCTCCCATCAACTTCAACTGGATTTGTGGATGCGGAGCACCTCTGAAAATCAGGCTCTAAATCACTTGCCCGAGGTCATACAGCAAGGGACAAACTGGGAAGTGAATATGGGAGTTCTGACTCCCAGGGCCCTGTTCTATCTAGAGCAGGGGTCGGCAACCTTCGGCACATGGCCCATCAGGGTAATCCGCTGGTGGGCCACGAGACATTTTGTTTACGTTGACCATCCGCAGGCATGGCCCCCCGCAGCTTCCGTTGGCTAGGAACGGCGAACCACGACCACTGGGAGCTGTGGGGGGGGATGTGCCTGCGGACGATCAACGTAAACAAAATGTCTCGCAGCCTGCCAGTGGATTACCCTGATGGGCCGCGTGGCAAAGGTTGCCAACTGCTGACCTAAAGGACAACCTTCACTGTGTGTGATAATCGGTAAGAAAATTTGATCTCTATGAGCCCTCTGTGAACATGTGGTATAACGGCCTTGATGTGTACTGTTTAAAGGTACAGTCACAGCTTTAATTATAATGTTGCAGTGGTTTTATTTTATATCCATTATTTATACCTGACCCCACTTCAAGCCCCCTTTTAATATTATCAGCACAAACCTAAAAGAATCTGCCTCAGAATAGCCTAGTGTGTTGACAGTGGAGAAAAATCTATGGATGGAATTAAGGCATATTTCACATATGCCCACTGCTGTTCTCTCACCATTTACAGAACTTGATTTCTTTCCCTTTGTAAATGTTTTCCTGAAGGCATGCTTGTCTGGCTCAAATGTAACCACTTGGTTCAGAATTCACAGCATGGACTTGATCCTGCTGGCTTCGCTTAGGCAAAACTCTCATTGACTGAAGTGGAATTTTGCCTGAGTAAGGCCTACAGGACTAGACCTTGAATGTTTGTCTATATCCAGTGCTTAAGGTAGTCCCAGGCAGAGCATCATGCCACTTTATCCTTGCAGGGATCCTCTTTTTGTTCTGTGTTTGTACAATGCCTAGCACAATGGGGTCCTGTCCGTGAATGAGGCTCCTAGGTTCTGTGATGGTTTTAAACCTGTAAGCAAGGTTTGAATGAGCTCTCCCCTGACATCTGGTGATGAGCAAGGAGAAAAGACTTCAGGAGCAGACCGTATTTGCATAGATGTGCCTAGGTAAGCAGCAGATAAAGCTGCTTTGCCAAAATGATTGTTTGGCTGGTTTGGGGTGACACATTGCTCTAGTATTTGAATGGCAGGGTAATGAAATGTTGTTATCCTCATTGTACGAGTAAAGGGCAGAAGAACTGTGCTTACTATGCCCTAAACTTAACCTCACTTGCTAAGCAAGGGGTAGGGGTGCCAAATCCCAGTGAAGATGGGGGGGGGGCAGGTATTCCTGTTTGCTGGTGGGGAATCTGCCTGAAGAGTTCTAGACCGCCCCAGTTGACCTTTTTATTTCCTGGGTTTAAAGATAGAGCTAATTAGATCTATTGAGAGTTCTTGTTTCTGGTTGGTGATTCCTAGAGCTCACAGCGCTGCTGAGGAGGTCTAGGTGCTAACCTCAGGCCTTGTGTGGGGACAGTGAAAGACAACACAGAGATGGTATTGGTGGTGAGATTACCTGATGAAATCACTGAGAGCTCAAATCACTAAGGACAGGTCTACACTTAAAACACTGGACTGCTGTAGCGCTTCAGTGAAGACTGAAGTACCCTAATCTATCTCGGTGAGCGGGCCGGTGCAAGCATTTAGGCAAACGAGGCAGCCGCTTAGGGCACCTAGTGGTTGGGGGTGCCTAAAAGCCAATCCACGGGGTGCTCGGGCACCAGCAATATTCAGAGCCAGGGGCCCAGCTCCAGCAATACTTGGGGCTGTGTGTCCCCCCCCAGCCCCACATGCAGCCCCTCCATGCCTTCCCCGAGTGTCCCCTGGCCCTGACTTGCTACCCCCCACTCCCCCGCTCCGCCCCGGAGTCTCTGTCCAGGAGTAGAGCCTGTCTGTCTTTGTCTCCTCCATGCTGCTTCCCTGCAACAACTGCTGCCGCAGGGTCCTAGTGCCCTCCTCCCCACTGCCAGGGCAGACTGACTCTGAGCCTGCCCTTCCCCCTCAGACCCTTTCATTTTCCAATGGGACCCTCCAGCAGCACAGGGGACCCCCCCTGCCTGGAGTCACTGCTCCTGCCCCATGCTGGGCAAGGAGGCACCACCATCCCTCACCCCCAATGCAACAGCAGGGGAGGAGGCACACGCAGCACCCCACCATGGGGGAGGCGAGGGAGATTCCAGGACCTGAGAGCAGGCCGGCTCCAGGCACCAGCTTACCAAGCAGGTGCTTGGGGTGGCCACTTCGGCGGACGGTCCCTCACTCCTGCTTGGAAGGACCTTCTGCTGAATTGCTGCCGCAGATCGCGATCGCTGCTTTTTTTTTGTTTGTTTGTTGGGCTGCTTGGGGCAACCAAAACTCTGGAGCCGGCCCTGCCTGAGAGGGACCCTAGGAGCACATGCAGTGACAGTGGTGGGGGTGAGTGTGCTGCTGGGGGGGGGGGCGGGAAAGGGGGGCTTGTACCCCAGAGCTTGCTGCTGCTGGCGGGGAAAGAGCTGGGGGGAGTCCTCCTCTCTGGCCCCTGTCCCAGAGCAGCCTGCCTGTACCCCAAACTCATCCCCAGCCCTGGCCCACCCGAGAGCCTACACCCCCAGCCAGAGCTTTCACCCCCTCACTGCACCCTCAACCCTCTTCCCAAGC
This sequence comes from Trachemys scripta elegans, assembly GCF_013100865.1. Lineage (NCBI taxonomy): Eukaryota > Metazoa > Chordata > Testudines > Emydidae > Trachemys > Trachemys scripta. The sequence continues at coordinate 14,381,373 of NC_048299.1, read as the reverse complement.
CCTGAGCCCCTTCAGCACTCCAAACACCTTATCCCCAGTCCTAGCCAGAGCCCTCTCCCCCCACACTCCTATTCTCGCCCTGAGCCCCTCCCACACCCTAAATCCCCCATTCCCAGCCCCAGACAGAGCCCTCACCCCCTACACTCCTACTCTTACCCTGAGCCCCTCCCACACTCCAAACCCCTTATCTGCAGCCACACCCCACAGCCCTCACCCCTGCACCCCATCCCTCTGCACCCCTCCCATCCCAAAACTCCCTCCCAGAGCCTGCATCCTGCACCTCAATCCCCTGCCCCAGCCTAGGGCCTGCACCCCAGATCTCCTCCCTCACCCAAACTCCCTCCCAGAGCCTTGGGCAGGTGGGGGGCGGAGTTTGGGGAGGCGGAGTTTGGGCGGAGGCAGGTTCTGGGCACCACCAAAATTTCTACAAACATGCCACCCCTGCGAGGAGGTGGAGTGAAGGTGAGCTGGGGCGGGGGGGGGCACGGGGAGGGCCGCCCGCAGTAACAGGGGGGACGCACAGGGGAACCGCTCCCTTCCCCAGATCACCTCCACTCTGCCTCCTCCGCTGAGCATACAGCCCGCGCTCTAAGTCTCCTCCAATCGGCGTCGCAAGCCTGGGAGGGGAGGAGAATTAGAGCGGCGCCAGTGTGCTCAGCGGAGGAGGCAGAGCCGAGGTGAGCTGGGGAGGGGCTCCCCAGGTGGGGTTAGCTGCCGTGGGGGGGGGGGCTCCCCGGCCCGGGGTTGGGTTAGAGGGGGGAAGCTACTGTGGGGGGGGGGCTCCCCAGGTGGGGGGTGTGATGGGAAGCTGCTGTGGGGAGGGCTCCCCGGATGGGGGGGGTGGCGGGCTCCCCAGGTGGTGGGGCTGGGTTAGCTGCTGTGGGGGGGCGGGTGGTAGCTGTGAGCCAGGTGCAGAGGCAGCAGCAGAGACATTGCTTGATGCCCTGTCCTTTTCTGGAGTGGGAGGTGAGCCCCTGTGAACACACCTCTGATCTCTGGGTCTTTGCTAACCAAGGACAGCCAACTGTGAGTGGGGTGCAGCCAAGGGAGAGGGGAGTGATGTGGTCCAGGGATAGACATTCATGAGAACAGCCAGACTGGGTCAGACCAAAGGGCTATCTAGCCCAGTATCCTGTCTTCTGACAGTGGCCAGTGCCAAGTGCCCCAGAGGGAATGAACAGAACAGGTAATCATCAAGTGATCCATTCCTGTCGCCCATTCCCAGCTTCTGGCAAACAGGCTTTAGTCGGACTTTCTCACCACAAGGTGGGAAACTGAGGCAAACTCAGTGCACTGTGAGGTCGGGTAGGCTTACGGTTGCCTGCTTTTGAATGTAGTTGTTGCCTTTCCCCAAACTAATGCTTGGTTTCCTTTTAATAAAAGATCTTTTTTGTTATACACACACAGGCTCGGTGCTTGCGAGTGGGAAGTATTGCCTCTTAGAGGCAGCCAGGGGTAGTGTTAGGTTTCCCTAGATTATGGGATGGGGCTTGAGCCAGTTCTGTGTCATATTGTCAACAGCAACCACTGAGAAATTGAACCTGGCCTTTGTTGTTGCCAACTCCACTTGGCAGAAGGGTTACAGACACACAGGGTGATGGGGCATTTATTTATAGTTAATGACATGTGACCTTCCTCATCTCCTCGCTACTCCTGTAAATCTGTGCTAATCTCATTTAATAAGAAAATAAGAACCTTAGGGTATGTCTACACTGCAGTAAAACACCTGCGGATGGCCTGTACCAACTGTCTCAGGCTGTAATATTGTAGTGTAGACATTCGGTCTTGGGCTGGAGCCCGGGCTCTGGGACCACCCCACTTCGCAGGGTCTCAGCCTGGACGCCAGCCCAAGGCCAAACATCTACACTGCAGTTTTATAGCCCACAGCCCGAGCCCCAGGAGCCTGAGTCAGCTGACATGGGCCAGCTGTGTGTGTTTTCTTGCAGTTTGGACATCCCCTTAGAGGGAGAACCTGCACCTGAGCGGCCAGCTCAAACAAAGTTCCAAGTGCTATAGGATGAAAAATCTAATAGCCAGAACTGGCTATAAAGGAATCGACCTGAGAGAAGATATGAACTGGCAACCAAAAGGCATAAAAGGAGGTTGATTTCTCCCTCTCCACCTCTTGATTTAACTGCTCATTTTCATGGGGGGGGGCAGGAATAATACTAAACCGCTGACTCCAGTGGGAGTAAGGACTGAGGGCCAAATTCATCCTGGCACCAGTGCAGCACCAGCAGGAAGGAAGCTTCCAGTCCCCATTCCCATTCCCATATGGAGCTGCTAGGGGCCAGTTCAACCTATGGCAAAAGTCTAAGGCAGGCCTGTGATCTGCTCTACTATGCGCCTCTGTTGTGCTCTAGTGATGGCTCATAGGGAGCATTGCAAATGTGCTCCGGATAGACTCTGGCCCCCCTCCAGCCTGCTCCTGTTGTGACACCTAACCTGCGTTACCCCATGTAATAGGGCCGGGGCAGAGCTGTCTCTCTGCCTGTTGGGCGCCCCCATTGCACTGGGAGAATTCACAGCAGAAGAGGAAACACTCCCTGAGGCTTGGTCTGTGCTTAAAACTTATGCTGGCACAGCTGTGTCAGCCAGGGGTATGAAAAACCCACAGCTCTGACTGATGTCACTATGGCGACAAAGCCCCCAATGTAGGGGCAGCTGTGTTGACAGAGGGGAGGTGGTGTTCCTACACTGACAGAACTCCTGTTGGTGTAGGCTGCCTCTACGCTAGGGGCTATGCTGGCATAGGCTCTGTAGTGTAGATGTAATCCTTTCCCAGCTTTGGTTAGGGAAATCTCTGCCCAGGAGTGGGAAGCAGGGATAATTGGGCCTCCATATAGACTCTGCCTTTTATGGATATGGGGGTCTGTGAGTGCTCAGGGCCAGACCTACAGCTCATGCACACTGCGCTCCTGACATAAAGAGGTGGGAAGGAAACTCCCCAAAGGTGTGTTTCTTCTCCTCCTGTGGGATTTTCTGGGGCAATATGCCCCCAGCTTATAAATTTAGCGACTGAGCCATACTCACTAACAACTGAAGCATTAAATCTCCCATCGTGCTTCCAGGCTGATGCTCCACTTTTTATTGTCTACACAAATCTGTAATTATTAACTCTGAGCAACATTTCATGGGCCAATAAATGTTAGTTATGGTATATCTGGTAGCTTTATGAAATGTAATTAGTGCTGGAACGGTATGTGATACCCAGGCGTTCTGGAGTCTGGAGAAGAACCTTTTATCAGCTGTAGACATTTAAGTCACGTTAACAAAGAAACAAAAACAAATAACGATATTGTTGTGCTGGGTTAGACACCCCCCTCCCTTCTGGGATGCCACTTGATGTACTGGGGTTTCACTGAGCTCCTACTGCTCCACCAGCCTGGATTCTCTCTCCCTGCTTTGCTGAATTAGGCTCTCCATCCTCTTGCAGTACACACACAGGTAGGGCCATATCCAGCTGCAGACACAGACTGAAATCAGCTCTGTGAGAGGATTCACCCAGTACTCATGTGTACACCCACTTTGGGGAATAAACCCAAAATAATACTGTCTTGCGCTGTATAGAAAGATCTGCACAGCGCAAGCTCATAAAAATTTGCCTCCCTCAATGTGAAGAGAGAGATGCACAACTTCTTGCCCCCCCAGTTAGAAATTGCACAATCTGGGTTTAATAATAAACAAAACAAATGTATTAACTATAAAAGGAAGATTTTAAGTGATTATAAGGGATAGCAAACAGAACAGGTTATTGAGCAAATAAAACAAAACACTCATACTAAGCTTAAGATCTTAAAGAGGTTGGATTCAAGAAGTAATTTCTCACCCTAAATGTTATTTTAGGCAAGTTGCAGAGTTTCTGTAGCTTAGAGTTCCAGTTATTTCTTCTTACAGACTGGGGCCCTGTCTCAGTGTGGACTCACCCCTGCCTTTCCCCTCAGGTTAGTTCCTTTGTCCCTTTAAAAAGCAACAAAGAGTCCTGTGGCACCTTAAAGACTAACAGATGTATTGGAGCATAAGCTTTTGTGGGTGAATACTCACATGCGTATGACGAAGTGGGTATTCGCCCACGAAATCTTATGCTCCAATACATCTGTTAGTCTTTAAGGTACCACAGGACTCTTTGTTGCTTTTTACAGATCCAGACTAACACGGCTACCCGTCTGATACTTTGTCCCTTTAGGTACTCTCAGCAGTCTTTCTTCTTGGGTAGGCAATGGAGGAGAGTCCATATTAACCCCCTCTCCAGCTTTAAAAGGATTGTTCTAAGGCAGGAAACCTTTGTTTTATCCCCATCCCCTTACAAAGGAAAAGTACCAGCAGTGTCCAAGGTGGTATTTTGTATCAGGTGATCTTATCACCTGACCTTGCCATGTTAAAGCAACTATGAAACCTGGTTTATTTGCAGGTCTCCCTCTGACTGAATTGCTTGCCTCCCTTTATCTGGGGATCAGGTGATCTGCAGGACCGTCACCTGACCCCTGACTTCAAACCCATCATGTGAGAAGCAGCTAACTAGACACAGGCCAACTCCGTTAGATCTTTGCCGGGGCATAAAAGGTAACACAAGAGGCATAGGAAGTGGCCTGACTCTCCTCTCATTACACTGGGGTAAATAAAGAGCAATTCCACTGAAGTGTAAAGAGTGACACTTGCTCGTGTAAACTTGGTGTACGTTGAAAATTAGACCCCTGGCATCTGACTCTGTGTTCAATGGGGATCTAGCGCAGAGAGCAGTGGAATAGGTGAGCTGGAGTTGGGAAACCAATAAAAGGTGGGAACATTCAGCACCTCCCAGGATTAGTCCCTCAGTGCAGACTGACTTGGTGTGGGTTGGGGTGGGGGGGAGAGTGGATTCACTCCAGTCCAATGCATTTTTACATGATTTATATTTTCTTTCACTGACCTCAGAGGTCTTGCAATGTTTGAAAACTGCATTGTCTTAACGTTGCATTTGTAGGTTATACACATTGCAGAGTTATAAATCCTTCTGAACACAGCACGCTTCTACGACCTAATTATATTGTCACCAATAAGGTCTGGAGCAGGAGTGTATGTGGCACGGTGCTCTGCTGGCCCAGAGTTCAGATAGTATTCATAGAGGCATTTTATCAGTCAGTTTCTGGAGACATTAATTAACGAGATACTTCAGTTAGATCATTTCTATCACTAGGAAGGAATTATTCTTCATGATCAAGATTACATCATCTTAATTAGTCCCTCTCCAAGTAATTTGCTTCTTCTCAAACCCTCAAGAAGGGTATATTCATTAGAGATAATTAATATTTAAGTTAATTGACTGTACCCTACAATTCATGGAGCCCCTTTGAAATAGATTTTCTAGTTAGGCATAGGAGAGGGTCTGTTAAGTTGCACTGCACAGTTTTATGTAGGGCTTCTTAGTCATCCAAGGTTTTAAACTATAATAATAGGCCCCAGGCCTGCCTTAGCCACGCCAGTTAATATTCACAATAGGGTGCCCTTTCTGAGCAACTACTGTGTGTGTGTGTGTGTGTAAGTTGAGACCAGAAGGTTAGCTTAGTTTCTTGTATTTATGTACACACTTTATTGAGACTATAAAGAAAACATATTTTTTGTCAACATATGTTCACATCCCTCACAGTGAGATTCTTCCATTTCTCATTTGTTCCTTGAAATTCCAAAAGGTAATTTAATAACTGTCTTGCCCTGGATTTTTGTTTGCTGTGTTGTTGTAGCCATGTTGGTCAAACCCAATTTGTTCTATTTATTTATTCTATATAAAGAAATGTCACACAATGCCTGCATTGTTTCTTTTAGCACTACCAGCAATCCACAGAAAACTAAACCTGTGTGCAATAGTTATTTTAATGCATTTCGTCTGTACTGTATATTAACGTTATTGCATAAAACCATCTTCCTTTTGCCACTGTTAAAACCTGTCCTATAAGGAGGTGTTTAAGCTAAGGCTTTCAGCAGTGACTGGTGATTTGGAGTACTTAAGTTTTTGGGTGCCCAGTTTGAGACTATAGAGGGGAGTGCCTAGCACCTGCCTTCTGAAAATTAGACCCCATTAAGGTGTCTCAAGTTGGGCACCCAAAGTCATTAGTCACTTTTGAAAACCTGGGCTTTCATTTCAATTTGGTAACACGTACAGACTAGTAAAGTGATGGGGTCAGCTACAGCTGTAGTATAAGCAGATCATAATACCTAGCTCTTAGATAGCGCAGTGGATCGCAAAGTGCTTGGCATTCTTTTTTTATCTATCTATATATATTTGTCCTCAAAACACTCCTGAGAGGTAGGGAAGTGCTGTTATCCTCATTTTACAGGTGGGGAGCTGAGGCACAAGGAGACAAAGGGTACGTCTACACAACATGTGTCTCCCGGCCTGGGTCGACAGACTGGGGCTTGTGAGGCTCATGCTAGCACTGTTAAAATAGCTATGTGGAGAGCACTTTAAAGTCCTATCCTGAGTTCTGAAGCCCGTCCCCTCCCTAGGCTTCAAAGCCCGAGCTCCAGCCCAAGCCACAACATCTATTTTTGGGGCAGGAGCAGGAGCCCAAGTCTATTGGCCCACGCTAGGGGGCTCATGGCCATGGGTTGTGTAAATGTACCCTAAGTGACTTGCCCAAGGCCACACAGGAAGTCTTTGGCAGAGCAGGGACATGAATCCAGGTCTCCCAAGTGCAACTCCCATCAAAGTCAATGAATTAAGCTGACTTACACCAGGCTGAATATCGCCCATTGAAACGGAAATATCTTCACTCTTCATTTTGGTTCAGATGTAGAACCTTCTTGCCCTTTTGATCTAAGCAGAACTATTAAGAAAAGGAAGTGCAGGCCATACGTGCATCTGACTGTTTAAACAAACTTCCCAATTGGCTCTGTTGTATCTCAAACTATAAATAGTGAGCTGGGCAAATAATGCAAAACCTGTATGTGAATTTTTGCTTGACTTTTTAAAGGATTTAGCTTTGCCTGTCTGCTTGCCCCTTGTGTCTGAGCCCTGGTCTACACTGCGGGGCAGATCGATCTAAGTTATGCAACTTCAGTTATGTGAATAACATAGCTGAAGTCGACGTACTTAGGTCGACTTACCATGGTGTCTTCACCGCGGTGAGTCGACTGCTGCCGCTCCCCCATCAACTCTGCTTGTGCCTCTCGTGGCGCTGGAGCACAGGAGTCGACGGGAGAGGGCTCGGGGGTCAATTTATCATGTCTAGACTAGACACGATAAATCTATCCCTGCTGGATTGATCGCTGCTTGCCGATCCGGCGGGTAGTGTAGTGTAGCGGGGTGGTAACCCCACTCCTGCCCTGAGGGTTTAAAACAGCCCAGGAGAGGGCTGTGGCTGGGGCAAGCAGCTCCCAGGCTGATTGGGGAAGCAGCCACAGCTGGGGGCCATGCCCCAAATAGACCTCAGCTAGCCCTTATAAAAGGGCTGTGAGCCAGATGCTCAGAGAGAGTCTCCTCTAGCTGTGGAGGGAGACGGGCCTGGCTGCTGGGGAGCATACCAGGGTACCTGAGGTGGAGCAGGGCTGGGGAAAGGCGAGAGGAGTTCCTGCCTGGCAACTCCCCAGGCTGCCGGCCTTGAGCAAGGCCAAATAGGTACTGGGGTTGCAGAGGGCAGCCCAAGGATAGGTAGATGCCGCAGGTCCAAACCCCCCTTACCTGTGATGAGTGGCTTGTACACTGCAGTCTGCCCCAGTGAATGGGGGCTAGATGGTGACTGGCAGTAGCCTTATACTGAGGCGAGGTGGGGATAGTGGGTGAGGGTTCTCCTGTGGGGGGGAGACCCAGAAACCGCGGGGGTACTGCCAGGGGGCAGTCCCCAAGAGAAAGGGGCACCAGGGTCCAGGAGGGACACGGTGGCCAGCAAAAGGCGAGACACCGGCCGACAGAGGGCGCTCCAGAGGATGGAAAGTTAATTCCCTGGACAACCATAGGAGGCACCATGGTGGTGAGTCTCGCACCGTTACATGTAGACATACCCTTAGCTTCCTCTGAATATTCTAGCAAACAAATTAAAGGGCAGGAATGCTGGTGGAAGAAGTGAAACAAGTGAATCGAAGAATATTTAGTATGTGAATTTTTTATTCCAAGCAGAAACCTAATTTTAAGAGTACACTTTTCCAGTCAGGGAACAGAACCATTATTATTATTTATTTGTATCACAGTAGCCATAGCCAAGATCAGGTCCCCCCTTGTGCTAGGTGCTGTACAAATCATAGAATTGTAGGACTAGAAGGGACCTCAAGAGGTCATCTAGTCCAGTCCCCTGCACTCATGGCATGTCTCACCTGCTCTTAAAAATCTCCAACAACGGAGATTCCTTAATCTCCCTAAGCAATTTATTCCAGTGCTTAACCACCCTGACAATTAGGAAATTTTTCCTAATATGAAACCTAAACCACATTTGCTGCCATTTAAGTCCATTGCTTCTTGTTCTATCTTCAGGAGAACAATTCCCCCCCTCCTCCTTGTAAGAATCTTTTATGTACTTGAAAACTGTTATGTCCCCTCTCAGTCTTCTCCTTTCCAGACTAAACAAACCCAATTTTTTCAATCTTCCCTCATAGGTCATGTTTATTAGACCTTTAATCATTTTTGTTGCCATTCTCTGGACTTTCTCCAATTTGTCCACATCTTTCCTGAAATGTCGAGCCCAGAGCTGGACACAATACTCCAGTTGAGGCCTAATAAGCACGGAGTAAAGTGGAAGAATTCTCATGTCTTACTTACAATATTCCCGCTAGTACATCCCAGAATGAGGTTTGCTTTTTTTTGCAGCAGTGTTACACTGTTGACTCATATTTAGCTTGTGATCCACTATGACCACCAATCCCTTTCTGTGATACTTCTTCCTAAGCAGTTATTTCCCATTTTGTATGTGTGCAACTGATTGTTCCTTCCTAAGTGGAGTATGTTGCATTTGTCCTTATTGAATTTCATCCTATTTATTTCAGAAATACATAATGAGAGTTGTCTTGTAGTCTTAGGCTAGGTCTACACTACCCGCCTGAATCGGCGGGTAGAAATCGACCTCTCGGGGATCCCCGAATCGACGCTCTTACTCCACCAGTGGAGGTGGGAGTAAGCGCCGTCGACAGAAAGCCGCAGAAGTCGATTTTGCCGCCGTCCTCACAGCGGGGTAAGTCGGCTGCGATACGTCGAATTCAGCTACGCTATTCACGTAGCTGAATTTGCGTATCTTAAATCGACTCCCCCCTGTAGTGTAGATGTACCCTAAGGCCTTGTCTGCACTAGAAAGTTATACTGCTTTAACTAAGCTAGTATGGGGTATAATTCCATACCATAATATAATTCCATAGTGTGGATGCAGTTATGTTGGTATAAAGGTGCTTTATACTGGTATAACTGTTCCTGTACTGGATGGGAATAAGCTATACCTGTATAAAGCATCTTTATACTGGTATACCTGTGTCCACACTAAGGAGGGTTGTACTACTTTAACCATAAAAAGAACGAGGAGTACTTGTGGCACCTTAGAAACTAACAAATTTAAGGTGCCACAAGTACTCCTTGTTCTTTTTGCTGATACAGACAAACACGGCTACCACTCTGAAACCTACTTGAACCATATATCAGAGGGGTAGCCATGTTAGTCTGGATCTGTAAAAAGCAACAAAGAGTCCTGTGGCACCTTATAGACTAACAAATGTATTGGAGCATAAGCTTTCGTGGGTGAATACCCACTTCGTCAGATGCATGTAATGGAAATTTCAATGGAAGAGGACCTCATCCTCCCTGACTGAACTAACCTCGTTATCTCTAGACTGATTCTTGCCTGCATATTTATACCTGCCTCTGGAAATTTCCACCACTAATATGGTTAATTACTTTAACCATATTAGTTTGTAAAAAATCACACCTCTAACCAACACCATTATACCAATACAAAAACTGTGAGAAGACCAGAGCTAAATAAACAGTGGCACAGAGTGATGAAGTGACTTGCCCAACATCACACAAGAGGTCAGTGGCAGAACTGGGAACAGAACTTAAAGCTGTATCCACTAGGTCATACCACTTATCCATCCCACACAGCCTATCATCTGTGTTCAGTCAAAACCAACGCAGCTCATATTTTGAAAATCAAATACTCTTAATAAATAGAGCAGGTTAAAAAACAACTCACAACATTTTTGGCAAAGGTTTGATTTTCGTTGAAATTTCATTACAATTTGCAATGAAAATTACAAATTTCAACCATTCCCATCAAAGAACTGCTTTGCCCACAAACTATAGAGCACGAGTGACCAACAGAAACAAACTGTTACATAATATCCAACAGCAAATTCATTTGAGACAATAGTAAGCTGTTGGGAGTCAATTTGCAAAGAGCGGGGGGAAAGAAGCAAAGAGTCTTTCCCAGGTAATGATTTGTTAGGAATTATTTGTCCTGTGGTGTTCAATATGCATCCTGAATTAACAACCTGCTACTAGCTCAGTGCCTCTGCCTCACTCTGTTTTCCATGATTGATTAAACGAGTGCAATTCTCAGGAGTTTGCCCAATTTATTTTTATTTTTATTGTTAGGCCAATAAAAGGCACTCATCTAAAACTTTTTTTAAAACCCTTTTCCCTGCTGGACTCACACAATTACTGGCCCTGCCTTCTACCTAGTTTCTGGTGTCTGTATTCTTGCATTTGGATTGCTAATATTTTTCAAATGTGCCCCATAGAATGCACTGGGATCTTTTTGCTGTTGGTTTTAGAACGCATTAAAGCTGACATTTTGTGGCCGAAATCAAATCGATCTTCTGAAGCTTGAGTCTGTCATCTATTTAGAGGGAACGCTCTGTTCTTCTGCTGGCATATAGTACAGAGGGTACACAGAGAAAGAACAAAACAATTGCATTTCTTTAAGTGTAATTTTAAAAGGGTTCCTTTATTGATTTTTGGATAGAACAATGCTGAAGAAAACATTTCTGATTGTGTTTAAAAACTAACCTGCCAGGCTGCCTGACGCCATATCTATGGGCACATTTACTCTTTCAGCTCTCTGGCTAACCATACTCTTTGCATAATAACCTTAGAAGGATTGGTCTAGGATTCTAGGTAGATCATGACAATACTTTGCACTTCTATAGCATCTGATTCAGGGATCTCAAAATGCTTTGCAAATAGAATCTCAACACCGCTATCAAGGAGCTAAGATTGCTTTTAAGATGGCTAATCTGAGACCCAGAGAGGTTAAGACCGAATTTTGGAGGTTCTGAGCACCCACACCTCCAGCTGAAGTAAATGGAACTCCAAGTAGTTGACATCTCTGAAAAGCAGGGCCATAAGTAAATTGTTGAATGTTACACAATGAATCAGTGACATAGCTAGAAGTTTTGACTCCCAGGCCAATTCTCTGATCACTTTGGGGCAGGGACCATCTTTTTATTACGTATTTGTACAGTGCCAGGCACAATGGGATCCCGGTCGATGACTAGGGCTCCTGGATGCTATCATACCAATAATAAATAAAACAACAGCACTTTGGACTAATTTGATTTACCCCATATTTGTTTGCCTGTCATAATATCTCTTTGGATAGAACTGCATAGTATTATTCTGTCTATTAATAATCAGTTATGTTTCTTACTCTGGAGAAATTCTTATTTATAAAAGCCATTTCATGCAACTCTAGTTTTTAAACTAGGTACTTCTCAGTTGCAGCTGGTTTTTAAAAATTAGATGGATCATTGTTCCTGCAAATTTAGAGTCTGAAGAAGATAAGAACATAAGAACAGCCGTACTGGGTCAAAACCAAAGGTCCGTCTAGCCCAGTATCGTGTCTAGCGACAGAGGCCAATGCCAGGTGCCCCAGAGGGAGTGAACCTAACAGGTAATGATCAAGTGATCTCTCTCCTGCCATCCATCTCCACCCTCTGACAACCAGAGGCTAGGGACACCATTCCTTACCCATCCTGGCTATTAGCCCTGAATGGACTTAACCTCCATGAATTTATCCAGTTCTCTTTTAAACACTGTTATAGTCCTAGCCTTCACAACCTCCTCAGGCAAGGAGTTCCACAAGTTGACTGAGCGCTGTGTGAAGAACTTAGTTGTATTTGTTTTAAATCTGTTGCCCATTAATTTCATTTGGTGGCCCCTAGTTCTTGTATTATGGGAATAAGTACATAACTTTTCCTTATCTACTTTCTCCACGTCACTCATGATTTTATATATCTCTATCATATCCCCCCTTAGTCTCCTCTTTTCCAAGCTGAAAAGTCCTAGCCTCTTTAATCTCTCTTCATATGGGACCCATTCCAAACCCCTAATCATTTTAGTTGCCCTTCTCTGAACCTTTTCTAGTGCCAATATATCTTTTTTTGAGATGAGGAGACTACATCTGTACGCAGTATTCGAGATGTGGGCATACCATCAATTTATATAAGGGCAATAATATATTCTCCGTCTTCTTCTCTATCCCCTTTTAAATGATTCCTAACATCCTGTTTGCTTTTTTGACTGCCTCTGCACACTGCGTGGATGTCTTCAGAGAACTATCCACGATTACTCCAAGATCTTTTTCCTGATTCATTGTAGCTAAATTAGCCCCCATCATATTGTATGTATAGTTGGGGTTATTTTTTGCAATGTGCGTTACTTTACATTTATCCACATTAAATTTCATTTGCCATTTTGTTGCCCAGTTTTGTGAGATCTTTTTGAAGTTCTTCACAGTCTGCTTTGGTCTTAACTATCTTGAGTAGTTTAGTATCGTCTGCAAACTTTGCCACCTCACTTTTTACCCCTTTCTCCAGACCATTTATGAATAAGTTGAATAGGATTGGTCCTAGGACTGACCCTGGGGGAACACCACTAGTTACCACTCTCCATTCTGAGAATTTATCATTTATTCCTACCTTTTGTTCCCTGTCTTTTAACCAGTTCTCAATCCATGAAAAGACCTTCTCTTTTATCCCATGACAATTTAATTTACATAAGGGCCTTTGGTGAGGGACCTTGTCAAAGGCTTTCTGGAAATAGTAAACTATGTCCACTGGATCTCCCTTTTCCACATGTTTGTTGACCCCATCAAAGAACTCTAATAGATTAGTAAGACACGATTTCCCTTTACAGAAACCATGTTGACTTTTGCCCAACAAGTTATGTTCTTCTATGTGTCTGTAGGGCTGGCTCTAGGCACCGGTGCTCCAAGCATGTGCTTGGGGCGGCACTTTCCAAGGGGCAGCACTCCGTCTCCTTTTTTTTTGTTTTCCCCTTGGGGCGCAAAAAGCCGGGAGCCGGCCCTGAGCGGAGGTGAGCTGCAGCAGTGAGCTGCGGTGGTGGGGGGCGCGGGGAGGGCCGCAGGAAGTAACCTGGGGGGGGGCAGAGGAACCGCTCCCCCCCCCAGCTCACCTCCGCTCCACTGCCACCTGCTCCCCCCAGCGCGCCGCCGCTCCGCTTCTCCCCCCTCCCTCCCTCCCAGGCTTATTGCGCGAATCCGCTGTTTTGTGGCAAGCTTGGGAGGGAGGGGGGAGAAATGGAGCGGCGGTGACGCGCTCAGGGGAGCAGGCGGAGCGGAGGTAAGCTGCGGCAGTGGGGGGCACGGGGAGGGCCACAGGAAGTAAGCCGGGGGGGGGCAGAGGAACCGCTACCCCCCAGCTCATCTCCGCCTCCTCCCCCGAGCATGCCGCCGCTCCGCTTCTCCCCCCTCCCTCCCAGGCTTGCCTGGGAGGGAGGGGTAGGAGGGGAAATGCAGCACACCTGGGGGAGGAGGCGGGGCCGGGGATTTTGGGAAGGGGATGGAATGGGGCAGGAAAGGGGCGGAGTTGGGGCGGGGCCGGGGGGGCACGGGAAAATGTTTTGGCTTGGGGCGTCAAAAAAACTTGGAGCCGGCCCTGTGTGTCTGACAATTTTATTCTTTACTATTGTTTCAACTAATTTTCCCGGTACTGACGTTAGACTTACCAGTCTGTAATTGCCGGGATCAGCTCTAGAGCCCTTTTTAAATATTGGCGTTACATTAGCTAACATCCAGTCATTGGGTACAGAAGCCGATTTAAAGGACGGGTTACAAACCCTAGTTAATAGTTCTGCAACTTCACATTTAAGTTCTTTCAGAACTCTTGGGAGAATGCCATCTGGTCCTGGTGACTTGTTAATGTTAAGTTTATCAATTAATTCCAAAACCTCCTCTAGTGACACTTCAATCTGTGAAAGTTCCTCAGATTTGTCACCTACAAAAGCCGGCTCAGGTTTGGGAATCTCCCTAACATCCTCAGCCATGAAGACTGAAGCAAAGAATCCATTTAGTTTCTCTGCAATGACTTTATTGTCTTTAAGCGCGCCTTTTGTATCTCAATCATCCAGGGGCCCCACTGGTTGTTTAGCAGGCTTCCTGTTTCTGATGTACTTAAAAACATTTTGTTATTACCTTTCAAGTTTTTGGCTAGCCGTTCTTCAAACTCCTCTTTGGCTTTTCTTATTACATTTTTACACTTATTTTGGCAGTGTTTATGCTCCTTTCTATTTACCTCTCTAGGAGTTGACTTCCACTTTTTAAAAGATGCCTTTTTATCTCTCACTGCTTCTTTTACATGGTTGTTAAGCCACGGTGGCTCTTCTTTAGTTCTTTTACTGTGTTTCTTAATTTGGGGTATACATTGAAGTTGGGTCTCTATTATTGCTGGCACCTCCTGAGAAAGAAATCTGTTTCTGACCTTGGGGGCTAAAATAGAAGAAAGGTCATGGCCCACACTCTCAGTCGGAGCAAGACGATTGTGAGTCATTGCTTCAATAAGGGGTTCTGAGTACAGCTGACTGCAGTTAAGAGGGACCAGGGAAGAATTTACAGACTACAAGGAGGACTAGAGGAAATGACAGTAGTGACTACAGATGATTTGAAATTTTTCAGGTGAACACTTTGAGGGTCAAAAACGACCTTTTTCAAAATATAAAATTTTTGCAAAAAAAACCCTGCCCATTTACATTTTTTGGCAAAATTCTTTTTTCTGCATGTTTTCATTTTTCACTTTTTCTTTCTCTTTGCTTCAAACTCGCACTCATTTTCCAAACTAATTTTAATGAAGAGAAAAAAGGAGCGGACCTTAGAAAAGGCAAAGGCAAAATAAATATAAAAAATTAGTGGAAAAAATTAATGGACTCATTTTAAATCTTGTGAAAAGAAAAAATAACTTCAAAAATTTAAGATGTTTTGTAGAATTGTTTACATTTTCCAGCCAGCATTGACAGGGGTGCTGCAGATTTGTCCAAATTAGGCACACACTGACATGAAACTCTATAGCCTTCTGCAACAGAAGCGAATACGATTTACTCTTTTAGTTACAAAAGAGGTCGCTGTTCCTTTAAGTGTGAGTAGGTGCAAAAGGCTTTTGTCCGTTGCCATTGCACCTGAGATAGGCATAGTAATCAATGTCATTTATTTTAAATAGCTTTTCAATTCCCACTTCCTCAGGGTGTTTGGCATTTACCCACATGACAGCCACCTTGTCCGAGCAGAGCCCTTAAATTGAATCCAAGAGGGGAGCATGGGTGAGACAGAGCTGATCTGGCTGAAGGACAAAATTTGCTTTTCAACTCCATAATGTTGACAGGAAGTGATGTGTCCCCATGCCAGCGCCCCAGCCATGACCGCCTGATTGTTTTCACAAGCAAAGGGGGGCCACTTATCTAACCAAATATAAATCCAGACCAGTGAACAAAAACCACAAGGGCAAGGATCCCACATGTCCAGCATAACCTTCAACCAACCTGCACAGTGCAGTCAGAGTGCTTTCAATGCACTGTTTAAAGGACAGTGTGGTCCAGTGGGTAAAGCACTGGATGGGGGTCCAGAGATGTGAGTTCTATTCCTGGACTTGCTGTGTGACTTTGGGCAAGTCACTTTACCTCTTTATGACTCTGGTTTCCACTCCTACTCTTCATCTGTCTGGTCTGTTTTGACTGAAAACTCTTTAGGGACCGGGACTATCTTTCACTTTGTGTTTGTACAGTGCCTAACACAAAGGAGCCCTAACCTTCACTGAGGTCTCTAGGTACTAATGTAATACAAATAAATAATAGATCCTTTAATGCAATGTGTTCAGTCAGAACTTCATAAACCTGTTATGATGAAACAGGCTTATATTAGAAATAGGCTCTGGTCTGACAAGCACTGACAAGAGAATCATTAAACAAAGTTCACTCTTTGAAGCTATTTTTTCCCCTTTGAATAAAGGGAAAAAATTATCTGGAATTTGTGCTGTGGCAGTTTCCTAGGGACTGTGTTATTTGGAAAGTGATGGAGTATTTTTAAAGTGATCTAAGCTGAAAACCCCAGCAGTGTATTGATTAAACAGAGCTAAATATTGATATCCATGTAAAAGTACAGGTGGTGCTTTGCTTCTGTGCACGGCAGGCTAGGGGAGACCTGTGAGCTTTCTTTATCACAAAATCCAGAAACACCATTTCATCAATCAGTGTAATATACATATAAAAAATGCCCCTACGGCGTTATTTACCTAACTATACAGTCTAAAATAGCTAACCTGTAAAGCAAGCCTCATGTACAGTCAGTATTCAGCAGCATCAATTTTAGGCTTGGATATATGTTATGGAATGGAAACTAATTGCAGTAGGAGGACGTGCTGTTGTTGTTTTATTGGGGGTAGGCATTGTGGGATGGAAAGTCTTTGAACATAAACAGTGAAGGAATAACCCAGATTTTCCTTTCTAACCAGCATGTAACTCACACAACCGGATGTTACAAAGAAATGCCCTGGAGACTCCTTGGCTTCTAGTCATGTTTTCTATAAGGAACCACACACTGACAGGGTGTCTCAATCCGCTGAGTGTTGACAAGCCCAAAAGCAGAGTTAAGAGCCTCTGAAGCTGAGTGAAGTTAGTGTCAACAAGTCTGGGATTTCTTCCAACCATAAAGCATGCAACCAATATGGAATATCTGTCAAGCTGTATTCAGGAGCAACTAGCGCCGTTACCATAAGACTTAATCTAGACTCACAATGAGCATTGAGCTCCGGGTAAAGGATGGAGCTGTAGAATGGACACATTTTAAGTGCTTTTTGTCCAGAAAGATCCCAAAGCACTTAACCCACTTAAGTATATGCACTTTTACCGTGACAACTGAGCAGTTGCAGAGCATTTTAATGACAGCTGCTAATTAATCCTGACAACAGCGTGGAGGAGTTTCTATTGTTGTCCCCATTTCGTAGATACATAGAGGTTAAATAACTTGCCCCAAGGTTCTCAGCAAGTCAGTGGGAGAGCCGGGATTGCAGAGCTGAAATTCTTGGCTCTCAATCCTGTGCGCATTCTAATGATACCACATAGCTGCCTGTGTTTTATTTAGATACACATTCATGCGAGCACACATTAGAAGAACACTGCTTGCCCCAAACTCCCTCTTAACTGACACTGGGCTAGGTCCCCTGTTTTGAATTATTTGCCCATTAATGTACATCTCTTATCTAACCCTCTGTTTATCCTAATGCTTATGATGTCTCCTAAACCATTGCTTATAAACAGGGTACTACTACACATGGGGTTACGTCCACACTACCCGCCGGATCGGCGGGTAGCGATCGATCTATTGGGGATCGATTTATTGTGTCTCATCTAGACGCGATAAATCGATCCCCGCCGTGCTCCCCATCGACTCCGGAACTCCACCAGGGCAAGAGGTGGAAGCATTGTCGACGGGGAAGCCGCGGCCATCAATCCTGCGCTGTGAGGACGGGAGGTAAGTTGAAATAAGATACATCGACTTCAGCTACGTTATTCTCATAGCTGAAGTTGCATATCTTACATCGACCCCTCCCCCCCAGTGTAGACCAGACCATGGTGTATAGGTCACATCACTGCTTCATCCCACACTCACACTCCAGCGGTAGCTGTGTCTAAGTCAGCAGCTCTTGTGCTCCAGCAGTGCTATGTAACAATGGGACTGATTCGGGCACCCTGTGCGAGGTGTCTATCAGCGCTAGTGTGGGGTACACACGTCATCACAGTTGCTCAGAGGAAAATAAAATAATTTTAAGGAGTCAGGATCTTCTTCCACATTTTGCTGTGTTCCCCAGATATTTAAAGGATATTTCTACTAGCTTTGCCACCTGATTCACGTTCCCTGACACTAGAAACAGGTGTACTACTGCCCTTTTGAGTTTGCAATCACACAATCTCAAATGGTAGCCCCAAAAGAGATTTGAACTTCCCGAGTTCATTATATTGATGTGTTAACTATGAAGCCTAATCATGATTCTTAAAAGTCATTATGTTTAACTATTTTATTGTACTGGCAACATTTAGAGTAGTAGTTTTTAAGGTCAGTAGGGACCAGTAGATCATGTAGTCTGACCTCCTGCATAACAGTGGCCAACACTTTTTACCCAATGACCCCTTTTATTGAGTCTGGGTATGGGTGTTTGACTAAAGCGTATCTTCCAGAAAGGCATCCAGTCTTGATTTGTAGCATCTAGCCAATGTGCTTGTCCATTGCATTATCTGGAAGCCACATCTTGACTGATTGCTTTAGGAATTAAGCTGCGAGTGTTGAATCTATAAATAGCCCCATGCTCTATCAAATGTTCTTTTATTACATTTCTTGAAACCATTGGTATTTGGCATAAAAACAAAGGTGAAAGTAGTATTTCCACTAGCATGAGGTAATAATAAGTATTAAACTCATGATCTAATTTATAGGATATAATGGAATTCTGGGAAATGTAGTGGGTTTATGATCGACCAGGAGTGTAGTCAAGTCAGTTCAATAAGCACACAAATATTTTTGAAAGAGCGTCTTTGATATTGTCTGATTATTTTTTTTTAAGTTAGGGCTAAAGCACGTAGAAATCAGAAAAAGCAAAACTTCGGCATGGATCCCGCCCATTTTTGGATAATCCTCTTCCTCAAAGATTTTGGGAGAAAAGAATCCCTGCGGAGCTTGCTAAAATTCCCTTCCAACTCCCATTGTCCCTGTTAATTGGTGATAGCCTCCTTCATGCAGAAGCACTAGAGAGGTGAAATAAAAGGGAATATTCAAGTAAAAGGGGGGGAACAAGAGGCTGCTATATCTTGTGAATGAAGTACATAACAATGACCCAGAATAAGCTAACATATAAATGAAAATATCAGCTTGTTTCTTAGCTGGACTTTTTGATGCTTTGAAAGTTCACGTTAATTCCAGCTGTGTGAGTCCCTTCATTAATTAAATGGTCAAGAGAAACTCCGTGTGCAGTACCAGCTCCGCGATCAAATGATGAAAGCAGCATGTTGACATCCTTATTCTAAGCTGCACAATCACCTTCAGGGGCTGCATTCAGAAAGAATTACTTTGGCTTCGGTGAATTTAAAGAATTCCAGACTCCTCTCAATAGACTGTAAATCCCTCAATGCAGAAACGAGAAGGAGCCTTGCTGACACCCTCCTTGATGTTCCTAATGGTAAAAAACATTAGGGCCAAGTAGGTAGATCTAATTATTTAACAGGGTGCCAAGCTGCATTGTTCCTCAGTTTCTCCTTTCAGCATCTATTTAATGAGGAAGGTTGGCTTGGTTTATTTTTTTTAAGTGAGTTCTGATCGCATTGCATTTCAGATTTACTCTCTCTCATGGCTTTGTGTTCATTTGAATATTCACTGCATACGTATCCTGTGGTTATCATTTGGGCATTTTACCCCTTGGAGCTTAACTCAGAGAGATCAGCAAGAGAGTGAGTGTTCTTGATCAGGAATGTGGTACCGATATCAGTTACTCCATTGTGCCACCGGTCTCTGACTGGGGCTAGAGTTGGTGTAAATGCAGAAGAACTCAGTTGACTTCAGTGGATTTACACTGGCATGGCTGAGATCAGAATCTGGCCAATGGCGCTTTCTCCTATCTGTGCACATAGCATAGGTAAGCTAAAAATAAACTGGAATATCTTTAGAATTACCCTTTCAGTCTGAAACCCAACTCGGCAATTTACGCTGCAAAGCAAGTGACTTGGACAATGACCATCAGCTTTATGGAATGTAAGAGCCAAATCCTGTGGAAGACCTGAAGGGTTGTTGGTCCCATGTGGATCAGCTGCATAGGGTGAGGCCAAGGAAAGGTTGTCCAAGTGGATTCCACTCTCCCTGCATATACAGAACACTGCTTGGAGGAAGAGCCTTGGAAGGGTGGGAATATGACCAGTGACAGTATAAACCAAACCTTCCTCCTCAGACTTCTCGAGCTTTGTGAGGAGTCCAGATCTGGCCCTACAGAAACACAATGAAAACAAAATCATAGGTTCAGCTGACCTGATGCCGAGGGAAGACTGCGATGATTGACCATGCCTAATGCAGTGTTTTTGGTGCATAAGGGTTCTGTAAACCTGTATCTCTGATTCATAGGAGTGCGAGGGCAGAGAATGCTCCTCACACTCTTCCCCCAACCTTGCACACCCATACAGGTCTGACCACAATTTGGTCCTCTATCTTTTATGAAACACTGACATTCTGCAGGTAGATTGTCTCCGCAGTGCAAGGAATACCACCAGTTGCATCTGGAAATAATGAATACTTCAAGTCTGGAAGATTGTAAATCCTGAGGCCCCAGCCCATGAAAGCTCTTCAACATGAGCTTTACATACTTCGCTGATTCTGCACCTTAATGGCTGGTTTGCCTGATACCCTGCATATATCCTAGGTTGGGCAGTTTGTGGGAGGGGCAGTAAATCTGTACACATGGGCACCCTATGTCAGGCATCTAAGTAGGAGGGCTGATTTTGAGAAGGGCTGGGATCCCAGCAACTTCCATTGACCTCAACTGGGGTTCAGCGGGTTCCGACCTCCTGAAAATCAGCTCCTTTGCTTTGAGGCTGCAACTAGGGTGACCAGACAGCAAATGTGAAAAATCAGGATAGGGGTGGAGCGTAATAGGAGCCTATATAAGAAAAAGACCCCAAAATTGGGACTCTCCCTATAAAATCAGGACATCTGGTCACCCTAGCTGCAACCAACCTCCAGCTATTGAGGGAGAAGAGGAAGCGTTCCCTGGGGGCAAGAGGTCCCAGAACTGGATTCAGGGTTCCTTCCTCTGAAGCAGGTGGCATTGGTCACGGTTGGAGGCAGGACGTGGGACTAGACACCCAGTTTGTAAGTTGGGCCTTGGGTTTCTTTTATACCATTTGAATGTTTATGATTTTAAAAGAAATCTTTGCACTAGTTGCATGTGCTGATTGATTTATGGATATTGTTATTATACAATTTCTTACAAGATATTGCATGGGCTTAGTACAGCTTAGTTTACTGATAATATTATACACTATTCTATCTTGGGTCATCATTTGAGGTCTGAAGCAGTAATTTAATAACATGCTCCAGTGGCCAAGTCAATTCCTCCTCCTAAATTTTTCTCTCCCTTCCCACATTATTAGCGACTGGGGAAGCGGAGGCGCATGGTGGCTGTACAAAGTGGGAAGGGCTTTCTCCTAAGCCAGTACAGGCCTCTCACTGCACAGTCTTATGTGCCAGATCCTTAGAGGTTAAAACCAGCTCTTAAGTCTCTTGCCATCTCTGGGTGGCATCACAAGTATGAGCATTTTACAACTGATTTGGGGAGACAGAAGCTGGTAAAAACTCTGCACCATAGAGCTCATTGTAGCTGTATGAGATGCTCATAAAAGATAGACCAATTCATCAGATTCCTGTATTAATATTAAAGTGAATAGCCCTCTCTGTGGTCCATCCCTAGGTAAATTTTAATGCACTGACTGAGGTATCTTTCCTGGTGTTTTACAAACAGGTTGTCCAAGACCTTTTGAAACTGAGAGCAAAACCTGAGAATAGCCAGTAGTAAGGGGATGTGGGAAAACCAGGTGCAAGACCTTGCATCTGCCCTGCCCCAGGTGAGTGGCTGAACCACCAGGCCACAGAGTCAGTCTTTCTCTCAGACCCAATGAAAACTGTGATCAGAAGCACAGTCTGCACCTTGCTAAGACAGAATGTGTTCTGTGCAATTAGGGCTTGTCTTCATTCCAGAGTTAACTCACGTTCTTACTTGGTGTTGCCCCTAACCCAGCTCCTGTTCATACACACCCACACCCCTCTCACCTGAGTGTGGTGGTGCTTTATGCCCAGGCTTGCTGGCCCATCCTCGGTTGTAGACTAAAGCTCAAGTGCTGCTTACACACAGGCTGGTAACCTACCCACATTGCACTCTGAACCCCAGCTGAACCACTTTAATATTGATAGTCCTCCAGTGCCTTCCCACAGTTTCCCTGCGCGTCCAGAGGACAGACAAGTTCTCCCACAATTCACTGGGAAAGAATCATGGAGCAGCTCAGCTTCTTGCAGCACTAAGTACCATGGGACAAGTCTCCAGAAGCCCTAGTGACATACATGGGGGCATTCAGCACCAGTGAGGAGATGGAAATTCAGGTAGGGCTTTGCAGTGCGGTTCCTCACATCCAGGCTAGGCCAGCCTATTGCTTACACCAGAGTGCTGATCACCAGAGTGAACTTTGTAGTAAAAACATACCCTTAGTGTCAAGGCAGGTCAATCAGTATATTGTCTCCAATTAGTGCTCCTATGAGCTGCTCAGTACCTTACGTACAGCCACGTGGCCCTCAGAAATGTGCACAATTCTTTCCTGGCTTTGAAAACAAAGGCAATCCAAAGAATCCAAAGGCAATCCAATCAGAGCCTGAAACCAAATGCCCCATCCATCAGCAGAAGCGAGGGTCAGGCACATAAGCAGCAACAGGAAATGGCTTTTGGAAAGTGAGATTGGATTCCCAAAGATTAACGCTGATCAGGGAAACCACTATCTACTGGCACGTTTTGGCTTTTTTTTTTTTTTTTTTGCAGTAAGAAAACAATTCCTGTAGAGTGAGGTCCTGGCCACATGAATGAAATTTTCAGCCATGAATTAGAAGAGGCAATGGTATTACTTGACCACCCCTACTCCCCCAGATGCATAGGGTGGATTCACCCAAACACACTCCTTGACTCTGGGCAGGGCCGGCTCCAGCTTTTTTGCCGCCCCAAGCAGCGAAGCAAAAAAAAAAAAAAAGATAAAGCCGATGGGCGGCACTTCGGCGGCAGCTCAATCGCACCGCTGCAGCAATTCGGCAGCGGGTCCTTTGCTCCCTCTCTTCCTCTTCGACGGCACTTCGGCAGCAGCTCAAAGAGGAAGAGAGGGACTGAGGGACCAGCCGCCGAATTTCTGCCGAAGACCCGGACGTGCCGCCCCTTTCCATTGGCCGCCCCAAGCACCTGCTTCCTTTGCTGGTGCCTGGAGCCAGCCCTGACTCTGAGACATTGCTGATGTTGGATAACAACAAAAAAAAGAAGTGTTTTTTTACCCACGAAAGCTTATGCCCAAATAAATCTGTTAGTCTTTAAGGTGCCACCGGGCTCCTCGCTGTTTTTATGGATACAGACTAACATGGCTACCTCTCTGATGTTTAACTTATTATTACTTTACTGTTGTTTACTTACTTTTGAGTTGTTGTGGTGTTTTCCCAAATTAATATCATATTTCCTTAAGTTCTTAATAAAAGTTTGGGGATTTTTTTGTTATACACAGAGTCAGTGCTTGCAAGTGGGAAGGGAAGTATTGCCTCTTAGGGGCGCCCCCGGGTGGTGTTTAGTTTTCCCAGATTACTGGGTGAGGACTTCAGCCAGTTTTGTTTTCTAATGTTAAGAGGAACCCCCAGATATTGAACCAAGCCCTTGTTGCTGCCAGTGTCACCTGACAGAAGGGTTATATTTGTATAGCAGGGAGGTAGCCTGGACCCTGGGTTAATACTAATAAACCATTGCACTTCCATTCCATCTATCCAGTGAGGATCTCAAAGTGCTTTCCAAATGTTAATGAAACCTCATGATATCGCTGTGAGATTAGTGGTGGATAAGAATCATGTCATCCACCATTGAAGTTCAGCTATTTATAGTGAGGAACTTTTGGACAGGAAGTTAAATAAAATCCTGTATCCAACTGAAATTGCAAATTAGGTAGGTAAAGTGTAATGGCCTGGGTTGGAATTTGGTCACAACAATCTCTATTATGTCAATTGAAATGGAGTCTTTAATGATCACAAGTAGTTGGGACCTCTGTTTTTATATCTCATCTGTTTTTACATTTCATACAGCACCTGTAACAGCACAATGTCCTCTAAAACTGGGCAGGTAGCATAGATGATTTCAGGGAACAGCACCACCTATTGAATCACCACTTCCTTTGTCCCTCGGGTGTTTCTCACTCTATCCACATATTGCCCCAAGCCAGTTCTGCATGTGTGAAATCTGACAGGCTAGCAGCACAAGATGGCATGGGTTTCATCTTTGGACAACTAGGGCACAAGTAAAGAATGACAAACCCAAAGAGAGTGAGAGGTGCTTTCAAAAATAGCAAGGTCCTAGATCATACACCCTGTGATGGGGTGTATCAGCCCCACACTGCTGAGGAAAGGGTTAAGGAGCAGCTCTGGGCCCAGAAAGCCCCACCCAGTGACCCTGCTGGGCACGCTCACAGTGGAGGCTGAGCTCAAAAGGGAGCAGCTCAGCTCAGTCTGGGTGGATGGAGCAGGGGAGCAGTTTTGTGTTGCAGGCTCCTGCCTGATGTGGCTGGGTCCAGGCCTCACTGACACCATCCCAGGCCTTTCTGTCGTAGAGGTCGATCCAAGATGTGACTGCAAGAGGACACCCCTTGGGAGCATGGATAGAGAGGACTCCAGGATGGACCCAGAGGCGAACCAGTGACACAGAGAGAGGAACCATCTCTGGAGATATTTAAGAGTAGGTTAGATAAATGTCTGTCAGGGATGGTCTAGACAGTATTTGGTCCTGCCATGAGGGCAGGGGACTGGACTCGATGACCTCTCGAGGTCCCTTCCAGTCCTAGAATCTATGAATCTATGAAAGCCAGAGTAGGAAATGGCCCAGGGAGCAGGTGTAGGGGTGCCCATCTCTAGGCTGCACATTTTGAATGATTGTCTCCTTGGGCCCTGGATTGGAACATGGTGGAGCAGGGAAGGCCCAGGTTCCCAGAAGGCCCAGGTTCCCCTGGCTGTTGATTCTCACCACTAGGCAATATGACCACAGACTCTCGCCGCTGGGTGGTACTGCCAGGCTTTGACCCAATCCCCACCTACTGACACACCCTTAACTGAGAGACCAGCCACATCCCCTGCAGATTCCTCCATATGGTTTAGCTTTACCCACCATCATCTCATGTGTCTTGTTCAGATTTATCCAAACCAAACTTAGCGTGCCAGCCCTTTCATTACTTACTAGTAATGATAGATTTTATGTCATTTTCAATGTCTACAATACTGACACAGTAGTTTCTTGCTAATTAGTTTATTTCATGCCTTATGCACCCTGATAACTTGGTGGCAGTATCAGAAACACACATCAAGATTGTCTTACTTTAGGCCGTAGTGGATAATGGCTTTCAACTTTAAGTTCTTAGTTAGAGATTGATCCAGGTGGTGCTTGATCTGGAAGGAGGTTACGTTTCTTTGGGATTTGCCTTGATGATGGATGATGGTTCACAGCCTCAGTCCAATGCACAATGGTGGAACTTCTTAAGACTGTTAGCCTGTGCTCAGGACTAAAAGAGTATGTATGTTATATTGCAGGTCAGGTATCATATTCATGGCTCTGTTAGGAAATTTGCCCTGTACCTGCTTATGTTACACTGGGATCTAGTCAATGCTTACTTCCAGAGCACTAAAATCCATTCCTGGTGGGTTTCTGTTTGCTTTAAAGTGTGTTTGTGTCAAACCCCAAGGATACAATTGTTCTGGTAAGTGTGAAACCCCTCTGCGTCCTCCTCTGAGATATGAAAGAGTCAGAACTGTGAACTATAAAGCACTTGATGATGTTGTGAATGGCTAAAACTGACAAAAATATCAACACTAGTTAACCTAGCCTGCCAAAACTGATAGCAAAATTAAGGAAGCAAGTAAGCCGCCTCCCCCCCCATAACACATAGTAATGGCTAACAAGCATAGGACATATTGAACAAAATATCAACTTCACAGCTTGAGAAAACACCTTAATGTTCCCTTGACTGGCTGGATATTTATCAAAGCGTAACCTGTAGGTTAGCCTACAAAGCACCAGAAAACAAAGGTTTTGTGCTCTGATCTTTGTAGGGCAGGGGAGTTGAATAAAGGAGGTGCTATGGAATGTGCTATGTAGGGAGATCTTTGATGCTGGAAATCCGGTGGAATAAAGGATTTGGAGTAGTCCTTTTCATACTTCCTCCTCTGTCCTTGTCTGCAGGTGGTTATAAGAAAGAAAGAAGTGGAAACAATTGACATCCATTGATGACGTCTTTTGAGTAGTCGCATGTGTATCATCTGGAACAAGAATGTGTCCTGTTCCAAACAGTAAGGCCTGTTTTTCTTCTTCTTGGATTTCCTGCCCTATGTCTAGTGTTTTCAAGATAAACTTGCACAAGGGAAGCACTCAACCTGAAATGTATAAATCAGCATAGTTATCCATCTGACCAAATTCTCCCAGTGGGAAAGTTACTTGTAAAATAAAGGACAAACCCTGATCTCACATCTGTTTAAATTAGGTGTAACTCTAATGGAGTCAGTGGAGTTACACCAGGGTAAGTGAGATCAGAATCAGGCTCCAAGATACCCGGTTCAGTTGCATCAGACTGGGGAGAGTTACGTGTGGATTTGCAAAATACTACTATGCATATCACATAATTAAGCTGTGGATCTCGCTGCAGCAGAATCTTATTAAGGCAAACAGCTCACAGAGTTTAAAAAAAAAATACAGAGCTACTAGAAAAGTCCTTTGCTAGGCCGTTTCCACCTCCTAGGTTAACTACGGCATCCTCCTCCTCTCTGGCTTTCTCCCTACACAATCCAATTGCTCAAATCCTCCTCCTGATTCAACAGGCTGACTACATCCCCCTTCTCTTTGAACCCCTTCCTTTGTTCCTCTTCTTCACAACATCAAGTTCAAACTTGTCCTCACCTTCAAAGTTCTGCATATGCAAACCATCTGAGTGAGGGGAGAGTCATTGTCCCTCCTACAGCCCTTAGTTTACATTAGAAGCTGAGACTATACTGCAGGTGGAAGGTAATGGAGTTTACTCCTATCGCTCAAGCAGTTCAGGCTCCTAGCACTGTAGGTCCTGAGTTTGACCCTGCTGAGGAGCCCATGGTTGCAAGGGGTGTGGTCTTATATATAACTCTGCCCCCACTGACTTATCCAATCTAATCTCTTGTGCTGTCTGTCAGACACCCCACTCGCAACTTCAGTGCCCTGTCCAGCTGCTTCTCCCGCCATCATTTCAGTGCCTTCATTCAACTATCCGGATATATGTTGGGAAAATAACACAGCGGGGCACAGACTATCCAACAAATTCTTGGACTGCATTGGAGACAACTTTTTATTTCAGAAGGTTGAAAAAGCTACTAGGGGGGAAGCTGTTCTAGACTTGATTTTAACAAATAGGGAGGAACTCGTTGAGAATGTGAAAGTAGAAGGCAGCCTGGGTGAAAGTGATCATGAAATCATAGAGTTTGCAATTCTAAGGAAGGGTAGAAGGGAGAACAGCAAAATAGAGACAATGGATTTCAGGAAGGCAGATTTTGGGAAGCTCAGAGAGCTGATGGGTAAGGTCCCATGGGAATCAAGACTGAGGGGAAAAACAACTGAGGAGAGTTGGCAGTTTTTCAAAGGGACACTATTAAGGGCCCAAAAGCAAGCTATTCCGCTGGTTAGGAAAGATAGAAAATGTGGCAAAAGACCACCTTGGCTTAACCATGAGATCTTGCACGATCTAAAAAATAAAAAGGAGTCATATAAAAAATGGAAACTAGGACAGATTACAAAGGATGAATATAGGCAAACAACACAGGAATGCAGGGGCAAGATTAGAAAGGCAAAGGCACAAAATGAGCTCAAACTAGCTACAGGAATAAAAGGAAACAAGAAGACTTTTTATCAATACATTAGAAGCAAGAGGAAGACCAAAGACAGGGTAGGCCCACTGCTTAGTGAAGAGGGAGAAACAGTAACAGGAAACTTGGAAATGGCAGAGATGCTTAATGACTTCTTTGTTTCGGTCTTCACCGAGAAGTCTGAAGGAATGCCTAACATAGAGAATGCTAATGGGAAGGGGGTAGGTTTAGCAGGTAAAATAAAAAAAGAACAAGTTAAAAATCACTTAGAAAAGTTAGATGCCTGCAAGTCACCCGGGCCTGATGAAATGCATCCTAGAATACTCAAGGAGCTAATAGAGGAGGTATCTGAGCCTCTAGCTATTATCTTTGGAAAGTCATGGGAGACGGGAGAGATTCCAGAAGACTGGAAAAGGGCAAATATAGTGCCCATCTATAAAAAGGGAAATAAAAACAACCCAGGAAACTACAGACCAGTTAGTTTAACTTCTGTGCCAGGGAAGATAATGGATCAAGTAATTAAGGAAATCATCTGCAAACACTTGGAAGGTGGTAAGGTGATAGGGAACAGCCAGCATGGATTTGTGAAGAACAAATCATGTCAAACCAATCTGATAGCTTTCTTTGATAGGATAACGAGCCTTGTGGATAAGGGTGAAGCGGTGGATGTGGTATACCTAGACTTTAGTAAGGCATTTGATACGGTCTCGCATGATATTCTTATCGATAAACTAGGCAAATACAAATTAGATGGGGCTACTATAAGGT
The DNA here is from genome assembly GCF_013100865.1 of Trachemys scripta elegans. Lineage (NCBI taxonomy): Eukaryota > Metazoa > Chordata > Testudines > Emydidae > Trachemys > Trachemys scripta. Next base: position 14,352,739 of record NC_048299.1, on the reverse strand, counting down.
GGGTGCATAACTGGCTGGATAACCGTACTCAGAGAGTTGTTATTAATGGTTCCCAATCCTGCTGGAAAGGCGTAACGAGTGGGGTTCCGCAGGGGTCTGTTTTGGGACCGGCTCTGTTCAATATCTTCATCAACGACTTAGATATTGGCATAGAAAGTACGCTTATTAAGTTTGCGGATGATACCAAACTGGGAGGGATTGCAACTACTTTGGAGGACAGGGTCATAATTCAAAATGATCTGGACAAATTGGAGAAATGGGCTGAGTTAAACAGGATGAAGTTTAACAAAGACAAATGCAAAATGCTCCACTTAGGAAGGAAAAATCAATTTCACACATACAGAATGGGAAAAGACTGTCTAGGAAGGAGTACGGCAGAAAGGGATCTAGGGGTTATAGTGGACCACAAGCTAAATATGAGTCAACAGTGTGATGCTGTTGCAAAAAAAGCAAACATGATTCTGGGATGCATTAACAGGTGTGTTGTGAGCAAGACACGAGAAGTCATTCTTCCGCTCTACTCTGCTTTGGTTAGGCCTCAGCTGGAGTATTGTGTCCAGTTCTGGGCGCCGCATTTTAAAAAAGATGTGGAGAAATTGGAAAGGGTCCAAAGAAGAGCAACAAGAATGATTAAAGGTCTTGAGAACATGACCTATGAAGGAAGGCTGAAAGAATTGGGTTTGTTTAGTTTGGAAAAGAGAAGACTGAGAGGGGACATGATAGCAGTTTTCAGGTATCTAAAAGGGTGTCATAAGGAGGAGGGAGAGAACTTGTTCACCTTAGCCTCTAAGGATAGAACCAGAAACAATGGGTTTAAACTGCAGCAAGGGAGGTCTAGGTTGGACATTAGGAAAAAGTTCCTAACTGTCAGGGTGGTTAAACACTGGAACAAATTGCCTAGGGAGGTTGTGGAATCTCCGTCTCTGGAGATATTTAAGAGTAGGTTAGATAAATGTCTATCAGGGATGGTCTAGACAGTATTTGGTCCTGCCATGCGGGCAGGGGACTGGACTCGATGACCTCTCGAGGTCCCTTCCAGTCCTATAATCTATGAATCTATGAATCTATGAATCTAGGCTGCCCCTGACATGGAACTGAACTAGTTTCCAAGGTTTGTGCCCTCTCCTCTTCCAACTCTTCCGCCCACTCCTAGCACAGAACCTAGAGTGAGGGCGGAAACAGTTTTTCTGTCCCACAACATTTTTTGAAAAAATCAAAACATTTTTCCTTCCCCAATTAGGACAAAATGTCAATTTCAAAAAATTTTGTGAATCAAAAATCTGAAAGAAAAAAAAATCTTTTCAGATCAATCGAAATATTTCCCTGAGATTTTGATCTTTTGAATAAACTTTTTTGAACTATAATTAGTTTAAATATTGAAATGAAAAGTTGCTTTTAACTGGGAAAAAATAGAAAATTTGTTTAGAAAATGTGAAATGTTTTGACAATTTGTAAACTTCTTTTTTTCTAAAAAAAATTTCAAGTTAAAAAATTTGTTGAAACTGACCTTTTCCTATGAGAAGTTTTGGTTTTGACAAATTGGCATTTTTGACAAAAAAAAATTGTCAAAAAAATTCCCAACAAGCTCTGCCAATGCCTACAAGAAGGGAGTTCTCAGAGACTATTTTATGTGTGTGTGTATACTTAATGTATATAATGTAAAATTGGTTCAACCATGGCGTGCACTGGCCTTTGCTGTGTATCCACCTACTCCTGTTCCTCTAAACCCTGGATTTCCTGCTTCCTCCCATTTTATTGGCCCCTGTGTTGTGTTGGAGTGTGACATTTGATTGCAAGCTTTTTAGGACAGGGATCATATGCTATTTCTCTGAACTGAGAAGTATCTCAAATAATTGGACATGTGTGGAAGCAGGGTCTGAATGAGCTCTCCCTTGACATCTGGTGACGAGCTGGGGGAAAAGACTTCAGGTGTAGACTGTGTTTGCATAGACGTGCCTACTCTGCCTAGGTGCACAGCACGGTGGAGCTGCTTTGGCAAAATGATCACTTTTGGCTGGTGTTAGGTTACAAATCACTTTAGTATTGAATGCCGGGATAATGAAATGTTATCCTTATTCTGTGAGTAAAGGGCAGCAGAAGTGTACTTAGCCTGCCCTGATTGAGGGGGTCACCCTAAACTGAAGCTCACTAGCTAAGCAGGGGGTAGGAATCCCAAATCCCAGTGGAGATTGTGGGGTAGGGTGTTTTACCAAACTAATGCTTGGGTCCCTTTTAATAAAAGTTCTTATTTGTTATACACAGGCTCAGTGCTTGTGAGAGGGGAAGTATTGCCTCTTAGAGGCGTCTAGGGATGGTGTTACATTTTCCCAGATTACTGGGTGGGGGCTTGCTCAAGTTCTGTGTTGTATTGTTAAGAGGAACCCATAGATATCGAACCTGGGCCTTGTTGCTGCCAACTCCACCTGGCAGAAGGATTACATGTATATAAACAGAAGTTGTATCTGCAGTTACAGCAGGATCAAATTACAAAGCTATCAGTTCTCAGGCTCCAGGGCATCTTCTGGTTGGGGGTCAGGAACAAATTATGGCTCTGTCCCTGCAAACTGTTCCATGTGGACAAACACCTTTCCCTGTGGAAATCTATACTGACTTCCCCATGGTAACTGAATGCCTCATCTGAATTAACAGCTTTCAGAGTGAGAAGGTAGCATCTGAAAACTGGGAAAACATGGAGAATCCTACAGGAAACTAAGAGGGTCATTTTAAATATTAAGAGAACGCCCAATTTTATAGAACTTGGTGAGGTTCAGTCTGGACAGATGGATCTGCCCATGCACAGCAGCTTGCTTTAATATTGTGCAGTTGGGACATTATTATGTAGTCTTGCAAACTTAGGTCACTTCAAGAGTTTGTGCTTTTCTCTGATCTCCTGATCCTGGTTGCTGATGGAGACCATATACTTGACTAGGTACTTTCTTGGTCTGTTTCACTAGTTGCTTTGTTCCCATTAAGGGTATGTCTTCACTGCACCTAGAGTTAACCCAGGCTCTGACCCAGGTATTGGACGTGGACTCTGAAAAGCTGGGTTCAGTTCCTAGCTCTACCACAGATTTCACATATGACCTTGGGCAAATCACTTTATCGCTCTGGGCCTCAGCTTTGCATCTACAAATTAGGGATAATCATGCTTCCTATGTCTATTTGGAGCGTGAGTTTTTTGGGCAGGTACCGACTATTACTTTGTATATGTGCCTAGCACAATGGGGCCCTGATCTCAGCTGGGTCCTCAAGGTGCCACGTGATACAAACAATAACCTCAAAATGGAGTAAAAGATGGCTTGAGGGTGTAATGTTAAATCAGAGACTGTAAGCAGCTCAGTACCGTGGATTAAATAACATTATAATCATCAAGTGAAGGCTGCTTTGAATTCCTGGATAGTGTTTCTTTGTGATTAGTGGATGGGACTGCGATTTAGAGCTTCTGGGTTGTATTCCTGGTTCTGCCACTGACTTTCTGTGTGATCTTCTGGAAATTTGTTCATCAAAAAAGGAAACGGAGACTTCCGCTGCCCCTCCAGTCATGTCATCTGTGTCCCCTCTAAAAGGGAATTCTGGGGGTCCTTACTCACACAAAACCACCTATTGGCTCCCAGTCTGAATCCATAATGCCCACAGGACAATAATGCTGAAATGTGACCCCAATTAATGCTACTTCTTCAGCCATCAAACTGTTTTACATTATGTTGTTAACTCAACTGTTAATCCAGATGTTATTTACATCAATACGGTAACATTAAACACTTGTCCAAGTAGTATTAATAGCATCAATAACAATACCAAACATAAACAGCAGCGGCACCAATAGTAATACTTCCAAAGCAGCTTGTAATTGTAACGACCTGTCATTGTTATGCTGACTCAAGATTAAATTGCTCTGTGTATGGAAAGCAATGTGCAAAAAAGCCCATCTGTGCCAAGATTATTTTCCTTCCTTTGTATTTTTGTTTGTTTACTTACACCTAATAGCTGAGAAAATGTCAACATGCTTTACTCTCTTTATTGTTTGCCACATTCCAGACTGGCGCATCTCCTGGGCTGCCAGTCACTGGGAACAGAATACAGCAGTGGAATGACAGAAAAAGGACTGCTTAAGTCTCCTTTACTTGATAAAAAGAACAGGAGTACTTGTGGCACCTTAGAGACTAACAAATTTATTAGAGCATAAGCTTTCATGGACTACAGCCCACTTCTTTGGATGCATTATGCTCTAATAAATTTGTTAGTCTCTAAGGTGCCACAAGTACTCCTGTTCTTTTTGCGGATACAGACTAACACGGCTGCTACTCTGATACCTTTACTTGATACTGGCTTTTTGCTGCTGAATTTCCATTGACTTCAGGGAAGTTATTCCTGGTTCATAGAATATCACGGTTGGAAGGGACCTCAGGAGGCTATGTAGTCCAACCCCCTGCTCAAAGCAGGACCAATCCCCAGACAGATTTTTGCCCCAGATCCCTAAATAGCCCCTTCAAGGATTGAACTTAGAACCCTGGGTTTAGCAAGGCCAATGCTCAAACCACTGAGCTATTGTGGTGCAGACTCTCACACCCCTGGCAGACTTGCTAAGAAGTCTGTTCAAGAGTGACCGTTACTTTCGAGAGATGCTTTTCTCATCATTTTCTTTCTCTCTATTTTATACAGCTCCCAACTATCCTTTGCCACCATATGTCCTGGAAATGGCTCATATCACAAGCAAATGTGATAAAGTTTTTTATGTATTTGATGTGAAGGGATTTTCAGGCCAAAGGAATTTAGAATTCTGAAATGTAACACATCAAAAATGGTGTGGGTTTTATTTAGTCATTGGCTTAATAATGATTTCCAAAGGGAATACAAGTCCACTTTTCACTCCAAAATCTGATATTTTTCCAGTGACAAATGGCAGAGTTAATAAAACTGATGCCTTTTCAGAAATCTGAGATGAGAAAAATCTCAGTGTCTTAAATTGTTTGCATTCCGTGTAGAATTTTCTGGACATTCCCATTGCTAGAACATGTTAGATAAGCAAAGAGCAGCTTCTAGCTAAACCAAGCTTAGCACATCTTCTGCTGTCTAAGGCCAGGTCTACACTACCCCCCTAATTCGAACTAAGGTACGCAACTTCAGCTACGTGAATAACGTAGCTGAAGTTCGAAGTACCTTAGTTCGAATTAGTTCGAACTTACCTTGGTCCACACGCGGCAGGCAGGCTCCCCCGTCGACTCCGCGGTACTCCTCTCGGCGAGCTGGAGTACCGCAGTCGACGGCGAGCACTTCCGGGTTCGACTTATCGCGTCCAGACTAGACGCGATAAGTCGAACCCAGAAGTTCGATTTCCAGCTGTCGAACTAGCGGGTAAGTGTAGCCAAGGCCTAAGGCCCTGAACCAAAGCCCACTGTGGTCAATGGAAAGACATCTATTGACTTCAGTGAGCTTTGGATCAATCCCTAGGTCATTAGCTAGATGAGCTGTTCCCAGTTTGCGTCTCAGTCATGATCAGGGCCGATGCAAGGAAGTTTTGCGCCCTAGGTGAAACTTCCACCTTGCGCCACCCCCTCCCCCAGCTAACCCTGCCCCCTGTGGCAGCTAACCACGCCCACCCACCCCACCACCACCAGAGGAGCCCCCCCGTGGCAGCTCCCCCCCTCGCAACTAACCCTGCCCGGGGAGCCCCCCACCACTGCAGCTAACCCCGCCTCCCGCGGCAGCTAACCCCGCCCGAGGAGCCTGCCCCAGCTCACCTCCGCTCCGCCTCCTCCGCTGAGCATGCCGGTGCCGCTCTAATTCTCTTCCCCTCCCAGACTTGCGGCCGTTTGAAGGAGAATTAAAGCAGGGGCTGCGTGCTCAATGGAGGAGGCAGGGTGGAGGAAAAGTTTTAGAACAGAGGCTAGGACCTCGGATGGTGTAAATCAATGTGGCTCCATTGACTTATGGACTTTAAAATCTTGTGCTATATTGTTACTTGAGCTGTTTGGGAATCAGAATTTCTGTTTCACAAGAAACCCTGAGATTTTGACATTTGTTTTCATTCCTCATCAGGGAAAATAACCCCATCCCCCCACCCCCCAATTCAAAATTTTTTGTTCCATTTCAGTAAACACAAAACATTTCATTCTGATTGTGACTTTAAACTATTTTTACTAAATTTATAAAAAATCAAAATGAAAAGTCCCATTCTCTGCTGTTCTCTGATAGAAAGCAGAAGAGCAATGTGGAAATGAAACCTAATTGTTTCAAAAGTTAACCAGCCTTTTTCAAACACAGAGAAGGTTTGGATCCACTTTGTTTTCAATTAGGAACAAATTAAGGTTTAGGGTGGTTCCCATTTCCGTTTACCTAATAGTCAGCTTTCAGATAAGTGGCTTTCTTTGTGACTAAGGCAAAGTTTTCAAAGGTATTTTAGTCCCATTTTCATAAGAGACATAAGCATTTAGAAGCCTAAATCGCTGATACTTAGAAGCCTAATTGAATATCACTGGGACTTAGGCCCCTAGGGACCAGGTATTTAGGTGCCTAAAGATGCAGATGTGGAATTTCCAAAAGTGCCTACGTGCCCATGGGAATTTGGTGCCTAGATGCTTTTGAAAATCCCACTAGATGCCTACCTGCATCATTAGCCACCTAAATACCTTTAAAATCTGGCTATCAGTGCCTACGTACCTCTTAAGATGGGACATAGGCACCTAAGTCACTTAGGCAATTTTAAAATATTTTTACCCAAGACCCCAGTGTAGGAAACTATACATGACATAGTTCCATCCTGATTAAAGCAGTTTTCATCCTAATTAAATGTTTTAACATCAGTTATAGAATTTTCTGTGCACAATGAAACACTTGCTTAAAAGAAAAATTTCAAGACCTCTTGTCCAGTTTTCTAATATTTTTCACACTCTTAGAAGCATGAAAATATTTTTCCTATTGAAATTATCTTTTTTTCACTTGACATTGACCCCCTCCCTCCCCCCCCGATTGTTTTGAACTGAGATGAAAATGACACCATTGCTTGTTTAGCATCCACAGCCTCATTTTATCGAGTGCCATTGAAAAGGTATCTCTGGGGTTTAACAGCATTTCTATTAAAACAACAAGGAGTCTGGTGGCACCTTAAAGACTAACAGATTTATTTGGACATCAGCTTTCGTGGGCATCTGAAGAAGTGAGGTTTTTACCCACGAAAGCTTATGTCCAAATAAATCTGTTAGTCTTTAAGGTGCCACCAGACTCCTTGTTGTTTTTGTAGATACAGACTAACAAGGCTACTCCCTGATACTTGACAACATTTCTATTGGTGCACTGGAATTATCAGTCAGGTCAGCCCTATGAATAGTGTTAGCTGCTGCCACAGAACCAGCAGAGGGAGCACAGCACATTGATTTAGGAAAGACTCACCAAAATGGAGGTGGTGGTGCTGAGTCTTAAACAGTATTTGTAACAATATGGCAGTCTTTTTGTATTATTTAACATCTCATCAAATCTACCATAGATCATTAGAAACTGGAAGACATTCCCCATCTGAGTGAAAAAATTGTGAGGTTGGTAAAATGTTGCATCTGAAAATCTCAAATGTAAGTTCCTCTTCCCCTAATGTTGGAAAGAGCTTTGGATAATGAGGCCAATTTACAGTGGTGGAACAAGGTAAGTTTATTTCTTCCCTTAGACTGCGGGTGGGATTTTCAATGGGACTTATGCTCCTAAATCACTTGGGTGCTTGTGAAAACTTCACCATGTGAGTTGTTAACCTTTGGATGTCTGTATCAGGGAGCAGTATGGTATAGTGGCTAGAGCACAGGACTGGTGCCAGGACCACTAGGTTCTATTCCTGACTCTGTCACTGACTCTGCTGGGTAGCCTTGTGAAAGTCACTAAAAATCTCTCTGCAACTCAGTTTACCTGTCTGTGAAATGAGACTAATAATAATGGTTAGAAGGCTGGTGTACTGGGACCAATGCCTATCAAGTTGTCCAGAACTGTCCATTGTTTTCTTGTGATGTCTGTCTGTCTCTACCTATTTGGCCAGAAAACATCTTTTGCTCTGTATTTGCACAGCACCTAGCATGTCCTGGTCCATGATTTGGGTCCCTTAGGCAACTATCATAATACAACTGGTTATTAATAATACTTCCCCGATCTGCCAGGACTGTTGTGAGATTTAGTTAACTGATGTTTGCATACTGATTTGAGATCCTCTAATGAAAGGCTGTATACGTGCAAAATGCATGTGTGTGTATTTAACATATATGCTACAGTATGACTGAGATTTTCAAAGGCACAAATGGCATGTAGGCAGTTAGTTTTGAAAATCTCCCCCTATGTGTATAATAGCTAAATACTACAGTGGTTGATGTTATATAAATATCTTGGCTAAATAGTATGAATGCAGCAAAATAGAATTTCAATTTTCACATCGTACTACATAGAAACAATTTTCTATTTTTTTCCCCCTGCTTCATTGTAAACAAACTGTCACTCTATCTGGCTTCATTGTAAGTGGGTTCTACGGTACATCCTCCAGGGAAATTCATTATGGCTGGTAGTCTGGAAAGTGCCAGTATTCTAACCACCACCACAAGAGGCTGCAATTACTGTACTTCTGTTTCTTAGCACGTGAAGCTACTGTATTAGTGGTAGCCTGTGCATATTAAACATGACCATCCTCCCTGGACTCTTTCTGTGATACTAGTAGTTCTCTGACAATAGCAGATTCCAGGAAACATGGCTGGAGTGATTTTTTCATTTATTTTCCTACCTTATTTTGCCTAGAGGGTTGACAGCAACTAGGTACAAATCTGGAGTCATTTAAAAATACCCCCAAAAGCTAAGCATATATCTACAAAATGTCAAAATGCAAAACGTTTAAAGAAACCATAGGAACATATCACGGGATGGAACTGTTTGTGCTACAGTTTTAGATTGGATTAATGAATGAGAATGAGCCAGTGTGATAATCAAAGTTGTCAGGCAATAATAATAATTAATAATAAAGGGTTGTTTAGAAATCCTTTAATTGGAAACAAGATTCAGCTTTGGGTAAACAACCTGGAGAGAGAGGCTGGAGGGGGGGGTGTGGATCCAGAGCCCTTGGAGTGATAGATTATGTTGAAGCTGCTTTTATCTTTTGTCTAGTGCCGTTGTTGAATGTAAAGTTGGCTTCATCTGTGTGACATGTGTGGCAGATGCCTCTTTGGTCTGTGCATCCTACCGGGTGCAAAGGACCAGCTGGTTCAGCACATTCCTCTCGGCAATATTCCGTGCTCATCTTAATACGCTGCCCGGGGATCCGATGACATCCTTGGGAAAGATTGATTTGTGTGAGATGAGAGCAGGGTTGAAAGGCTGGGGGAGGGGAGGAAGGGAAGGGGCTGCAGAGCAGAAGTAGGCTGGTTTCCTGACACTGAAAGGAATTTCTTTTCTGTTCCACAGCTCTGAATGGGAAGCATATAGACCATCTCAGTGACCTCTTTCCAGGTCCAAAATATTCTATTTGATGAATGAATGTTTTCACATTAACAAATTCAAAGGCACTTGTACAAGCTCATAAGAGAGATTGCTGGGAAAGCGCTTGGAGTGTGGTACTGGAAAGATGTCTGCTAGCCAGATATTAAGAGGTGTGTATAGAAGGAAAGGATCCTCTAAGTTATCAATTTCCTCTGGGACTTGCAGAGGAGGAATGGTGCTAGCCTGGGATTTGGGAGCCCTGAGTTCCCTGTTCTACTACAAACTTTCCTGTGTAATCTTGGGGCAAGTTGGATAGGGACAGATATTTAAAGGTATGTGTGCCTAGTGGGATTTTCGATAGCCCCTTAGACACCTAATACCCATTGAAGTCAATGGCAGCCAAGCACCCAGATGCTTTGAAAATCCCGCTAGATGCCTAAGTACTTTTAAAAATCTGACCCTTATTTTCCCTGTTCCTCTGTTCCCCATAGGAAAATAGCACTTCCCTTCCTCCGCGGGGTGTTGTGAGGATAAATACCCTGAAAATTGTGAGGTGCTCAGTGTGACCCTAAGAGCACCACAGTGCCCGAGGGCAAGGGACTCCCTGGTATGCAGCAGTAAGTCTCAGCTGGCCTGACCAGCTCAGGGCATCCCACACACTGTTGTCATGATATTTGTTTAAAAGGTGTCTTGTGCTATATAACTGTAAAACTAGTAACTTACTGATCAGAAATATTCTTTTGTGATGTGTGTACAGTTAACATGCAAAAAGCTAAACAGATATGCTGGAAATATGTCTCAAATGCGTTTGGTGATCCATGCCTAAGCCCAGCCTATCCTAGACAAAGGAATGTTTTTTCACTGTCTTGACTCCATTGTCTCCAGTGTAAATGAAGCCAGGTGTGACCCAAGACAATGAAAAACACATTTACATGCAAGGTAAACAAAGCCGGCAGGCAGGCAAGTGGGGGAAGATGACCACAGATGCGGGATGGAGACTGCTCCCCCAGGAAGCCTTCCTCCTACTTCCTGAAACAGGGCCAATGAACTTTGGGATGATATAAGTGATGGCAAAAGGCCATTTTATCATCCTTCACCACAAAGAAACTGAGTGAAACCGATCTGTGTTGGATCCTGGCTAAAGACTGGCCGGCCACGCTGGGCGAATGACTGGTGAGAAAACACCTTTGAACAAAAGACTCTAGTTTGTTGAGTTAGACTTTAATTTTAGAAGCGTATTTTCACTTGTGTTGTTTTGTAACCATTTCTATGCCTGTCCCCACGACTTGGTATCACATAAATCTGTGTTCTCTTGTTAATAACCTTTGTTGAACTAGAAACCAACTCAGTGCTATATATTGAAGTGGAGGGTGCGTTAACCTCAGTTAAGCTAACAGGCTGCTATGCACTGTCTCTAAGGGTATGTGTACACTACCTGCCAAATCGGCGGGCAGCGATCAATTCAGCGGGGTCGATTTATCGTGTCTAGTCTAGACGCGATAAATCGACCCCCAAGTGCTCTCCCGTCGATTCCTGTACTCCGCGGCCGCGAGAGGCACAGGTGGAGTCGATGGGGGAGCGGCAGCAGTCAACTCACCGCGGTAAGGCAATCTAAGTACGTTGATGTCAGCTTCGTTATTCACATAGCTGAAGTTGCATAACTTAGATCGATTTCTCCCCCGCCTCCAGTGTAGACCAAGCCTAAAGGAGCAGTGAACTTGAGAAGTTTGTGTGTGTGCTACCGTGAGAGGGGCTGAGCACTGCAGAGAAAGATTTTTGGGGAGAATTTGAGACTAAAAGGGTTGTTGAGGTCCCCCTGCAAAGAGTAACTGGGCAAGAAGGGTGAAATCTTGCTTGTATACTGGCTGTTGGTGTTCTGGCTGTGAATCATGGCAACATAGCATTTAAACCAGCGAGAGTTGCGAGGCAGATGTTAACCGAACCCCTTACTGGCCTGTATGAACCCCAAGTATCACACTTAGATACCACTGTAATGGGGGCCATATAATATATCTAGAGATAGTGTGTCTGTCCATCTAATTAGATTGTAAATCCAAAGATTGTAAATCAGCACCTTGGAGGATCGAGCCATAAAGTATTACTTTAAAAAAAAATTCAACTCAATTACCTGCCTTGGGAGACTCTGAAAGAGCCCTTGATCCAGGAGGAATCTAGCATGGGTCCTTCATAGATGGCATATGGAGTATTTTTCGTTTCTGAACCCTACATGCAATACATTTCTTTGGGGAAAGAAAACCAGGTGACTTACGGCAAGGATGCAACAGCCAGAAAAAAGAAAATTATTCTAATTTATGGTGATTTAAACATACCATACCTGCATCGCCATTTCAAAACAACAATTGTAAAAGAACTATAACAGAAAAAACGTGGGGAGGTATTTATTAAAGGCTGGGCCATTTTAGCAAAGCCAAGATCTGAGCTGCCTGAAATGTAATGCAGCACTTATAAACTAAAGGCATAAGTTATTAACTTAACATAAATGATTTCAGATTTGTGTTCAATGGACTTGGTAATTATACCAAGGAATTTAAGCTGACCTCATCAAGCCTGCTTTCTCTTTTAAAAGGTATTTCTGTGTCAATTAAAATGCCTGAGTACAAAAAGCAAAGTTTTTATAGGCCTGGTTATACAAATTCATTATCACGCTATTATATACTTGGCAGTCTACAGATATACCAGTGATTAACTTAGTGTGCTTTGGCTGCCAGTGTTGCAATAGTTCAGAGAAGTGTGGCTATTGCTTACACGCCGCTGACTGAAATTGCAGTGAATATAGTTCTTGGATATCCTGTGGAAAGTAAGTTATTTCCAGCTAACTGCAGCCTATATAATATCTGGAAGAGTTGTGGTCAGTGGGCACCTCATTATGGCTAAAAATAAGAAATATTATTAGAGAGAGAGAGTTTGATCTACTGGATAAGGTGCACAAGTGAGACTCAGGAGGCCTGGGTTCCAGTCCTGCTTCTGCCAGCTGTATGACCTTGGGTAAGTCACTTCCCCTCTCTGCGTGTCTCTCCTCATGCTCTTTGTCTGTCTTCTCTATTTAGACTGTAAATTCTTTGGGGGCAGGGACGGTCCATCACTTCGTGAGTGTACGACACAGCCCCATGGGGTCTTGGTCTTGGTCAGGCCTCAGGGTGCTACTCTAATAATAATAGAGAGGCCCAAACTGGAAGTGTGTGAACCAATGTTACTGTCTCCTCTCTTATTGTTATTACCAGTTTTTTATTACAGTAGCTCCTATAGACCCCATTGTGCTGGTCACGGTACAACTACAGGGTGGGAGACAGTCCCTGTTCCAAAAAGCTAACGGTTGAAGGCCCTGTCTACACGTACGGCAGTGTGTAGAGTGCAAGCAGTACACGTGCAGCTACACGCCGCAGTGAAAGGCAGCTGCATCCACACTTGTCGCTGAAGCGTGTAGCTATATGCAGCAGGGACAGGCTCCAGAAGTGGGGAGGCAGGGAGCTGCTACAGCCCTTCCCCGCTGCCTCATCCTTGTCGGAGCCTTTCCTCACTGCATCACCCTCACCACAGTCTTCCCCCGCTGCCTCCTCCCTGCTGCCAGAGCATTTCCCCGCTGCCTTCTCCCTGTCAGAGCCTTTTCTTGCGGCCAGAGCCTTCCCCTGCTGCTTTTTCCCTGTCGGAGCCTTTCCCTGCAGTGGGGAAAGACTCCAGCAGCAGAGAAGCAGAGGGACACTACACTATTTTTAGCAGTGTGGGAGGCACTGCTTAGGTGCGTAGAAAGCCATGTAGGGCACTTACGCTAGGGCCCTCCACTCTACTCACCATCTACGCTGCTATATATACCCGGGCTAGCTGGGCGTGCAGTGTCAGTATTCTACATGTCTTCATAAGTTTAGATGTACCTGTAGGCACAGATCCTGCAAAAGCTTAGAATCCTAGAATATCAGAGTTGGAAGGGACCTCAGGAGGTCATCTAGTCCAACCCCCTGCTCAAAGCAGGACCAATCCCCAACTAAATCATCCATGTTAAACACATGCCTAACTTTGCAGACCTGAGTAGGTCCATTGACCTTGGTGACAATAGACGAGACACACAAAGGGTGGGAGAATGGGATAATAAAATTATCCCAAACTTATAAATGGGGAACTAAGGTGCAGAGAGACCAACTGATATGCCCATGGTCACACAGGAACTGAATCCCGATCTCCTCCCAGTCCAGTGCCTTGGTCACAAGACTATCCTTTTCTTCTCCACCATAATTAGTTAAAAGACAACAGAATTTAACCCCTGCTAAATGTTACAAAATACCTAATATCAAACTAAATAAAGTGATATTGTCAACCGAGAAGAAACTATTTTCTCAGGGGAATGGGCTCTTGCTGTCAGATAAATGCCGAGGAAAAGCCCAGGGAAGTACTGGAAATAGACATTAAGGCAAACCCCTGGGGGAAATGTGTGATGCCATGACAGAGTTCTCTTCCTTTCACTTTGCTGTGTCTGCCTCCTGGGGCCTGATTTTCACAGGTTCTGAGCACCTGCACATCCCATTGCAGCTGTGGGTGCTTAGCACCTTTGAACATCAGTCCCCAAATGAAGACTTGATGTTGACCTGCCATTTTGTCTGATTACTAGACTGACAACTGCCCAGTGGGAACATTTATTGCAAGACTGTTGTTTGTTCCAGCTCTTGTGGGCCAGAGCTGGAACTGGAAGTACTAAGATGCTATGCCCTGAGAGAAGCTGCTTTTGTGGTATTTCTAGCCTGAGCAGGTGTCCCAAGTAATGGAAATCTCATGAGAAGAGTCTCTTCTTACAGCTAGATTTCCAGCTAGATCGTCTGGACCCAAGAGGTTCAAACATTGTAGATTGGAAAAGCTTCAGATAAAACATCTACACTTTCTCAGTTCACCCACTGTTGATTTTGATTGCTCTTATGGGACTTCTGAACCCTTGGAGCCTGACAGGCAAGGGGTAAATAAGGGGCACCGTCATGAGGACTAGCCCTCTGGATGGTCAGGCACCCTGCCGTCCTGTGACAGGCACCACGAAGGAGAATGAGCCAACCCTGATCCACCTGTGGATGGTTAATTGGATAAGTAGCTGGGCTGTAGTCAGGTAGTTAAGGAACACCTGGGCTGTATAAAGTGTTATGAGGGCTCAGGCTGGAGCCCGGAACACACAAAGGAAGATTCAGGAGAGAAAGCCCCTCCCAGGGAGCTGGGTAGGAAGCTACTTCCAGTGGTGTCTCCTGGAGGGCAGAGACTCCCAGGGAGAGGAACAGCCCCCAGAACACAAAGAGAGTCTGCTCCAGAGGAGAAAGACTACCAAGCTCTCCAAGCAGGAAGGCCAGGGAGATAATGCAGAACTCCAGGCAATGGAGAAGCCTGGGGACTTACAGCAGGAGGAGGATTGTTTACATACCATATTTGATGATGCTTAAATAAACTAGACCCCTGAAGAGGCATTGTTCAGTGCATACAAGCCTCACTGAGCTTATTGAGAGCTCAGCAGAGGAAATTGAGGCAGAGACACAACTGTGGTTCCATACCAGGCTGTCCGGAGGTGTTGCAGGGTTGAGAACCCACATTACAGACACCCGTTGGCTTTCACGCTACTGCTCGAGAGAACACAAAAGCAGCCAAATCCCAGGTACTAGAATCCACTGGGAACAGGGACAGGGAGGAGAAGGAGCAGCTGCTTCCAACCTGCTATTATTATCAACTTTGTTCTGCTCTGGCTCTGCCCCGTTCAATCCCTGTGCAGCTTCCAGCAACCCAGCTTCCCACCAGCAGCCAGCACCTCCTCTCATGTGCAGCCGCCACTCTCAGTGTCTAAGGCGCATAACCAGAGGATAGCCTCTATATGAAGGGGGGTCAGCATTGTAAATCATCCTCGAGATCAGGGCCGGCTTTAAGCCGATTCAGCCGATTCGGCTGAATTGGGCCCCGCGCCAAGAGGGCCCCGCGCTAGAGCTGTTCACCCCGCCCACTTCCCCCTCCTCCCCTGCCCTGCACGCCCCGCCCCCTCCCCTGCTTCCCGCGAATCAGAGATTCGCGGGAAGTCTGAGACTAAGCAGCAGGGGCGGGCCGGCCGGCAGCATGAGGTAAGCTGGGGTGGGGGCGGGAGAAGGGCTCCGGGGAGGCGCGGCCCGTTCCCGCAGGCCCCAGCACGGCCCCCGTGGCCCGGCTCCGGCCCGGTCCCCGCGGCTCGGGCCCCCCTATCCTCCCCCCCGCGGCGCGGCTCGGCTCGGGGCCCCCCCGGCCCCCCTGTGGCGCGGCTCGGCTCGGGGCCCCCCGGCGCCCCTGCGGCGCGGCTCAGGCCC